>NW_004444061.1:1379917-1454115 GCF_000243295.1 Trichechus manatus latirostris
ATGAGAAACTATCTGTTCTGTAAGCCTTCACCTGAAGTACAATAAAATATTAAAAAAAAAAAAAAAAAGAGCCTGGCTACTAATCAAAAGATCGGCAGTTCGAATTCACCAGCCACTCCTTGGAAACCCCATGGGCAGTTCTACTCTGTGCTATAGGGTCTCTAGGAGTTAGAATCGACTCAGCGGCAAGGGGTTGGGTTCTGTTTTGGTTTGTACATGTACAACATATTTACTATATGTGTATTTCTAATGTAAAGTTGTATAAAATAGCATCTTTTGGAGTTTTGGCTATGCTGGATAGTTGAGGGTTTCTGATCTGATAACAATAATATACCATAATCTATATACTTCACAGATTATAAAGCATTAACATCATGAAATATCCAAGTATTATTAACCCCAGGTTAGAAATAAAAAACTTGAGGTCCGTTAGAAAAATGATTTGTCCCAAGTCACAGAACCAGAAATGGGTAGAGTCAATCCAGCATAGTGATTACAAGGATAAAACTTGACGTCAGGGAAATGTGGGTTCAAATACCTACATCATCTTGCATAAACTATTGAAATTTTCTAAGCCTCGGTTTCCTCCCATTTAAAAAAAACATTGCTGTTTAGTCAACTACGACTCACAGTGACCCTACAGGACAGATTAGAACTGCCCCATAGGGTTTCCAAGGAGCTGCTTATGAATTCAAACTGCCGACCTTTTGGTTAGCAGCCATAGCTCTTAACTACTGCACCATCAGGGCTCCATTTCCTCATTTGTAAAAAAAAATATGCACCTCATTATGATGGACAGAATGAAGGCTTTCATTTAGATTTAAGTTAGATAAAGCATTAAAAAACCATTTTCACAGTGCCTACCAAAACAAAACCACACTCAGTGCTCAAGGTTGTGATGATGACAAGAAGGAGGAAGACAGCGATGATAGCGATGATGGTGACAATGATAATGACAAAGCCTTACATCTAAGCCGCAACTAAGCCTTCACTGGTGTAAAGTGATAAGTTATCACCTTAAGAAATGAAACAGTTTCTTGTTTATTTCTGACGTTTCTTAGGGTGGTCTTTGTGAGAGGGAGTGAAATGTCATATCAGCTATAGAGTCAGACTGACCTGGGTTGAAATTCCATCTTCAATAATGAATTATGAACATCACAAGGCTTTAATCTATGTTTCAGGTAACCTTTGTTAAGATGCCATGAGGTGACTTAAGGGACATACTACCATACTAGCAAGCAGCCCTGGTGGCACAGTGGCTAAGAACTCGGCTGCTAACCGAAAGATCAGCAGTTTGAACCCACCAATCGCTCCGAGAGATAAAGCTGTCACAGTCTGCTCTTGTAAAGATTATAGCCTTGGAAACCCTATGAGGCAGTTCTACTCTGTGGCTATAGGGCCGCTACGAGTCACAATCAACTCAACGGTAGTCGGTTTGTTTTTGGCTTACCATGCTAGTGTATAGTAAGTGCTCTAAAATTTTTAGTTTCTTTCCCAGGTGTTGATTTGGCTGTTGCTGCATTTTTCGGTTCCTCCCCCTCCCCCACATGGCAACGTCTGAGTTTAAACCTCCTCTCATAACTGATACGGCATTAGTACTTGATAGTCATGGGACTGGGCCTTACAAGTGAAAAGGCTCTTTGGACTGGCAATATATGTCCAGAACAGGCATACACGTAAGTGATGCTATTAATGTCAGAAGGACAAACTGTCAAGCAAACAGTACAATTGAGAAGACAGTGCCATCTATTTTTTTCATACTCCGAAGTTATTTTTCCATAAAATGTTAATATAGTCAAAGTATTAGAAAATTATTGACTATTTCATGACATTAATACCTTAGAGTTTTAGAGGACTCTGCACTTTCACCAAGAGTTTCATATTTTATGTTGGTACTAAGCCTTTGCTACCTAGGCAAGAATTGTTATTCTCATTTTCAAGGGAGAACTTAATTGTCCAAGGTGACATAACTAAGTGATAGAGGCAGGAATATAACTCAGATGTTCTCCATGTAAATGCAGTGCCCCTTCTCTTCAACACCGTCATACACCACTACCATATTCATTCATTTTTAAATAGATATTGCTTTGAACGCAACTATTTCCCTTCTTTTTTATCCGTGAAAAGTTAATTAAATACAAAGTGAACTTACAAGTGCTAACCATGAGGACTGTAGGATGGCTTCTCTTTACTCCTTTGGTTGTCATAATGCTAATTAAAAAGTCAGTCCCCGGAGAAAGGTTATTAAAGGTGAATGTCCTACACATTAAAGAAAAGTCACATATCAAACCATTTAGCTCAGATATTTTTGGAAGACTCCATCTTCTCTCACTACCTACAGAAGAATTTCATACAAGTTTTCTCATTGTCTATCATGAAAACAATTTGTTATGCTTAAGCCCAAATGGTTAACTATAAACCACAGCTTCTTACATAAGGAAATTGCATTTAAGTCTATCTACAAGCATGAACTATTCAGAATTAACTCAATACTTATTTGCAGAAATAATGTGTTCCTGTACATTGGACTTAGTTATTCTGATCACATTGTAGTCTAAAACGTTGACTGGCAAACTTTCCAAATTTCTGCTTTTTTTAATCCATTAAGATAGCTTCCTAAAGAAATATATATACATATAATGTAAATCTTATGTTCCATGTAACTTGAGACAAATTCTTTTCAGTATTTTCATACCTTTTAGTGGAAGGCAAGATTTCTTCTCTCGTTAAGCTCTCACTAGATATTGAAATAATGTATCCATCCAGAAGACTTCTGGCTGAAGGCCAACTAACCGTTACTGCATTTGTGTCTCTGCTATGGTTCATAAATTCAACTGCACTTGGGGCTGTATCATTTAAAACATACACAATAAAATGACATTTTTTACAGAATAAAGCACTTGCTTGCAAACAGCCCTAAAACCACTCTCAGGATTTAACTCTGCAAATTCTGAGGGCAGGCAAGACATTCCTTTATTCTACCTGGTAGATATGAAAAGTTAAAAATCAAAAGAGGGAAAAAAAAACAGCAAAAATCATTTTAAACTTTGAAATAAAGCCAACACGGCTCCCAGAAGTATTGTACTCAATGTTTCCCTTGTGTCTAAAACGTAGGAAAGAGATTACATCTCGGTCTTTTGCAATCACCAACCTCAGAAATATTTAACAATTTTTTAGGATTCATCCTAATTAAAGAGCAAATAGTGACAAGGTTAATCAGCAGGAAATTTAATTGCAATCTAATTCTGAATTGCTTCCCTTCTTTCCTGAGGGGGAAAAAAGTTAAATAGTGTAAAATACATATTTTGTTCCTTCTTTAAAGTTCTTCCATCTATGGGAACAAAACCCAAGATACTCTCTCCATCACATTCTGTTACTACAGTAAACCATACCAGATATGATATCAATATCCCCATAGCATCAGTGTCAAGAATAAATAAAATAGTAATTTTAGTAGAATAGTTGGCAATTCTACTTCATCTAGATATAAAAAGTTAAACATTTTGCATACATCATTCCCAGTCAACATCTATTTCATATCATTATGACAAAAACATTATCATCTGCCGTTGGGAGTAATTTGCTAACATTGGAGAAATGACACTTCATCGTCTGCTTAACTGAACAAAGGAGAAATTAAATCACAAATGGAGAATCTGGCCAGACCCCAGGCAGTTAGCTGCTCTATCATCTGGCAATACAGACACCAAGGGTGCTGTGCTTGCCCATTTTAGGGGAAACAGAAAAAGATACAAGAGATGCTGCCCGTGAAGAAAAACTGGGAAGAACATACTACTTACCAAATCTTCCCTGAAAGAACAAAATAAATACTTAAACATTAAACAAATACCTAACATGCTTACACAAGCTGTACCTGTCTGTATTTCTTTTATGTTAGGAGTACTGTCTTTAAAACCTTCTTTTTCAGTCCGAATTGAAAAGGTGTACACTGTTGCAGGATCCAGGTTGGAGAATGTTGCTGTTTCGTGAAATACCTTCTGGACCTACCAATCCAAAAGAATAAATTGCCAGTGTTCATTTGAAGAAAGCTTCACAACTGAACACAAGCAAAAGAGCTTAGGGATTATTAAGTTTCATTACTATCTAATGTAAGAATGCAGTAATGTTGGCCTCAGTATGAAATATTCAAGGTTAATTCCTCCAAGAGTCCCCTATAACATACCATGAAAGCAGCAACACAGTTCATGCATGTGATTTCATAATACTGGAAACTCCCATCAACTCGATCCCAGAGAATTTCTATAGAAGAGTCTGTAACTTTGCCTTCATGGATATTTGATGGTGTTTCCAGACCTACCAGAAACACATAACATACTTAAATCCTTCTTGGATGTTCTCTAGTTGGGTTACTCTAAAACTTATACATTTAAAGGGAATGAAAAGCATAATTTGGGGAAAAAAAATAAAGTTAATCAATTTCTCTCTCTGTCCTAATTAAAAATAGTTATTTACACATACAATGACAACTTATAAAAATATAATCAGTTGCAATACTGAAAGTCAATGTGAATACTATTATATGTAGCCAATTCTGATGTTGCAGCAAAAACTACATAGAAGCAAATTCAGAGGAACAAATTCACAATATTCAAAGGGACAAAAAGAGGGTAAAGCTTTCTAACACTCTTAGCATAAGCTAAAAATGCAATGGAGAATCATGGAATCTAGAAAGGAAGTAAAAGACTCAATCCCCTTGTATCAAATATGCACCGAAGCTAAAAATAAATTTTATCTGTTGAGTTTTAAGTTTATTTTTCCCACTTTAAGATCCCATCTAGCATACGGAGCCCTGGTGGTGCAAATGTTAAGGGGCCGGCTGCTAACAGAAAGGCTGGTGGTTAGAACCCACAGCCACTCAGAGAGAGAAAGATGTGACAGGCTGCTTCCATAAGGATTTCAGCCTAGGAAACATTATGGGGCAATTCTACTTTGTTCTATATGGTCGCTATGAATTGGAATTAACTCAACAGCAATGGGTATCTAACATAAAGGAAAAACTTATTTCAGAAAAACTGAAAATATGCCCACTTAGGCTATCATCTTATATATTAGTATATTCTGCTAAGTGATATCACAATATTGATATATTTAGATATGGTATTAGTTGTTTTTAGAAGGCAGTAGTAAACAGGAAGAATGCTGCCCACAGAGATCTATAGGAGAGGCAAAAATAGTTACAAAAAGCACATAAATCATAAGCAAAAATAAAAGCATATGCTGAGTTTAGTATAAATATGCTAAAATTCTGTTGGAATAATGCGATTCATGACCAGTCGGGATATTTTATGGAAAAGTTGAGTTTAAACAGAAATGGAAGGGTTACAGTTTGGTGGGAAGAAGGTACATGGGGCATAACGATTTATGTGGTTTATACACAGGAAGAACCAATCATGAAGAAACTGGACATGTCAGAGTCAGGAATTATTATTTTTAAGGAGCCCATGTGATCTTTATATAACATTTAGGACTCTTTGTCATTAAATTCTACATCTATTGGATAAACATTTTAGATAAATTTCTTGTAGCCTAAATGTTCAAAATCTAGTATTTGTAGAGTTTTAAGTGACTTAAAGAGAAGGTAATTCAAAGTCAATATGAATCTCAAATGCAAGTGTTGATATAATCGAACATAATATACACTGTAACAAATATTAACTTTAAACATTGAAAAAGCTGGGGGAAATATGTACTATTTCTTTTCAGACAACGGAAGCATGGGGAGAGCAAACAGACGCTTAGCTTATAACACTGTCAGGGCCCTTAACTAAAAAAATTATAATCTAGTCGTCACAATCTACCTAAAATTAGTCATAATCTTCACTCATGGCTTAAGTCATAGCAAGTCCTGGTTAAAATGCAAGTACGTTTTTTGTTAGTGGACAGATAAAGTAATTCTTGTCTTCTTGAATTCATATAGGGTTTGCTTACCTGTATACTCGAACAATGAAAGATTAGGCTCAATAGTGAGATTTTTGCAATTCCTTTAAAAGATCCTTGTAAACTATTCTATTAAAGTGAATGTCGACTACTAATTTGAAATGATACACAAAATCAAAATCAAGAAATAACTCACACAAATCATGAAATACTTACATGTTTTTACTGCAGGCACATAATACGCATTACTTAATCTAGTCCCACTGATGGTGGAAACAAAGAAATTATATTCTGTGCCTGGGGTTAAACTGCCAACAGTTATTTTACCATCATGCTTTAAAGGTATGGTTACATTTGGCCCTCCTTCAATTACAATATGGATGCCATCAAACACTCCAATATCAGGCATTTGAACAAATAAGATTACAGAGGTACCGTGATTTTCATAAGGGATAACGATGGGGACTGGTTTGGGCTCTAAAAGATGAAAAGAGAGAAGATTTATAATTAGTACTTTTAAGTTTTTGAACATATTTCTGTTAATTTGGTCTAGCATGTTCTAGAATGTGTGATAAATATTCAATGTCTATGCACTAAACTTAGGTTTACTATGTCAGACTTAGAGAAATAAGGTAGATACTCTGACAGTATATGCATATATAATAAAAGCACCTAATTAACCTTTATTTTCAAATTTTCAATAACTGTCTGAGAAACAGAAGAATCTGGGAGACTTTTCAATTTTTCACTTTTTATCTATTAAGCAAATATTTATTGAAAACCTATATGCTAAGAAAAGTGCTCAAATAAATAAGGCCAGTTTCCTGCTTTCAAAAGTCTTCAGTCTCAGAAAAGAAATGCATAGATCACTAACTAGAATCCCAAATGGTCAGTGCTGAGCTGCTGACATGAACAAAAAGCTGATTAGAACAGAGATGAAAATCAGCAATTCCCCCAGGGATAATTGGGGTAAGCTTTCCAGAATTGATGATGTTTCATCTGAGTCTTGAAAAATAGTACAAGTTTACCAGGAACATGTGTGTGAGTAGGGAGAAGCAGTGACAAGGGAATTCTAGGCAAAGAGAAAAGCATGAGTAAGGCATAGGACCAAAAAAAGGCATCCCGATGTGTTCAGGGAATAACAAAGTTCTTTCAGCCCTTTACGAGCTGGGTCCTCTTTGGCAAGTTATTTAGTCACGATGTGCCTTGGTCTCCTCATCCCTTCAGTGGAAAGGAGACTAACGCTACTTTGTAGGGTCATTGTAATGATTAAATGAGAGACTGTATTTACACATTATATTATACAGTCTTAGAAGAAATACGACCAGGATTTTCCTTAGGGATGGCGAGACTTCAACTCCCATACTTTGGACATGTCATCAGGAAAGACCAATCTCTATAAACGGACATCCCATTTGGTAGAAGGTTATCAAAAACAAGGGAAACCCTCAACAGGATGGAATGGCATAAAAGCTGCAACAATGGACTCAAATATACCAACCATCATGAAGATGGCTCAGGACTGGGCAATGTTGACTTTTGTTATACATAAGGTCGCCAGGCTTTGGAGCCAACTGGAAGGCAACTAGCAACAACACCAACATTTATACATAAAAGTGCTTAGTGCTGTGCCAGGCATGTGGCAAGCACTCAGGCTGGTTAAAGCATACGGTGTGTATGAGGAACCCAGGCTGGGTTTGGAACGGCTGCCTCTAAGGCTGCACACTGTCTTTGTGGGGATTTGTGTGCATGCTATAGAGCTCAGATTGTATTCTGTAGGCAATAGGGATTTCGAGCAGACATGTTATTTCATTTTTAGAAACACAGTTCAGGCAACAGTTTGAAGGAAGGATCCATTTTCATTTTATGCTCTGTAACTGCTGTTAAATATCTTTATTGTACCTTAATACTCTACTGTGCTATTTTTAGAGCAGATTTGAATTTTAGACAATTTCCAATCACATTATTTTTCCTCTGGTCAATTTTAACATCAGTTCTATTTACGTATTGTTGGAATGTCATGCAGTAAATCTTTAAGTCAGTCTTCTTCCAAGCAGATATCCTCCTCCGGAGAATAATTAGACAAACTTTCTTTTTCAGTTTTATTGGTGACAGCTGATTTGATACAATGGCACTTGTTCTAAATCATTGTTAAATATTTGATAATGTGATTCTGGTGCTTTATAAAAGCCAGGATAAAAGGATTTGAACACATATCTGTAATTAGCGTTCTAGAACATAAAATCAGTGCGATGTTTCCATGTATCTCAATTCCTCAGCTGTAAAATGTATCTCTCTTGCCCTTTCTATCCTCGATAGTGATAAGAAAATGTTCAATATCCTAACTATGACAAATCCCATATGGAATACTACTGGTTTTCAAGGTACTTTTCTTGTGTTTTTCCTTCTCTAGTTATATGAACTTTTATTTTTCTCTTATCACTGACGTTTGATATGAGTTTCCTCTTTAAATTCCTCATCCCTCTCTTCAGTTACAAAGCTCTTATAGTAACTATAGCTTTTCCAAGGCTAGGTGACATCCCACAAACATCCAATCCATCTGAATCTGTGGGTAATGATCTGTGACTGCTTCCAAGTGTGCCTTGAGCAGGAATTAAAGATCTGGGGATCAGAAATGAATGACCAGTATAATCATGGAAACAATTCACTTCTATGGTTTTGGGTGCCTTAGATATTTTCTAAGGAGAGGTAAGCCTTCAAACAAGCATAGTACAATTTAAGTTGTGAAAGTGACAGCCCAAGAGTAGGTGATGCTCCCTCCAGCCAGTAAACATGTGGTTTTCCATTAATTCCACCTTTCTGGGAAATAGGGCCAATGATCTTAATGTATGACATTGAAGGCTGAGTGTCACCAAGGCCAGAAAAGTATAGAGTAGGATAGGGTTCTGCCTTGTCTTCAAACTATATCCTCCACCACTGGGAACTTGGATGAGAGAAGATTTCAACCGAAAAAGAGAAAGATATAACTTTATTCAATCTGTGACTGTGACCTCTAGCCTTAGCCATTGTCCTGCAATAGCTTTTTCAAAAGAAGTGGAAGCTCCAGGGCTATAGGAAGTTTTTTTCAGTACGAGATGAACTAAACTAGGCCAAATTCAAAGACCTATAATTGGGAAGGCAGAGCTACGCCTCAGAGATGCCCAGTCTATCCTAAAAAATTATTCTTCCACACACAGAGAGAAAGAAAAGGGACTCCGAACACAGCTCTCTCACAGCTCTCCTTCCTTCAGGAAAACCTGGGCACAGCTAATTCCTCCAACCAAGGGAGAAACGTCATCCACACAGACAGCTGAAATGGCTCTGCTTCCTGCTATGGCTGGCCATATCTCCTCAAGCACTATGAGAGGGTTTATTGTTGTTAAGATTGTTATTTCTCAACAGGAATGCAGTGCTGGCATTTATTTCTCTTCTTTCTCCATCCTTAATAGATGTTCAATGATTACTTATTGAATGATGCCAGGGGTTTCTCAAATAGTGGAACTCGGATTCAAGCCATGGCTGTGTGACTCTAGGGTCACAGTCTTAATAACAAGAAACTGTTGCCTTCGAACAAGCATGGAGAATTTTCAGGAAAAAAAAGGATACAAGTTGTTCCAGGACCTACCAAACCAAAAAAAAAGAACCCCTTGCCATCGAGTCAGGACTACCGTTAAATAAGGAATACCAAAAATATACTTGAAAAGGTACAACCTACGACTGAAGGGATGTGTCAGGGAATATTTTACAGTACCCCTAAATCAGCAAATATCTGTTAAGAATGAAAACTCACTCAGAGTTTGTTGAATAGTTACCAGCTCACTCAAATTCCCATTAATCACTGTTGCTACTCCAATGTCATAAATCATTCCAGGGATTAAATTATCAATCTTGAATATATTTGTATCCTTTATATAATGCTTCATGATTTTGTTTGTATTTGATATGGATTTGGTTTGAATGTAGAACTCATGGCCATCTTGCGGGGGCTCCCACTGAAGAATTACACTGTCTTCTCCGACATCTTCAGGTTTAGCGTAAACTTTCTGAGGTGGATTAACACCTTAGAGAAACAGATAAATAGGTACACATAACTTATTAGTTAACATCACTCATGCAGAGTAAAAATATTTCAATATTAATTAATGTTTAAAATCAATTTAACAAATCTTTATGTCACCATGCCTTGTAAAGGGCCCAATTTTGAAAAAAAGTGTGTCTCATTATTACCATACAAGATTTATGAACATACTTAAACATTACAACTCCAGGAAAAACAGAAATAGAATCTTCAAGTGTTTGCAAGTTCTTCAAATCTGTATGTGTTCCATTAGAGTCATGTTCCCATTATTGAGGTTATTCACTCTTTTATCAAATATACATTAGATACTTATGAGGTGCCAGACATCGATTCGTATGATAAATAGCATTTTACCTTTTCAAAAATAATTACTTATACTTAAGGGTACAAATAGAGTGATTAATTAAAAGGTAGATTATTTTAATGATCGCCAAGGATTCAAAAACTGCCAGGTGGAGGTGAGTGGAGATTAGGCATGCATTTGCAAAAATTCCTAGAATGAGACTGCCCCCTATAGGTCAACTGGTCACACTATTCTTGGCAAGAAAACACAGAAGAGCAAAGTAAAATTGATTAAACTCTGCAGACCTACTTGTTGGATCTAGTGTTACTAAAAAGAACTGGGTATACTAATTTTCGTATCTTATGATAATTTATTTTTGCAGCCAAAGCTATGGCAAGGAGGATGTCTTCGAGGAATCTGGTAAAAACAAATTAGATCAGAAATCATGCTTAAAAAGTTCATGTACATGTAAATGACTTTAGAATTTAGAATCTATGTTCAGAATTTTGATTCAATGTTAAACAAATATTCAACTGTATTTGTACCTATTAAAGGTAAACAAAATAAGATTTCATCAAAATAATATTTTAATATACTGTACGCAGTTTGTCTTTTATTAAAAGGCAAAATGTATCCTTGCTTACCTGTAATAGTTGAAATAGTTTTCTCAAAGCTGCTTAAAGTTCCTCTTTCTGCTACACTAAATAGATATATCAGATAATGATGAAAAGAGCTGAGATTTCCAATCATTGCTGTTGTGTTGTGTTTTTCAACAAAGAGCTCTTCTGATCTATTGTTTTCAACATCTAAAATAGTCACAAGATAATGATGAAAAGATACAGGATCTGCAGGATCCCACTGTAAAAATATTTCTGTTGGAGTCACATAAGTAACTCTGAAATTTTGTGCTGGTAATGGGCCTATAGGAAAAAAAAAAAGTGAGAAAAAAATTGATATTAGTGATATGATTAGGCAGAATAATCTCTCACTTCCAAGAGCTTCCATAACACTCCAGCTGGGAGAGGAAAGGAACGCTGGGCTTGATTCCTGGCTCTTATGCTTTCTAGTTCTGCCCCCTGGGTAAATTACTTACTCTCTCTGTGAGCCTCAGTTGTCTAGATCATAAAATGGGAATTATAGGAGTAGCTGCCTCTTAAAATTACTCTGAAGATAAAATGAGATAAGGAATGCAAAGCACTTGGCACAGTGCTTGTTGCTGTGTGTCACTGAGTCAATTCCAACTCACAGTGACACGATATGACAGAGTAAAACTGCCCTGTAGGGTTTCCTCGGCCGAAATCTTTACGGGAGCAGGTAGCTAGGTCTTTTCTCCCATGGAGCAGCTGGTGAGTTCACACCTCTGACCTTTCAGTTAGCAGCCAAGTGCTTAACCATTATGCCACCAGGGCTCCTTGCACAGTGTTTAGCATACACTAATTGTTCTTTTTTTTTTAACCACACCATCAAAACTGCACTTGTGGCATTAAGCAATTGTGTATTATATGTCTTTCACTTGTCCTGCCTTGTCAGACTAGAAGGCAAGGATTTATTATTCACTCCTCATTCCCACCATCACCCAAACTCAGGCACTCATCCTCTCCCAGAAATAATGCCCTACTCTGAACTATTTCATCCAGTGCCATTAACCTTCCTAATTAACCCCGCCAGATTTTCTTAAAACAGTACATTGAACATATCAGCCTCAGATCCATGTTCACCCCCCAACACCTGCACACACTCATGCCCTCATGCACCTGCACTCTTCTTGATTGTATCTTCAGAAGCTCAAAAGTTAAATTAAGACCATCTGGGATCTCCTGGGGCTCTACTACTTAACAAAGTGTGTTCTCTAGTTGGTTTGCTTAACCTCTCTGAAGCTCAGTTTTCTCATCTCTCTGTACTACTCCCAGGCCTGGGATAAGGACTGAGTGAGATAATGCATATAAAGTGCTCTGTAAAATCTAAAGCAAGTCTCAGAAACTATTGTCTGAATGGATTTCCATAGCTTCCACAAGCAAGTACAATCATCTGAGACAGATATCTCTGACACTCCCAAACATAACACCACCTACCTCTCAGATTGATTTTACCCCTGTGACGAGGGAATATTCTTCAATCTGCACTATTCTTTTTCCATCAGTTCACATCTCCACACTGTAGTTCAAAGCATACTCTTCTTCCTTCAAGGGCAAGTCTAAGCCTTGAGTCTAATACTCCGTTCCAGGAGTCTTCCCCAGTCACCCCACTCTCTAAATTTTTGTAAGCATTTACTGACTGGCATTTAGATCATTGTATTTTCTATATAGTTCTGCTAGCTTTTACTTTTATTCCTTCCTAACTCTTTAACAAAGTTGTAAGCCTCTTGAAGATACAGATGCATGTCTGTTTATCTGCTACTCTTAGAACATGTAAAAAGTTCAGTTCCACAAAAATATACTGAGTATCTGCTATAGACTAGGCACCATTCTAGAAGAGCTGTAAGACAAGAAAGTCATAGTTTCTGACTTTACATGATTTATAATCTAACAGGGAAGCTAAACACACAAACACACCTGTTGTAATTAAAAATGGTAAAAGATACAGGTATGCCCAGAGTGTTATGAGAAAATACTAGACCCTCAGGAACTATCCACTAGATATTTGAAAAGTAATACTTTCAAATGTCTTGTAACTTACGTGTTTCTACTATAAATATTGGACTTAAAGTGGTTTTTGCCTCCCATTCATTTATTGCAAAGAGTAAAAATCTGTAAATATGACCAGGAGACAGCCGAGTAATTGCTTTTTCTGTTGTCTCTGGAGACATGCTTTCAAAATGTTGTTCTTCTGTATAACCTAAATAATATTTAAGTATAATCTTATATCCCAGTTCCAGCCACTTATTCAAGTAATCCCAACCACTCAAATTATTCCAGCTGAATACCACTTCAGTTGTTCCAACATCCTTCATATAGAACGAAAAGTTTTCCTGCAGAGAAAGTGCTGAAAAAAAAATATAAGGGTGAATTTTAAATTAGGAATTATAATTCCATCCTCAAAATAACAAAAAATAGTAATAGTCATGAATATAAGAAAAAACACTAATAAAAATAATTACATTCATATTCACAAATATATGGCAAGGGAACATAACAGAAAAATCTTGTAAAGAAATAGTTTGATCCAGTTGCATTTTGCTGTAAAATGTAGCAATCTGTTTCATTCGTAGCTAACAGTGGAAAAGAAAATATTTCATTTTTCTTAAGGTCATAAGATGATCCATCCGTCCACGTGAGATGGCCTTCCTTCTGTAACAAGAAGTAGAAATTAAACCAATCAAAAGGAAAAGTTAGAGTCATATCTTTAATTATTGCATAAGTGTATTTGAAAACTTTGATTACATCTCTGTTTTAAAATTTTCTAAGATTTTTAAAATAGCAACGAATTTAATAACTTTATAGACATTTCCTTAGCAATAGAGATGTTAAGCTGGATACAGAGTTCACTGTCATTCACTGTTTAGCCGTATGTTTTCAGGCAAACTGCTGACTCTCACACTAAGTCTGTTTTCTCATCTGTAAAATGGGCATAATAAATAGAACCTCACCGCTTAAGGCTGTGGTAAGAATTAAAGAGGCAGTGCATGTGAAGCGCTCAACACAATGCCTGGCCCAGAGTAATCATTCATTAAATGTTAGTTATTATTGTTTAAAGTCATCAAATCTGTCACATGTATCAAAAGAGTTTGTTGATACCTTCTTAACCACCATTCTGCTAAAGGATGTCACTGGTGAATGTCATCAAACCCAATCTTCACAAGTAATGAACATTACTCTAAATAGTCATATGGCTACCTCCTTAAAAGGGGAGAAGTATAAACTCTGACAAAGATACAACTGGATTCTAATCATATTTCTGCCATTTACCATCTATTCTTGGACAACTGTGGAATCTCTTAGAAACTAAATTTTCTCACCTGTACAGTGGATAATCATGACTACTTTGCATGATTGTCAACAGGCTTAGAGAGTATGTGTATAAAACACCAGGCACATAACAGTTCCTCAAAAAAATAAACCTAATTCTTATAGAGATAATGAGCACTATGAAAACAGACTATGTCTATACTGTGACTTTCATGGTATCCCCAGCATCAAGCACAGAGCCAAGATAGTTGCATGAAAGAGGATTTAGAAGACCTGCACCTCCAGACGTTCTAAAGAGATTTTACAACACATTCCAGTTCCATCTAGCAGAATGGAATACCAATTGTTCCATCATCAAGTCTGCTTTATTACATATATGGTGCTGTAGTTTTTAAAACAGGCAGAGGCTCAGCAGCAGTCTGTTCAAGTGGTTAAGGTTTGACAGAAATAGGTTCAAGGGCTGGTACTACCTCTTATTAGCTATGTGACCCAGAATCTTTCTGAGTTTTGTTTTCCTTATCTATAAAATGGGACTACTGAGAGTACATATCTCATAAGGCTGTTGCACGGATTACATGAGAGTAACCTATGTAACCCTCCAAAAGTGAAATAAAACAAGGGGAACTGTTCATCTTTCATTGAATGCCAGGCCCTAACTGGAAGCTAAAAATGCATGCTGAATAAAACACATTCTTTATGTTTGAAGTCTAATAACAAACTCACACTTATTCACCATGAGTTTACTTAAAGGGGTTATTGCTTTCTCAACCTACCATGGGGACTATGACCCAGCATGCAACTTTGATGTCAGCCTCAAGAGACCAGCTCAGTGCAGAGGTTGCACAGTATAGTGGTTAAGAGCCGATTCTGATGCAAGTTCATATAGAGAAGTTAACCTCTCTGTGCCCCAATGTCTTCATATATCATACAGTGAAGCTGTAGAATTATGCCTGGCACTTACGAGGTGCTACAGGACTCAGCTATTAGCAGGGGAGGAGGAAGGACACTGAGATGCCTGAAATGAAATGAACTGTGGTTTGAGGAACCTTTATTGGAACTTCATTCAGTGCCTATTAAAAGATAAAAGCTCAATAAGAGAATGATGAAAAATGCAATTAAAGACTGTGAATAGTTTTCGCAAGCTGATGCAAAGTTCCACAGAAAACCTAGTATCAGACTGATAGGATTAGGATTTGCCTTGAGTCACTACAGATAAGCACATGCCCTCGAGAACAGATTTATCTTTGAGAGGCAGGAAGTATAAGTAAATGGATCCTCGAAAAGAAAACACAGGCTATGCAGAGATGATTGTGTTAGGTCTAGGGTTTCTCTATAAACGGTGACTAAAATGAAATTTAATGAGCTATTCCACAGTGTTAGGAATACTAAATAAAAATGTCACACACTCTTTATTTCACTTGTATTAAATAAAATTTTCAGACCTTTCTCCATCTCTTTTAGTAACACTGAGCTCCTCAAGCCTGGATGTGTGGGGAATAAAATGGAAAAAACTTCCAGGTTTTAGGCTTTGTATTACTGTATTGTTCACCGATTGCCATCAAGTTGATTCTGACTCATAGCGACCCTATGGGACAGAGACGAACTGCCCCACAGGGTTTCCAAGGAGCAGCTGGTGGATTCAAACTGCCAACCTTTTGGTTAGCAGCCCATAGCTCTTAACCACTGCACCACAAGGGCTCCATATTGTTCATAGAGGTCAGAAATATAAGAAGTGGAGCTGGTTTGGTGGAAGGGAGATGTTAAGTTTGGGCAATGTTGAAGTACCTGAGGGAAATACCAAAAGGGATAATCAGACAAAAATTGTACATATGCCTGGAGCTCAGAAGAGGAAAGTGGGCTAAAGATTTGAGAATAAGTGGTTTAGGTGGTAAATCAAGTGAAGAAATGGACGAGATTACTCAAACGAATTTAAAAGCGGCCTGAGGAAGACTAAAATTAAGGAATTTTAAGATGTACTCAATAAGCATTTACTGAATGAATAAATGAACAAATGAATTAAAGGAATTAATAAATGAATAAATGAACACAGAAAAAATAAAGTTCTGTTTATCACATTATATGCATTTCTTTACATTTACTGACCTTTAAATCACTAAGACCAGTCCAGATTATTATTTGATTCTTTGACCTGAGATGTGAAAATATGAAATTTTTTTCCTCTTCATTTTTTATATCCACAAGATGTGCGGAACTTAAGGATAACTTACAATGTTGCTGGGCTATATTCCATGGCTTACTCTCTTTGCTAATTCTATAACAGTTATCTTTTAAAGCTACCCATCCTTGTGAACATGAGCCTACCAAAAGAAATATGCTTTGTTAAAGATGAATTCAGTACTATTAACATTTCATAACTATATTTGTTAAACACATATAGAAGTTAATCATAAAAACATGATAGCATTCAGTGTACACTTTCTCTACATTTCTGCCAAGCCAATAAAAATGCTAAAGCTGCTATTAGTCGAGTAGTAAATGAATTATACCAATTAAAATGGTTTTTAAAGTATTTATAAGAATTATATAAAATCATGGTCCAATTATAACTTCAGTAAAACAAAAACCACAGATGTTTTTCTCTCTAAATTACTTTAGGTTGCCTTTCCTTTCTCTTACTCTTGTGCTGGTAAAATATATTTTGTGTTATAAAATATATTCTATGCCTCTTTTTATTTTAGAGAACTAGACATAATGCTAACAATTCTGCCCTCAGTCACTCGATTTCAAATGTGTTCACCTTCCAGAAAAAGCTGGACTGGCTGCTTAGCTTTGTTTTGTTTTTTTCCTACCAGGATCACATGCCATGGAAAGATGGGGGGAGGAGGGGAATATCAGCATGTTCAGAGTAGATACTGAACATCATTGTCACAGTGTTGATTTACCTCAATCCCACACGGTAGGAAGCTGTGAGAAGGCTATTGAAATTGTTGTCTTGTTTTTCACAGGGGAAGAAGGAGGGTGCAAGAGGAGTATTTTAATTACTTTACTATCTTCTTCTTCCTATTCAAGTGTTTGTCTACTTCACTTTTACAACATACATTGTGGTTTATGGTACTATTTGATTATTCCTGTAGCAGAATGTTAAAAAGGGACTCAGTCCATCACAGAGAATGCATTACTCTCATCGGCCATCTATGACTTTACCCTTTTTTCTGATATCTGTCCCCATCATGTGTGGAAAGAAGATGGAACTAGGAAGACACAAAAAATTGAACACATTTCCCTTCCTCCTACAGTATTCCAAGCATTGGTTAACCTGAGCAAGGATGAGTAAAGAAGCTTTAAACAGGATGAGAGGTTACTATTTTTATATAGATTGTAATGGACTTTTTAATACCTGAAAATGAAATTGCTCTCTGATACCTTAAAGTTGCCTAAAAAGCTATAGCATCTACATGAACTACTGCTAGAGCTAAGGAAGATAAAGTCCATTTGGTATGGTTTAAAAGAAGTGGTGGTGGGAAAATAAAGTTGGTTTTTGCCTTTACTATTAAATCTACTTCGACAAATCAGTCAAATACCAGAATGATACAGTCAGGAAAAGCAGACTATGCTAAATCATACATAGGCTGTTTACAGTAGTTAATACTTGGCTAGGCCATTTTTGAAAAGAACGATAAAACTGCCTTATTACTTACTAATATGTAATAAGTACACTTATTAGAATGAACCAATTATATACCTGTTTCAACTTGAATATCCAGTCTCTGAAATGTATTTATAACATCCAACTGTAACTGCTTAAATTCAAATGTAAAAACATATAAAGATGCAGGTTCCAAATCACCCCACTCATAAGCTGAAACACTATTTTGCATAATTTGTGAAAAATTATTGAGAGAGATTGATACTGAAAAGTCACTGGAAGGCAGTACACTCCAGTTAAAAGAAACACTCGTACTAGTTATTACTGTTTTAATACTGCTAGTTGAGACTCCACCTAAAAAAATCAGAAGGCGGAATTAGTAATGATTCAAACAAAACGGAATAAAAAGGAAATACATGTATATTCAATAAGAAAAGAGTCACCAAATGGGAAAATATACTATATACTCATAAAATATTTCTTATAGTATATGGGAGTTTCTTGTACTCTACATAGAATTAATGAATTAGATTAGAAATCCACATTATATTTTCTAAATAATCTGGATTACATATAACATCTCTGCTATAACTATCTATTGCTATTAGTATATATCAAAGGGCAATACTAAAAATGTCATTCTTAATTTAGTATACAATTTCTTTTAAATTGTGAAATTTACATTACATTAAAAAACAAAAGATTACTACAATGATGTATATTTGGATTACCATTAACCAGTTGTTAATCACTGTAACATTCAAATTATCTGACAATAAAACATTTTGCCTTTCATCATTAGGTCATATTTGAACAATATGTACATATTACTTACGGATTTGAAATGACTTTTCAGTTAAAATGTTTCCATATTTTATGGACTGTATAATAATTTGATAGTCTTCATTTTCCTCTAGTGTAATTATTGATTTCTGAAGCTTTTGTTGGTCTGCGGGAATGCTTTTGACATTCTGTAAGTAATTAGATTCATCTACTTAAGAAATGTTTATTGAGCATTAACTGTGTCTGATATATTAATTGTCTGAGTTTTACAATCATCTCCTTCATAAGAAGCAATTTTTCAATATAGAATATAAACATGCATAAAATATTTTGTTTTTAGATAAAATGCATAATACTTTCTAAATAATTACTCTCTGTATAATATGTAAATGCTAAATGGGAAAACAGTCATTCATATGAAACAAATATTCATTTGACCAACTATTTATTGAAGATTATATTGCATAAAATGCTACTATTTTATGTATTAATAAAACTCAAAAGAAGAAATCCAACTAACTATTTAAACTTCTATTTATTACATGGCAGTTAGTTAAAACAAATTTACACTATGTTTACTTTTCATCAGAACCAAAAAAAGATGTCTTACTTTTTGAGCAACATCATTAACGAGTTGATATTTTAAAAAATAAAATTCAGGATTTCCTCCCTTAGGAAATTCATTCCATTCAATAAAAACAGCTGTTTTCTGTTTATTCATTGGTATATAATGGAAACTTTTTGAGATCTGAAATGGGAAGAAAAAATTAACTGTAAGAAATAAAAGTGTCTTGTTCATCATTATTTTACAAGCATATTTCTCAAAATGAAACCAAAAATATGCCAAACTGTAAAGGAAAAACATTTCAACAATTTCAGTTTCCACATATGAATTAAATAGCATCTATTGGATCTCTTATACTCTAATCATTTATAAACATGATTTTGAAAACTATTTAAGAAAGGCAAATAAAATAAGAGCAAGGAAGTTTAAGACCCATGTTTCTCAAACTAGGAAGCACTGTGTTCCAGGGGTTAGAGAAGAGGAATAGACTCAAAATCACAAGAAAAAACACCGCTACATGGTGTGTCAATTGTTCACCTTAATGATAATGTTTCACAAAATTAACTTATTTCACACATATTTTTGACAACACACTTGCAGTGAAAATAAGTTTGAATACGAAATGTTTGACTCTGTAATGAAAAATACCTGACTCACGTAATCTAGGTAAAATAGATAGACCACAGAAGAAAGGACTCCTGGTGGCACAGTGGTTAAGAGCTTGGCTGCTAACCAAAAGGTTGGCAGTTCGAATTCACCAGTCTCTCCTTGGAAACCTTATGGAGCAGTTGTACTCTGTCCTATAGGGTCGCTATGTGTCGGAATCAACTCAATGGCAATGGGTAGATGACAGAAAAGATTTCAGCTCTCAGGAGAACAATGTATTTATCAAAATTTCTGTTAAAAACGACCTTAAAATGTCCCGCTATATCACATCTTTAGCCAAAAGCGATCTTTCTCCCCAGTGATTACCCCAACACAATCTGTAAAGCAGTAATAACACCACTCATCTGTTAGTCTGTCATACTGTGGTGGCTTGCATGTTGCTGTGAAGATAGAAGCTGTTCCACTGGTATTTCAAATACCAGCAGGGTCACCCATGGTGGACAGATTTCAGTCGATCTTCCAGACTAAGACAGACTGGGAAGAAGGACTTGGATATCTATCTCTGAAAAAATTGGCCAGTGAAAACTTTATGAATAGCAGCGGAACATTATCTGACATAGTGCCAGAAGATGAGCCCCTCAGGTTGGAAGGCACTGGAAAAACAACTGGGGAATAGCTTCCTCCTCATAGCAGAATCGACCTTAATGATGTAGGTGGAGTCAAGCTTTCAGAACCTCCTTTGCTGATATGGCATGACTTAAAATGAGAAGAAACAGCTGCAAACATCCATTAGTAACCGCAAAGTGGAATGTACAAAGTATGAATCAAGGAAAGCTGAAAGTCGTCAAAAATTAAACGGACCACATAAAGATTGATATTCTATGCATTAGTGGGCTGAAATGGACTGGTATTGGCCATTTTCAATCAGACAATCATATGGTCTACTATTCTGGGAATGGCAAATTAAAGAGGAATGGCACCACATTCATCATCAAAAAGAACATTTCAAGATCCATCCTTAAGTACAATGCTGTCAGTGATAGGATAAGATCCATACGCCTACAAAGAAGACCAGTTAATACGTGTGATGGATTGAATTGTGTCCCCGAAAAGTATCTGTCAACTTGGCTAGTTCATGATTCCCAGCATTATATGATTGTCTACTATTTTATCATCTGATGTGATTTCCCTGTGTGTGGTAAATTCTGTCATTACTATGTAATAAGATGGATGAGCAGCAGTTATACTGATGAGGTCTACAGTGTCTTAAGCCAATCTCTTTTGAGATATAAAACAGAGAAGTGAGCAGAGACACATGGGAACCTCATACCACCAAGAAAGCAGTGCTGGGAGCAGAGCACATCCTTTGGACCTGAGGTTCCTGCGCTGAGATGCTCCCAGACCAAGGGAAGACTGCTGCATCACAAGGACCTTCCTCCAGAGCTGACAGGGAGAGAAAGCCTTCCCCTGGAAGTGATGCCTTGACTTTGGACTTGTAGCTTACTAGACTGTGAGAGAATAGATTTCTCTTTGTTAAAAGCCATCCACTTGTGGTATTTCTGTTATAGCAGCACGAGATGACTAAGACAATATGACTATTATTCAGTTTACGCACCAACCACTAATGCCAAAGATGAAGAAATTGAAGATTTTTACCAACTTCTTCAGTCTGAAATTGATCAAACACGCAATCAAGATGCGTTGATAATTACTGATGATGGCAATGTGAAAGTTGGAAACAAAGAAGAAGAATTGATAGTTGGGAATTATGGCCTCGGTGCTAGAAATGACATCAAAGATCGCATGACAGAATTTTGCAAAACCAATGACTTTCATTAGATGTGGAAACATTTTTATTTGTATTTCCAACTTGTAATTTAAAGCATTATTTTGTAATGAAAATTTTGGTAAGCATTTTAAACTATATCTCTAGAATTCTCAAAAATATGCTTACCTCCTTTCAGTTCCAGGTGGACCCTTTAGGGGAAAAGTTCAAGAAACACTGTTCCTAAATCTATAGGACATCAAGTCAGCTTACAGAGAGAGGAGCAACTCCCAAAGAGAAGGCTTTGGATCTGATCACCTGCATCAGAATCACCTCGGAGTTCCTGATAGGAACATGGATCCCTGGGCTTCCTTCTCATCCCCAACTTCCTGGGGAAGATTCTCTATTGTGGGGCCCCAGCTATATTTTAATAAGCCCAACGATTCTACAGAATAAATCCATAATTCCCGTTCAGTAAGTAAACCTAATTAGGTGTTTTACTTCTCCTAAAGCTGAATCTGAATGGGAAATATCCAAAGGTACAAGGTTCCCATTAGGCACCCAAAGCTTGAAAAGAAATGTTGGAGAGACATTAAGATAACTCCAAATGATTTATGGAAAGGAAAAATGTAGAGAAAAACTTAGAATTCTTGCACTTCCTAATCTGTTCTCTCTCTCTCTCTGCTTCAGCTAAATCACTAGCCACAAAATCATTCCTGTCCCTTCCTTCCCTTCATTTAGTCAGGTATTTTACTTGATTTTTCTGGTTTTGGTTTAATTTTTCCTTTTAACATATCAATTTTGAAGTTAAGAGTAGATTCACTAAATTCTATACAAATTTAGCATTCAAGATGATACACGCCCAATAATAACTGGTTAGGGGACAAGTGAAATTGATTGAATGGCTTAAAATTTATTCTTCTTGCCATATTTCTTGTCTCATCCTTTTACTCATTCCTTTCCCTCGTTTATAATTCTGAAACTCTCTTGCCTACATCTGCTAGAACTACTTTCCCTGCCCCTGCCTAATCATTCTTTCCTTCCTCTATGACTCTACTTACCTGGCTAATATTTTCTTTTGAAAAGTAAATATATATAAAGTAATGAATATATATTTATTATACTTATCTTTATTGAAATTGTCTCTTTATAAATTTGTCTTCTCCTTTAGACCTTGAATGTGCTCACTGAGATCAACTCAATCATCTTTTATATTGTCGGTTCATACTACTGTGCCTAATACACAGTTGGAGCTCAATGTTTTAAAAGAAGACATAATCGCTGATGCAGAGAGGGGCGTGAGCAAACCAATCAGCGGTGTCCAAGTGTTCAAGAAGTGAAAGGAGGAAGGGGAGGGAACTACCTTTTATAATCAAGCAACTATTTGAATATCAATGATGTACAAGACACTATTAAGTGCAGTTCACTCAAAAAAATAATCAACCATAAATAACAGTCTTTGAAAGTTATGTTTCAAATTCAGTAAATTTAATATGTTTTTTTAAAGCACGTACAATTTGCTTTATCAAATAATAAAACAATAATTCAAATGATATAAGAATAGATGAACAAATGACATATAATAATTAGCCATTGAAATACTTACACAAAAGTTTTAATGACAAAGGAGAATGCTCACTGTATATTGTTAGGTCAAAGAAGAGAAGTAGAATAGGAAACGTTATCAATCTATTAGTCACTACACACATATTCAAAATATAGAATTATTCATTGTAAAATATCTACACATTGTAAAACATTTTGAATACACTAAAAGTTTATCAACTATTTTCTTTGGGTAGTGAAATTGATAACCTTTATTTTCTTTAAACTTCTTTAAATTTTCAATAGTTAACAAAGGGCATGTATCACTTTGTAATTTCACACGCACACACAAAGTATGTATATGTATATATATTTTAAAATAAAAATTCTACATAATTTATAAGAATTATTTGCTTTTAATTTTCTTCACTGTGGTATCAATTAAAAACATTTACTACTATTACATAGCTGTTAGATGTTACATTTTATCAAAAAGTTTATCACATTAATACACAATGGGATTACTAATTACTACTCAATGACAGACATGTTTAAAATGATACTGACGTGTTTTACCACAAACAAGAAGCACGAATTTTTTTTAAATGAATTACACATTCCGATTCATAGCAACCCTATAGGACAGAGTAGAACTACTCCACAGAGTTTCCAAGGACCGCCTGGTGGATTCGAACTGCTGACTTTTGGTTAGCAACTGTAACACTTAACCACTATGCCACCAGGGTTTCCAAGTATAACAAATTCCAGCTTACAAAGCTTTGAACCTTTTTTGGTATGCCAAAAGGCACATGCTCAAAATTATCTTACCTTAACAACGTATTGTAACCACAGCAATAGAACAATAGACTTCTCCATCTGGAAAGCAAAGGATATCAGTTCAATTATACTTGCTATGGATTGAATTTTATCTCCAAAAATGCGTACTGAAATATTGGCCCCTATACCTGTAAATATGATCCTGTTTGGATCATATTTTCTTTGTAATGTTAATTAGGTCATGCCTGAGAGGGTGGGTTTTAAATCTAATCACTTATGAGTTATAAAAAAGAAAGGCAGAATGGACATAGAGTCACACAGGAAGAAGAGGAAGACAGACAATGGAGACAGATGCTTCTACCAGGATTGCTGGCAGATACTAGAAGCTCCTCTATCAGTTTGTCATACTGTGGTGTCTTGTGTGTTGCTGTGATGCTGGAAGCTATGGGACTGGTATTTCAAATACTGGCAGGGTCACCCATGGTGGACAGGTTTCAGCGCAGCTTCCAGACTAAGACTGGGAAAAGGACCTGGCGACCTACCTCAGAAAAAATTGGCCAGTGAAAACATTCTGGATAGCAGAAGAACATTGTCTAATATAGTGTCAGAAGATAAGCCCCTCAGGTTGGAAGGCATTCAAAGTACAACTAGGGAAGAGCTGCCTTCTCAAAGTAGAGTTAACATTGATGACATGGATGGAGTCAAGCTTTTAGGACCTTCATTTGCTGGGGTGAAACAACTGAAAATGAGAAGAAACAGCTGCAAATATCCATTAATAATTGGAAGATGGAATATATAATGTATGAATCTAGGAAAATTGGAAGTGGTCAAAAATGAAATGGAATGCAAAAACATAGATATCCTAGCCATTAGTGAGCTAAAATGACTGGTATTGGCCGTTTTGAATCTGACAACCAAACTCAGACCAGGTCAAGGAACACACAGACAAAGCAATAGAGGAATTCAGGAAAGCTATGTAAGATCAGAATGACAAGTTTAACAGGCTGCTAGACTCCATAGGGAGACAGCAATAGAAATCCAAAAGATCAACAAAAAAAAATTCAGAATTAGACTACTCAACAGAAAGACATAGGAGCAGAATTGAGGCAATGGAAGTCAGAATGAGTGAGATTGAAGATAAAGCACTTGACACCAAATTATTTGAGGAAAAATCAGATAAAAGGATTAAAAAAATTGAGAAACCCTAAGAATTATGTAGGACACTATCAAGAGGAATAACCGATGAGTGACTGGAGTGCCAGGACAAGACGGATAACAGAAAATACAAATAAAATTCTTGAAAATTTGCTGGCATAAAACTCCCTGATATCATGAAAGATGGGAAGATATCTATCCAAGAAGCACATCAAACCCCACATAAGGTAGATCCCAAAAGAAAGCCAACAAGACACATTATAATCAAACTTGCCAAAACAAAAGATAGAGAATTTTAAGAGCAGCTAGGGATAAATGAAAAGTCATCTACAAAGGAGAGTCAATAAGACTAAGCTCTGACTACTCAGCAGAAATCATGCAGGCAAGAAGACAATGGGATGACATATGTAAAGCCTTGAAGGAAAAAAATTGCCAGCCAGGAATTGTATATCCAGCAAAACTGTCTCTCAAATATTAAGGTGAAATTAGGGCGTATCCAGATAAACCGAAGTTAAGAGAATTCATAAAAATTAAACCAAAATTAAAAGAAATATTAAAGGGAGTCCCCTGGCTAGAGAACCAACAATATCAGATAACAACCCAAGACTAGAACACAGGGCAGAACAATCAAATATCAACCCAGATAGGGAAGTCACAAAAATAAATCAAAGCCAAAAGACTGAAAATAGAGAAAAAAAGACATCAATATGTAAATGATAACATTAAAACAAAAAAGATGGACTAAATAGTGTAGTCACAGAACTTCCATAGGGAGAGGAAGTTAAGGTGATATCAGGAAATAAAAGATTGTTTTAAACTTAGAAAAATAGAAGTAAACTCTAAGGTAACCACAAAGGAAACTAAAAAATCTACCCATCAAAATAAAAAGATGAAAAACATAAAAAAGTCAGCAAATACAAAATCAACAATAAGGAAAAAGATGAAAAGAAAATACATAAAGAAAAAATGACTCAGTACAGAAAATGAAGCGGAACAAAGAAACTGTCAACAACACACACACAAAAAAAAAAAACATCAAAATGACAGCACTAAACTCATACCTATCAATAATTACTCTGAATGTAAATGAACTAAATGCAGGAATAAAGAGACAGAGAGTAGCAGAATGGATTAAAAAAAAAACACGATCTGTCTATATGCTGCCTACAAGAGACACACCTTAGACTCAAAGACAAAAACAAACAAAATCTTAAACAAGGGGAAAAAATATATCAAGCAAACAACAATCAAAAAAGAGCAGGAGTGGCAATATTAATCTCTGACAAACAAACTTTAAAGCAAAATTCACAAAGGATAAGGAAGGACTCTATATAATACACCAAGAGGATATATCTGTAATAAATATATACACACTCAACAACAGGGCTCCAAAATACATAAAACAAACTCTAACAGCATTGAAAAGAAAAATAGACAGCTCCACAATAGTACTAGGAGACTTCAACACACCACTTTCGGTGAAGGACAGAACATCTAAAAAGAAGCTCAATAAAGACATGGAAGATCTAAATGCCACAATCATAGGTATATACAGAACACTCCACCCAACAGTAGCCAAGTATACTTTCTTTTCCAACACACATGGAACATTCTCCAGAAAAGACCACATATTAGGCCACAAAGCAAGCCTTAACAGAATCAAAAAGCATCTTTTCTGACCATAAAGCTATCAAAGTAGAAATCAACTACAGAAAAAGCAAGGAAAAAAACAAATACATGGAAACTGAACAGCACCTTGCTCAAAAACTACTGGGTTACAGAAGAAATCAAGGACGGAATAAAGAAGTTCATAGAATCAAATGAAAATGAAAACACATCTTACCAGAACCTTTGGGACACAGCAAAAGCAGTGCTCAGAGGTCAATTTATAGCGATAAATGCACACATCCAAAAAGAAGGGCCAAAATCAAAACATTAACCCTACAACTTGAAAAAATAGAAAGAGAACAACAAAAGAAGCCCCTGCCACCAGAAGAAAGGAAATACTAAAGATTAGAGCTGAAGTAAATGAAATAGAGAATAGAAAAAAATTGAAAGAGTCAACAAGACCAAAAGCTGGTTCTTTGAAAAGATCAACAAAATCGATAAACCACTGGCCAAACTAACAAAAGAAAAACAGGAGAGGAAGTAAATAACCCAAATAAGGAATGAGATGGTCAATATCACAACAGACCCAGCTGAAATTAAAAGGATCATAACAGATTACTATGAAAAATAGTATTACAACAAATTTGGAAACCTAGAGGAGATGGACAAACTTCAGAAACTCATTATCTACCTAAACTAACACAAACCAAGGTAGAAAAACTAAATAAACCTATAACAAAAGAAAAGATTGGAAAGGTAATTCAAAAAACTCCCATCAACAACAACAAAAAAGCCCTGACCCTGACGAATTCACTGGAGAACTCTACCAACTTTCAGAGAGGTGTTAACACCAGCACTACTACAGGTATTTCAGAGCATAGAAAAAGATGGAATACTCCCCCACTCATTCTATGAAGCCAGCATAACCCTGATGCCAAAGCTAGGTAAAGACACCACAAAAAAAAAAAAAAATTACAGACCGATATCCCTCATGAACATAAACGCAAAAATCCTCAACAAAATTCTAGCCAATATAACAACATACCAAAAAAAAATAATTCATCATGACCAAGTGGGATTCATACCAGTTATGCAAGGATGGTTCAACCTTAGAAAAACAGTCAATCCGTCACATAAATAAAACAAAAGACCCACATGAGCTTATCAATCTATGCAGAAAAGACATTTGACAAAGTCCAACACCCATTCATGACAAAAACTCTCAGCAAAATAGGAACAGAAGGGAAATTTCTCAACATAATTAAGGGCATTTATACAAAGCCAACAGCCAACATCATCCTAAATGGAGAGAGAGTCGAAAGCATTCCCCTTGGGAATGGGAACCAGACAGGGATGCCCTTTATCATAAGTGGAAAAACATAAGCATGGATAGGAAGACTCAATATTGTGAAAATGTTAATTCTACTCAAAGCCATTGTCTTAGTCATCTAGTGCTGCTATAACAGAAGTACCACAAGTGGATGGCTTTTAACAAGATAAATTTATTCTCTCTCAGTCCAGTAGGCTACAAGTCCAAATTTAGGGCATCAGCTCCAGGGGAAGGCTTTCTCTCTCTGTCGGCTCTGGAGGAAGGTCCTTGTGATACATCAGTCTTACCTTGGTCTGGGAGCATCTCAGTGCAGGAACCTCAGGTCCAAAGGACATGCTCTGCTCCTGGCACTGCTTTCTTGGTGGTATGAGGTTCCCATGTGTCTCTGCTCACTTCTCTCTTTTATATCTCAAACGAGATTGGCTTAAGACACTATCTAATCTTGTACACCTCATCAGTATAACTGCCACTAATCCATCTTATTACATCATAGTGATTGAGTTTACAACACATAAGGAAATCACATCAGATTACAAAATGGTACACAATCGTACATTACTGGGAATCATGACCCGAGCAAGTTGACAGATATTTTTCAGGGACACAATTCAATCCATGACACTGATCTACAGATACAATGCAATCCCGATCTAAATTCCAATGACATTTTTTAACAAGATGGAGAAACAAATCACCAGCTTCATATGGAAAGGGAAGAGGCCCCAGATAAGTAAAAGTATTACTGAAGAAGCACAAAGTGGGAGGCCTCGCACTACCTGATTGTAGAACTTACCATACCGCCACAGTAGTCAAAACAGTGTGATACTGGCACAACAACAGATACATAGACCATAATGGAACAGAATTGAGAACCCAGACATAAATTCATCCACCTATGAGCAGTTGATATTTGACAAAGGCCCAAAGTCCGTTAAATGGGGAAAAGACAGTCTCTTTAACAAACAGTGCTGGCATAACTGGATATCCATCTGCAAAAAAAAATTAAACATGACCCATACCTCACATCATGTACAAAAACTAACTAAAAATGGATCAAAGACCTAAATATAAAAACTAAAATGATAAAGATAATGGAAGAAAAAATATGTACAATACTAGGAGCCCTAATACATGGCATAAACTGAATACAAATCATAATTAGCAATGTACAAACACCAGAAGAGAAAATAGATAACTGGTAGCTCCTAAAAATCAAACACTTATGCTCATCAAAAGACTTCACCAAAAGTGTTAAAAGAGAAATGTACAGACTGGGGGAAAAAAATTGGCTATATGACATATCCGATAAGGGCTTAATTTCTAAAATCTACAAAATACTATAAAACCTCAACAACAAAAAGACAAATAACCCAATTAAAAAATGGGCAAAGGATATGAACAGACACTTCACCAAAGAAGACACTCAAGAGGAAATGCTCACCATCATTAGCCACCAGAAAAATGCAAATCAAAACTATAATGAAATACCATCTCACCCCAACAAGGCTAGCACTAATCCAAAAAACACAAAATAATAAATGTTGGCGACATTGTGAAGAGACTGGAACTCTTCTGCACTGCTGGTGGGAATGCAAAATAGTACAACCACTTTGGAAATCAATTTGGTGCTTCCTTAAAAAGCTAGAAATAGAAGTTCCATACCATCCAGCAATCCCACTCCTTGGAATATATATATCCTAGAGAAATAAAAGCCATCACATGAATAGATATATGCACACTCATGTTCACTGCAGCACTGTTCACAATAGCAAAATGATGGCAACAACCAAGGTACCCATTAAAAGATGAATGGATAAACAAATTATGGTGTATACACACAATGGAATACCACACAATGATAAAGAACAATGATGAATCCGGGAAACATCTCACAACGCTGATGAATTTGGAGGACATTATGCTGAGTGAAATCAGTCAGTCACAAAAGGACAAGTATTATATGATACCACTATTATAAGAACTCAAGAAAAGGTTTAAACACAGAAGAAAACATTCTTCGATGATTATGAGGGCGGAGAGGGAGGAAGAGGAGAATTCACTAACTAGACAGTAGACAAGAATCATCTTAGGTGAAGGGAAAGACAGCACACAGTACAGGGGAGGTCAGCACAACTGGACTAAAGCAAAAGCTAAGAAATTTCCTGAACACAACCAAACACTTTGAGGGACAGAGTAGCTGGGGCTGGGGTCTAGGTACTATGGTTTTAGGGGACATCTAGGTCAACTGGCATAACAAGGTTTATTAAGAAAATGTTCTGCATCCTACTTTGGTCAGTGGCATCTGTGGTCTTAAAAGCTTCTAAGCGGCCATCTAAGATGCATCAATTGGTCCCAACCTACTTGGAGCTAAGGAGAATGAAGAATACCAAAGGCAAAAGGAAAATATTAGCCCATGAGACAAAAGGGCCACATAAACCAAAGACTCCATCAGCCTGAGACCAGAAGAATTAGATGGTGCCCAGCTGCCATCAATGAGCACCCTGACAGGGAACACAACAGACAGTCCCTGACGGAGTGGGAGAAAAGTGCGGAGCAGAACTCAAACTCATGTAAAAAGACCAGGCTTAATGGTCTGACTGAGACTGGAGGACCCCCGAGGCCATGACCCCAGGATGCTCTGTTAACCCAGAACTAAAACAATTCCCAAAGCCCACTCTTCAGACAAAGATTAGATTGGACTATAAAACATAAAATAATACTCATGAAGAGTGTGCTTCTTAGTTCAAGCAGATACACAAGACCAAATGGGTAGCTCTTGCCGGAGGCAGGATAAGAAGGCAGGAAGGGACAGGAACTGACTAAATGGACACAAGAAACCAGGATGGAAAGGGGAAGTGTGCTGTCACATTATAGGGATTGCAACTAATGTCACATAACAACATGTGGATAAATTTTTGTATGAGAAAACTTTCACCTAAAGCACAATAAAAAATAATACTAATAAAGCAAATGGAAGACTCGATGAAGAACTGCACAGAAGATTTCAAAGGGCAGCTCGATAAGACAAAGTATTATAATGAAATGTGCAAAGACCTGGAGTTAGAAAACCAAAAGGGAAGAACATGCTCAGCTTCTCTCAAGCTGAAAGAACCGAAGAAAAAATTCAAGCCTCAAATTGCAACAGTGAAGAACTGATGCATTTGAATTATGGTTTTGGCAAAGAATAATGACCATACACCATTGACTGCCAAAGAATGAACAAATCTTTCTTGGAAGAAGTACAGCCAAAAGCTCCTTAGAAACAAAGATGGTGAAACTTCGTCTCATGTACTTTGTAAATGATATCAGGAAGGACCAGTCCCTGGAGAAGAACATCATGCATGGTAAAGTAGAAGGTAAGCAAAAAAGGGGAAGACCCTCAACAAGATGGACTGACACAGGGGCTGCAACAATGGTCTCAAACACAGCAATGATTGTGAGGATGGAGCAGGACTGGGCAGTATTTAATTCTGTTGCACATGGGGTCACTGTGAGTCGGAACCAACTTGACACACCTACCAACAGCAACACCACTAGAAGCTGAAACAGAAAAGGACTTCTCCCTTCAGAAACCCTGAATTCTGACTTCCTGCTTCCTGAGCTGTGAGAAAATAAATTTCTGTTCTTTAAATCCACCCACTTGTGGTACTTGTGTTATGGCAGCACTAGATAACTAAGACATACATGTATACTTTTAGCTTCAAAGCTAAATTACTGGACAGTCTTTAGTATATATATGGAGCCCTGGTGGTGCAGTGGTTAAAAGCCAAAAGGTCGGCAGTTCAAATTCACCAGCCACTCCTTAGAAACCCTATGGGACAGTTCTACCCTGTCCTGTAGGGTTGCTATGAGTCAGAATCGACCCGATGGCAATGGGTTTGAGTTTGGTTATACATATATACATATAAATATATATATATATACAGGATTATAAGTTATATATATAACTTTAAAATATGTCCTTTCAGTTTAGACTGACTGCTTATTCAATTGAATGTTGAGGCATTTAATAAGTAGGTACTGCAAAATATTCTCCATCTAATAAACTGGGAAACATCAGTACTTTCCAAGAAAGAGGAAAATAATGTGCTTCCAGAAACTGCTAGAATTAAAGGAAGTGTTAGAAATAAAATGAATTATCAGTCAATTACACAAAATTACATTGCATTGTGTGAAATCATTTAATTGATGGAAATCTAGAACACCTACACATTGCTACTTCATTTTAAGTACTCCTCATACCACTTTACAATTAACCATCGTTATAAAAAATACTTCAAAATACTATTGCTAAGATTGAAACTTAAATTGGAAAAACATTCAATAGTTTCAACTCAATTTATTTTTGAAATGCCTTCATCTAGAGCTTTTGTAGCATTTCTTAGCAACCTAGAGTCCCTTAATAGCTAAAAACTTTTATATTTTAAGATACAAACAAAAAGATGAATACCCATGTATGTATGTGTGTATATACATATGTGTGTGTGTGTATATATACATACATATATGTCAAAACTATCCTCGTAATAATAAAGTTCCCCAGGATCAATTTTCAAGATCTATAAAGGCCACTCAAAAGCACGTTTCTTCCTACGAAATGCTCTTTAGTTCTTATTAAGCAGGTATTCATCTCAGATGTCACCTTGCTAAAAAGAAATTTCTAATCATTAAGTCCACAGAATCCTTTACAAAACTGCTAAGCTTTAACTTCGTTCATTTTTCTCAGCAACCTGATATAAGTTATCCTAGAGGCTACGGTATTAAATATTTTTCCCCAAAATCTAAGCGTAAACTAGAAATCTGAAGGCTTATGTGCTATAATAAGAATGCAAAAGTTGGAAGAAAAAAAAAAAAAGTCGCTGCGGGCTGATTGCTCTTCAAATCCAAACCTTCCGCTCAAATCCAAATTCTGAGTCATAGCCGTTTGCGCCCAGCAGGGAGAAAGACCCAGAGCAGCTGCCCGAGGCACAAAGTTTCAGAAATAGTCCAAGAAAGCCAACTTTCCACGGGTGGCGAGAGAGACGGAGAATAAAAGAAAGGACTGCGGGTTTGAGAAAGAAGGAAAAAAGCAGAGAACCAGGAGAAAACAGTCTAAGCTCGGGGGATGCACAGCGGCAGAGCCTAACAGTACCGAGTCTCTCCTAAACCTCCTTGGACCCCACAGGAGCCGCGACCGCGCTTTGCAAGTTTCGCGCGCGCCGAACGCTGCCTTCTGTTGGCCCTGCCTCAGAAAGGAAGAGGCAACGCGGGGTGCAGCGGCCGCCACAGCCCAGCAGCCCGGCGTTGCAGCCCACCTCAAGCCCACCTGCGGCCTTCTTCCTCTTCCCGGCTCCTCTCAGCGAGCCCTCCTCTCTTCCCCCTCGTGCTCTGGCCTGTTTCTTTAGGGCCAGCGATGCCTTCTCCTTTCGGTTGAGATAATTAACTGGAGGTCTCCATGGAGACCAGAAAAGGAGAGAAGTGGGAGGCGAGTCCCAAAACACTGATGTGTGGAGAACAATCACACTCTACATGGAAAAAGGGAGGAAAGGGTAGGGCGATGAAGGAGAACGGGGTGGGAAACATTGGCATCTCGTGAAAAAGAAAAAGTTGTGCGTGCAACTATGAAAAGCCCCGGTTAGGCACAGATTGGGGTTAAAGTCATATATCTGGCCCCATACAAAGCCACATTCTTTCGTTTTTGACTTGCGTGCGTGTGTGTTTCTCCAGCATTCAACAGTATTGACTGAATACTTCCTCCATCATGAGATCGCCCTCTCCTGGGTCATGTTTTCAGTCCACTTCACTATATCCTCTGACATTTCCAGTTGACATGAGGCATGGTGCCTTCCTGAGTCCATTTCCTTTTCTTTTGTGATTTTAACCATATTCAATTCTCTCAATCACTCCATCTCGGATTCCATTTCTTTCTTTGGCTCCAGAGAAATACTTACAGCCACACATTGAAGATCTTCACCTGGATGCCTCCCTCTACCCCCATACCAACTGCCATTGAGTAGATTCTGACTCATGGCAATCCCATGTGTGCCAAAGTAGAACTGTTCTCCACAGGGTTTTCAGTGGTTGATTTTTTGGAAATTGACTGCCAGGACTTTCTTCCGAAGTGCCTCTGGATGGACTCGAATCTATAACCTTTTGGTTAGCAGCTGAGCACTTTAACCTTTTGTACCACCCAGGACTCCCACCTAACCCCATAGGCAACTCAAAATCATCTTTCCAAAACTAAATTCATGAATTTTTCTTTTCCAGAGCTTCCTAAAACGAGGGCCATTTCCAGTAAACCAAGCAAAAAATTGTCAAGGTTGCATCCCCAGATCTTATTCCTCACCATCCAGGGCCAATTTGTCCTCAAAATCCTTTTGATTCTACTCCTGAAACATCTCTTAGAGCAATTACTTCCTCTCTATTCTCATTGCCACTGGCTTAGCTGAAAACATTAGTCTCACTTAATCCTTCTCTGGAAAGACAGTACCATGTTTAAGAGTTTGAACCTCAGTTCTGATACTATGGATTCACTTAAAAGCGGAACCTCTCTCTGAAAACCTGGGGTGAAAAGTACATGAATAAAGGCTTGTACTTAGTAGAGTATAAACACTTAAAGTGACAGCTATTATTGATTCACTGCAATTACTGCCAATAAAATCATACTTTGACTATGTCTCCTTGTTTTAATCCTTCCAGTCTCTCCTGTACGCTATTAACCAGTGTGGCCCTTCTGAAACACACTTGATCATGTGTGCAGTGCTTACTTAAATGTCTATTCTGACTCTTTGTTGCCTATAATGTACCTCTCCCCAACTTAACCTCTCTCCTCACTAATCTGCTACCCTAGATCACGTCCTCATAAATATTCACACTTTTGTGTTTCTACAGAACTTGGTTTATATTTCTATCATAACATAAAAATTCACTTTTTATGCTTTTATGTCCTCAGCTAGCTTGTTGTTGTTCGCTGCTGTCGTGTCAGCCCCCAACATTTGGGGCCCAACTCATGGCAACCCCATGCAACAGAACTAAATGCTGCCTTGTCCTGTGCCATTCCCATGATTGGTTGCAGACTGAACCACTGCAATCCATTAGGATTTTTACAGGCTGATTTTCAGAAGTACAATGCCAGGCCTTTCTTCCTAGTCTGTCTTAGTGTGAAACCCGTTCAGTATCATAGCAATATGTAATCCACCAATGGTGGCTCTGGAATGGCAATGGCTGTATCTTAATTAGAGCACTGTGCCTGGCATATAGATGAAAATGATATTTATGTTTTAATTTTTGCAGGAACTCTCACGTCTTTTGTATCTTTATCCTTTAATAGTGGAAGGTTTCAAGGTATTGTACCATGAAATATTTCATTGCTACTGAATTACCTTTTAGGCTTTGAGAAATATGATCAAATTAAAAATCCAACAAGTGAGGGGCCGCTGCCATGGAGCTGACAATCAGAAACAGGTACCAGCACCAGCTCCTTCAGAGGCATCTACCTCAGTATGACACTGCTGCAGGAGAAGTTGCCATTAAGCTTGAATGTGGCAAAACCAAACACCCTCAGCTCCACACTGAGAGCAAAATCTACAAAATGATGCAGGCAGGAGTGGGCATCCACACCATTAGATGGTACAGGGCAGAGGGGGACTAAAATGTCATGGTGATGGAGCTGTTGGGACCATGCGTGGAAGACCTCTTCAACTTCTGATCAAGGAAATTAATAGAGTCTCAAAACTGTCCTGCTGCTAGCTGACCAAATGATTAGTTACACTGAATACATTTATTCAAAGAACTTTATCCACTGAGATGTGAAGCCACATAACTTTTTCATGTGACCAGGCATGGAAGGCAACCTGGTCTACACCACGGACTTTGGGCTGGCCAAGAAGTACCAGGACAGCAAGACCCACCAGCATATTCCCTACCATGAGAACAAAAATCTCACAGGGGCTTTGATATTTCTCCATCTACACCCATCTTGGAATACAACAATCTCAGCGAGATGTCTTGGAGTCTCTGGGCTATGTGCTAATGTACTTCAACCTGGGCCCTCTCCCCTGGCAGGAGCTGAAGACTGCAACAAAGAGACAGAAATATGAAAGGATTGTAAGAAGAAAATGTTCACTCCCTTCGAAGTGTTGTGAAAAGAATACCCTTCTGAATTTGCCACATACCTGGGTTTCTGCCGTTCCTTGCGTTTTGACGATAAACCTGACTTCTCGTAGCTGAGAAAACTCTTTTCCGTTGCCGCGGTTTCTCCTGTGACTTTGTGTTTGACTGGAACCTGCTCAAATTTGTTGCCAACCAGGCCACCAGTGAGGTTGAGCTGGAGCAGCGGAGCCGAGAGAAGCGGCAGAGACAGTCTCGAATCCAGCCAGCCGGGGCCTCCCCTCCAAGGCCGCAGGCCGCTTGAGGGGGACTCAGGAAGTGGCTCTCTCCATGACCCTCGCCCCTATCTCCCACACTGCAACACCGCTCCAGGGCCTGTGGAAAGAGAGCGAAAGCGAGTAGGCGGCTACACTGCAGCGCCCCCAAACTCTCCTCCTCTGATTTTACCAGCTCAGCAAGATAGCTCGCGCATGTCCACCTAACAGACTAGCATTCATTTCAAACACTACGGCAAGCAACTGCTCGTCTCCCTGTGGAAGGCAGCACTGGACTCTTGGTAGGGTGGCGTCCAGTGGTTTTTCAGCCCCACCCCCAACGCCACCCCCACCGCCACCGCCAGTAGTGCATGCATGGAGGATCTACTTTGTACCAGTGGCTTCCTAGCGACGCGCCCCGACCCAGAGCAGGAATATTAACACCAGAGCTCTCCAGGCCACTTACCCAGCCACGCGTACGGGACGCGAACACAGACGAAACCGGGCAAACGCCACGTGCTGCCAGGGCCAGGCGCTGCTCGTGGCCCCGGATGTGAACTCAGTCACAGGACTGGAAAGGAAGTGAGTGTGCACTAGACCCTTTGCGAGAGAATCAGACCCCACCCAAGTCTTTTCACTCTCCCCATGAGCCTACTCTAATTATTGACCTTAATCTTGCTTAAGACAGTTTTTTATCATTTTGCTAAAAATTATTGGTTTATTGCTGTTGTGTGCCTTCGAGTCCGACTCATAGCGACCTCGTAGGACAGACTAGAACACTGCTCTATAGGGCTTCCTAGGCGGTAATCGTATAGGGGTGCTATGAGTCAGAATCAACTACAGGGCACACAACAACCATCTTTACAGCATTTTTTCCCACGGGGAGCGGCTGGGAGGGTTGAACCACTGAACTTTGGGTTAGCAGCCCAGCGCTTAACCATTGTGCCAGGAGTGCCCTTAATTATGGGCTTAAATCTGTAAAAACTCAAGTTAATATATATAATGGATATTTCTTTGCAGTATTACCCCTTTGTCTCCCAGTTGCTTTACAAACACTGGCCTTTTAACTAAAGAGCCATTATAACACTATCATCTTCTATAGTTTACATCTATTACGCTATTAGGTCAATAAGCTTGATAGCAAGTTAATCAATAGGTTTTCCCTGACCAACTGGTAGAAAGCTCTCCTTCCTTAGTGATGTTCTCTGAAATAATATGACCTTGTCCTGGCTTGCCCTTTTATTAGGTTCTATTAACTGAGGTATAGTGAAATTAAGTGAAAGATTAAAGAAAATTATGGGACATTGCTTTCGAGAGAAGGAAAAGTACTATTAACGGAAATTAAGGCAATCTGCTGCAAAAGTCATCTTTAAAGTGTTAAAAAGCAAAGATGTCACTTTGAGGAATAAGGTATGCCTAACCTTGGTGGCACAGTGGTTAAAGCACTTGGCTGCAAACCAACAGGTTAGCAGTTGGAACCCACCAGCCTCTGTGAGAGAAAGATGTGGCAGTCCACTTCTGTAAAGATTTGTAGCCTTGGAAAGCCTGTGGGGCAGTTCTACTCTGTGCTATAAGGTCTCTATGAGTCAGAATCGACCCGACCACAGTGAGTTTGAACCCAAGCCATGGTATTTTCAATCAACTCATATGCATGCGAAAGCTGGATAATGAATGAGGGAGACCAAAGAAGAATCGATGCATTTGAATTATGGTGTTGGCGATTGAACTATAGTGTTGAACGTACCACTAAGTGCCAGAAGGATGAATAAATGTGTCTTGGAAGAAGTACAGCCAGAAGGCTCCTGAGAAGCAAGAATTGTGAGACTTCATCTCATGTACTCTGGACATGTTATCAGGAGAGACCAGTCCCTGGAGAAAGACATCATGCTTACTAAAGTAAAGGGTCAAACAGGAAGACCCTCAATGAGATGGATTGACACAGTGGCTGCAATAGTAGGCTGAAACAAGCAACAATTGTGAGGATGGCCCAGGACTGGACAGTGTTTCATTCTGTGGTACATAGGGTTGATTTGAGTCGGAAGTGACTCAACGACACCTAACAACAAAACTATTAAGGAGAATAATTTATTTTTCAGATGGAGAAACAAGATAAAAGCCATTTAAGGCAATAATGGAGGTCATCAATATCCTACAACATGAACTCCCTATTAGGAAATATATTGTTTGGGGTCTTATTTATATATCTGTTATGATAGGAAAGAGTCCCAGGATGATGCAAATAGTTAATGCACTCAGCTACTAACCGAAAGGTTGGAGTTTTGAGTTCACTCAAAGGTACTCGGAAGAAAGGCCTGGTGATACACTTCTGAAAAACCAGCCATTGAAAATCCTATGCAGCATAGTTCTACTCTAACACACCTCGCTGTTAGTCAGAATCAACTTGATGGCAACTGGTTGGTTATGATAGGAAACCTATGTATTCACTAGCTGGTGGACATATTCATGAGACCACATCCCTGGTAGAAATGTAACAAATGTACAAGTAAGCACAATACTCCCTCCTCATTTCTGTCACTTTCAACTTCAAGTCATTCATTCATTCAACAAATATTGAGTCTGTGTGCTCTATTTTTATTGCACTTGCGGACAGGCTGTGCCTCAAACTTCCAGGCAGCCATCAGACTGCTAGGAATGAGAATATGCACCCACTGGCATCAACAATTCTATTGGTGCCACGTTTATCTGAGCCGCTGAAATGAAGTGGGGAAAAAAAAGAAACCGTTCATTACATTACACTGATGTCTGAGTTAATTCATAAACTTCTATTGATCAATATGTTCTAGTTTTGTTTTTGAGAATTCTTACCAGCTGATTACAGTCAAGAGTTGGAAATGAGAAAATAATATTCCACCAGATACTGAACACTCTGAAATTAAAACTCAGTAATCACCTTAAAAATCATCTTATTAATTCATTTATTAAAAAAGAAAATTTAGAAAAAAATGAAGATGAGCTTGACACATATTCAAACTGTTTAAGTATTAAATAGAGCTTAATCAGGACAAGTAGACAGAATTGTATTTAAGAAAGGAAAACCAAACCCCAGGCACAATGGAAGGTATCCATTTAGCAAAGTAACTAAATGTAATTAAATTTAAAATATCTATGAACCTTAGTAACTACTTTCATGGTACTTCCAATTTGTACATAAATCCAGAAGTAATAAAACCAAACAACATGTAATGTAGCAAAATTATGTAAAAAGACTTATTTCAGTTATGTCAATAATTTAATATATAAGTAATTATTATATAGAACCAACTCTATGCCAAACAGTTTGTTAGGTACTAACCAATTGTGGTGGAGTAAATTACAACTCAAGGAGCCCTGGTGGTACAGCAGTTAAGCTCAGTGGCCACTAACCGATAGGTGGGCAGTTCAAACCCACCAGCTGTTCCATGGGAGAAAGATGTGGCAGTTTGCTTTGGTAAAGATTTACAGGCTTGGAAACCCTACAAGTCAGTTCTACTCTGTCCTACAGGGTCACTAACCCCAGTTGCTATTGACCCTATAGGACAAAGTAGAAGCGTCCCACAGGGTTTCTAAAAAGCAGCTGCTGGATTTGAACTGCCGACCTTTTGGTTAGCAGCTGAGTTCTTAACCACTGAGCCACCAGGGCTCCACAGGGTCACTACAGGGTCACTATGAGTCAGAATCGACTTGATGGCAGTGCATTTGGTTTTGGGTTTCTATTCCTGGTAGAAATGTAACAAATGTACAAGTAAACACAATAGTCCCTCCTCCTTTTTATCACTTTCAACTTCTAGTCATTCATTCATTCGACAGATATTGATTCTGAATGCACTGTCTAGCTGCATTGCACATGCAGACAGGCATTCCCATGTGTGCAAAGTGGAACTGAGCTTCACAGGGTTTTCAAGGCTGTAACTTTTTGGAAGCAGATTGGTAGGCCATTATTCTAAGGCTCCTCTAGGTGAGTTTAAAGCAATAACCTTTCAGTTAGTAGCCATTTGCACCACCCAGGGACATCCTGCTGGGTAATAACGGAGATATAATAATAATAGTTATTATTTTTTAATGAAATGTGCAAAGATCTGGAGTTAGCAAACCAAAAGAGAACACGCTTTTAGCATTTCTCAAGTTGAAAGAACTGAAGAAAAAATTCAAACCTCGAGTTGCAATTTTGAAGGATTCTATGGGCAAAATATTGAATGACGTAGGAAGCATAAAAAGCAGATGGAAGGAATACACAAACTCATAGTACCAAAAAGAAATGATCGAAGTTCAACCATTTCAGGAGGTACTATATGATCAAGAACCAATGGTATCGAAGAAAGAAGTCCAAGCTGCGCTGAAGGCATTGATGAAAAACAAGGCTCCAGGAATTGACAGAATACCAACTGAGATGTTTCAACAAACAGATGGAGTGCTGGAGGTGCTCACTCGTCTATGCCAAGAAATGTGGAAGACAGATCCCTGGCCAACCAACTGGAAGAGATCCATATTTGTGCCCATTCCAAAGAAAGGTGATCCAACTGAGTGTAAAAATTATCAAACAATATCATTAACATCACACACAAGTAAAATTTTGCTAAAGATCATTCAAAAGCAGTTGCAGCAATACATCAACAGGGAATGGTCAGAAATTCAAGCCGGATTCAGAAGAGGGCGTGGAAGGAGGGATGTCACTGCTGATGTCACTTGGATCTTGGCTGAAAGCAGAGAGTACCAGAAATATGTTTACCTGTGTTTTATTGACTATCCAAAGGCATTTGACTGCGTGGATCATAACAAATTAGGGATAACATTGGGAAGAATGGGAATTCTAGAACACTTAATTGTGCTCATGTGGAATCTGTACATAGACCAAGAGGTAGTCGTTTGAACAGAGCAAGGGAATACTGCATGGTTTAAAATCAAGAAAGGTGTGTGTCATGGCTGCACCCTTTCACCATACTTATTTGATCTGTATGCTGAGCGAATAATCTGAGAAACTGGACTACATGAAGAAGAATGTGGCATCAGGATTGGTTGAAGACTCATTGACAACCTGCAGCATGCAGATGACACAACCTTGCTTGCTGAAAGTGAAGAGGATTTGAAGCACATACTGATGAAGATCAAAGACTACAGCCTTCAGTATGGATTACACCTCAACACAGAGAAAACAAAAATCCCCATAACTGGACCAATAAGCAACATCATGAGAAAAGACTGACATTGTCAGGGGTTTGATTTTACTTGAATCCACAATCAACGTCCATGGAAGCAGCAGTCAGGAAATCAAATGACATATTGCATTGGGCACATCTGCTGCAAAAGACCTCTTTAAAGTGTTGAAAAGCAAAGATGTCACTTTGAGGACTAAGGTGCACCTGCCCCAAGCCATGGTGTTTTCAATCGCTTCCTATTCATGCAAAAGCTGGACAATGAATAAGGAAGACAGGAGAAGAATTCATGCATCTGAATTATGGTGTTGGTGAAGAATACTGAATATACCATGGACTTCCAGAAGAACAAACAAGTCCGTCTTGGAAGAAATATAGCCAAAGTGCTCCTTGGAAGCGAGGATGGCAAAGACTTCGTCTCACATACTTTGGACGTGTTATTAGGAGGGACATCAACCTTGGTAAAGTAGAGGGTCAGCAAAGAAGAGGAAGACCCTAGACGACACAGATTGACACAGTGGCTGCAACAATGGGCTGAAACACAATGATTGTGAGGATGGCACAGTACCGGGCAATGTTGTACATAGGGTTGCTATGAGTTGGAACTGAACAATAACATGGCACCTAACAATAACAATATTTTCTGAGTGCCCATTATGAGCCCAGACTGTGCTAAGAGTCTACCTTCTATGCATTATCTTATATACTCTCCATAGACACAGTCAGTGTTATTCCTTACTAGTTTTTCTGCTTTGTTGCTGTTGTTAGGTGCCATCGAGTTGGTTCCGACTCATAGCGACCCTATTTACTACAGAATGAAACACCGCCTGGTTTAATGACTAATCTCTCCTGACAACGTGTCCAAACTATGTAAGACGGAGTCTCGCCATCCTTGCTTCTAAGGAGCATTTTGGTTGTACTTCTTTCAAGACAGATTTGTTCGTTCTATTGGCAGTCCGTGGTATATACAATATTCTTCACCAACACTGCAATTTAAAGAAGTCAATTCTTCTTCGGTCTTCCTTATTTATTGTCCAGCTTTCACATGCATATGATGTGATTGAAAATACTATGGATTTGGTCAGGCGCACCTCAGTCTTCAAGGTGACATCTTTGCTTTTCAACACTTTAAAGAGGTCTCTTGCAGCAGATTTGCCTGATGCAATGTGTCTTTTGATTTCCTGACTGCTGCTTCCATGGGTGTTGATTGTGGATCCAAGTAAAATGAAATCCTTGACAACTTCAATCTTTTCTCCCTTTATCATGATGTTGCTTATTGGTCCAGTTGTGAGGATTTTTGTTTTCTTTATGTTGAGGTATAATCCATACTGAAGGCCGTGGTCTTTGATCTTCATCAGTAAGTGCTTCAAGTCCTCTTTACTTTCAGCAAGCAAGATTGTGTCATCTGCATAATGCCGGTTGTTAATAAGTCTTCCTCTAATCCTGATGCCCCGTTCTTCTTCATATAGTCCAGCTTCTTGGTTAAACAGAAGCTTTGAAAAGTTCAGCAACTTGCCTAGTCTTGCTTTCCAGAAGTTTATAATACAGTGAGGAATGCAGCATGTGTACAATGATTATACTGATGGGTACCAAATCTATAATCAGTGTTTCTGAAGGATCCCTAGTAACGGCAGACTGATGAGTTGTGAATAAAAACAGGTTGATATCACCTATACTTATGGATAGGATCATTACAGACAGAAAGTTGTTGATCCATCTCTAAAATTATTGAATCCATTTCCAAGCCATAGAGATTAGGATTTGAGAGTTAAACCACTTTAATTGGAATATGGGCTGGTAATGACAGGAATAAACATTAGATGTACTGACTCGTTACCATTTTCTCTTAGTATTTGGCTTCAGATACTGCATTTCCTTATCAACTCCACTGCCCAGTAATTTTCATAAAGTACAGAGAAATCAAAACTAGTGTTATGGATTGAATTTCTTCCCCCAAAATATATGTTGAAGTCCTTACCTCTGGTATTTATAAACATAACCTTGTTTGCAAAGAGGGTCTTTGAAGATGTTATCAGTTAACATAAGGTCATAAAGGGAATAGGGTAAATCCTAATCTAATATGAAAACTCAAAAACCAAACCCATTGCTGTAGAGTCGATTCCCACTCATAGCGACCTTATAGGACAGAGTAGAACTGCCCCATATGGTTTCCAAGGAGCGGCTGGTGGATTTGAACTGCCAACCTTTTGGTTAGCAGCTGAGGTCTTAACCACTATGACACCAGGGCTCCAATCCAATATGAGTGGTGACCTAAAAAACAAAAGAGAGAGAAAGGAGAGACACAGAAATAGACACAGAGAGAATATGGCCACATGAAGACAGAGGCAGAAACTGGAGTGACAGGGAACACCAAGGATCACCATATGTCATCAGAAGCTGGCAGAGAGGCATGGAAACCTTAGAAAGAATAGCACAGCTGACAGCTTGATTTCAGACTTCTTGCCTCCAGAACTCTTAGACAATAAATTTCTCTTCTCTTAAACCACCTAACTTGTGGTACTTTGTTGTGGCAACTACAGATAACTAACACATAGCGCATAATCAAAAAGAGAGAGAGATCTCTTTTCGAATCTATAATAAGGAAGGCAAAAATATCTCTGTAAAAAATACCCACCTTACTTTGATAATCAAGAGGTTAAATAAACATATAGACAAGGAAACACTCTGGAAATTGTTTTTAAAAATATTTTCAAATAGCCTTTAACTTCTTGGGAAACAAAATTAAAGGGAATCATCATAGTATATAAAATATTTGGTCATGAAATAAAACTGGCTCAGAGACTTTCATAAGGCATTGATTAAGTAGAGACATTTCTGATTAGCACAACATTAATGCTGGTGTCCCCATTGGATTATGGTTGGGAATAGTCTTAACATATCATAAATGATCTGGAGGAGAGAAGACAGTAAAGTTTGTGAGTTAGAGGACACTAAGTTATTCTAGGTAGTAATATCTTAAGTCAATGGGAGTAAACATCACAATGCTACAGAAAAAATGACAAAATGGGAATTAGGCAGCATGGTAAAATGTGGTAGAAAGTGAGGACCACGACAATACACCTGAGTTGAAATTCCAGCTCTAACATTTACTAGACAAATTGTACATCTATTTTTCTGTTCACTCACAATTGCCATTGCCCTCTGGATCAGCAACCCCTAATACTTAGAAATAACACTTTCCCCAACACCAATCATGTGATTGGGTCTGACAGTCATTGTATCCCCACATACCAGGTCATAGAGATGGGCAATGACTCTGGCTGGTCTAAGCATAATATTTCTGTCCCCTATGAGTCAGAATTGACTCAGTGGCAATGGGTTTGGTTTGGTTTAGGATGGTAGGCAGAGGAGCCCTGGTGGTGCAGTAGTTAAGCATTCAGCTGCTAACCAAAAGGTCGGCAGTTCAAAGCAACTGGCTGCTCTTATGGGGCAGTTCTACTCTGTCCTGTAGGGTCTCTGTGAGTTGGAATCAACTAGATGGCAACAGGATGGTAGGCAGAATTTTAAGATGATTGTCAAGATTCCCAGCCTCTGGTATATGCACCCTGTATAATCCTCTCCCCTTGAGTGTGGGTGGGACCTGTAAATATGATGGGAAAATCACTTCCATAATTGTTACATTATATAAGATTTTATTGTAGCAGACAACAGAGGAGTTCTACTGCTGGCTTTGAAGAAGCAAGCTGCCACCATGTGAGACAGTCAAGTAGCTAAGACCTGAGTGTGGCCTCTAGAGCTGAGAGTGAGCTCTGGCTGACAGCCAACAACTAAACAGGGATCTCAGTCCTATAACCACAAGGAATTGAAGTCTTCCAACAATCTGAATGAGTTTGGAAGAGGGGACCCCAAATCTCAGGTAAGATCACAGTCCCAGCCAACAACTTGATTTCAGCATGGTGATACTCTGACAGAGAACCCAGGTAACCCATGTCCAGACTCCTGACCCACAGAAACTGTGAGATGATAAATTTGGGTTGGTTTAAGCCACTAAATTTATGTGATTTGTTACACAGCAATAGAAAACCAATACATAGTCACTGTGATTGGCCAAGTGATAAGTAAGCCTAGCCAATCTTTACACAGGATTTTTTGAACTAGAGCTTAGAGATAGACGCCCTATCCTCTTTGCTGACAAACCTAGTAAAGACTATATCAAAGCTGCAGTGGTGACGTCCCCAGCCATGTGGAATGACATGTGATGCAATGGAAGAGAATGAAGCAGGCAGAGCAAAAGAAGCAGAGACAAATGCATTCAAGTCTGGGCATTTCATTCTTCCCTGCCCTTCTCAAAATCTAGTAATTATTAGAGGGAAGTATTTCTCTCAAATTCTTAGAAGGATGTTGCTTGGAGTGAGGCTCATGGCCTCAGCCCCTCCCCTGATTAGTAAGTATCATTGGAATTTGAAATCAGTCCAGTTCCAGAGTTTGTTCTCCTAACAATCACATAAAGAGCTGCAGAATTTCCTTCCCTATTAGTGAAAAAAGTAATTTCCTCTTATTTGATATAATTTAGAGCAGCTGTGGCTCGGGCAAGGGAATGAATATTACTCTACAAAATTTATAGGTATTCAGGTACTACTTTCAGTGTATGGTCTAATATATGTATATCCTATGTACTTAAGAAATTATTTTCTAAATGTTGATTTTATTTATTTATTTGCTTTTTTTTAATTGTACTTTAGATGAAGTTTTACAGAACAAATGGTTTCTCATTAAACAGTTAGTACACATACTGTTTTATGACAACGGTTAACAACTTCACTACACATCAACACTGTCCTTACTCAACCTTGGGTTCCCTATCACCAGCTTTCCTGTCCCCTTCTGCCTTCTAGCCCTTGTCCCTGGACTGCTATGCCTCATTAGTCCCATTTGGTTTCATGGGGCTGTCCACTCCCCAGCTGAATGGTGAACCTTGGAAGTGACTTCACCACTGAGCTAAAAGGGTGTCTGGGGGCCATACTCTCGGGGTTTCTCCAGTCTCCTTTAGGCCAGTAAATCTGGTCTTTTTTTGTGAGTTAGAATTTTGTTTTACATCCTTCTCCAGCTCTGTCTGGGACCTTCTGTTGTGATCCCTGTCAGAGCAGTCAGTGGTGGTAGCCGGGCACCATCTAGTTGTACTGGACTCAGTCTGGTGGAGGCTGTGGTAAGTAGGGTCCATTAGTCCTTTGGAATAATCTTTCCCTTGTATCTTGTTTTCTTCATTCTCCCTTGCTCCCGAAGGGATGAGACCAGTGGAGTATCTTAGATGGCTGCTCACAGGCTTTTAAGACCCCAGACGCTACTCACCAAGGTGGAATGTAGAACATTTTCTTTATAAACTGTGTAATGCCAGTTGAGATGGATGTTCCCTGAGACCATGGTCCTCACAGCCCTCCACCCAGCAATTCAGTCCCTCAGGGAGTTTGGATGTGTCTATGGAGCTCCCATGACCTTTCCTTGTACAAGTTGTGCTGGCTTCCCCAGTATTGTGTACTGTCTCACCCTTCACCAAAGATACCACTTATCTATTGTCTATTTAGTTTCCTACCCCCACCCCTCCTATCCCTTGTAACCAACAAAGATTGTTTCCTTTCGTATGTAAACTTTTTCATGAGATTTTACAGTAGAGGTCTCATACAGTATTGGTCCTTTTCTGATTGACTTATTTCACTCAGCATAATGTCCTCCAGTTTGATCCATGTTATGAGATGCTTTACAGACTCATCATTGTTCTTTACCGTTGCGTAGTACTCCATTGTGTGTATGTACCATAGTTTGTTTATGCATTCATCTGTTGATAGGCATCTAGGTTGTTTCCATCTTTTTGCTACTGTGAACAATGCTGCAATGAACATGGGTGTGCATATGTCTGTTCCTGTGACGGCTCTTATTTCTCTAGGATATACTCATCTAGGAAGGGGATTGCTGGATCCTATGGTATGTCTATTTCTAGCTTTCTAAGGAAGCGCCATATCATTTTCCAAAATGGTTGTATCATTATGCATTCCCACCAGCAGTGCATAAGAGTTCCAATATCCCTGCAGCTTCACCAGCATTTGTTATTTCCAGGTTTTTTGATTCATGCCAGTAATGCCTGGGTGAGATGGTATCTCATTGTGGTTTTAATTTACATGTCTCTAATGGCTGTGATCCAGAGCATTTCCTCATGTGTCTGTTGGCCACTTGTATGTGTCCCTTGGTGAAGTGTCTGTTCATTTCCTTCGCCCATTTTTTAATTGGATTATTTGTCTTTTTGTCGTAGAGGTGTTGGATTTTCTTGTAGATTTTAGAGATTAGACCTTTGTCTGAGTTGTAATGTCGAAAATTTTTTTCCCAGAATGTAGGTTCTCTTTTTACTCTTTTGGTGAAGTCTTTTGATGAGCATAAGTATTTAATTTTTGGAAGATCTCAGTTATCTAGCTTATCTTCTGGAGTTTGTGTGTTGTTGCTTATGGTCTGTATCCGGTTAATGCCATGCATTAGGGCCTCTAGTGTTGATCCGAATTTTTCTTCTATGAACTTTATACTTTTTGGCTTTATATTTAGGTCTTTGATCCATTTTGAAATAGTTTTTGTATAGTTGTGAGGTATGGGTCCTGTTTCATTTTTTTGCAGATGGACATGCAGTTTTTCCAGCACCATTTGTTAAAAAGCCTGTCTTTTCCCCCATTTGATGGACTTTGGGCCCTTGTCAAAGATCAGGTGACCACAGGTGAATGGATTTATGTCTGGGTTCTCAATTCTGTTCCACTGGTTAATGTATCTGTCGTTGTACCAGTACCAGGCTGTTTTGACTACAGTAGCTGTATAGTAGGTTCTGAGGTCAGGAAGTGTGAGTCCTCCTACTTTATTCTTCTTCTTCAATAGTGCTTTACTTATCTGGGGCTTCTTCCCTTCCCATATAAAGTTAATGGTTAGTTTTTCCATTTCTTTAAAGAATGTTGTTGATATTTGGATTGGGTTTGAATTATATTTGTAAATTGCTTTGTGTAGAATTGTCCTTTTCACAATGTTGAGTCTACCTATCCACGAGCATTGTATGGTTTTCCATTTACGTAGATCCCTTTGGGTTTCTTGCAGTAGTGTTTTGTAGTTTTCTTTTTATAGGTCTTTTACATCCCTAGTTAGATTTAGTCCTGAGTATTTTATTTTTTTAGGGGCTACTATAAATGGTATTTTTTTCCTGATTTCGTCTTCATCATTCTCTTCATTGGTGTATAGGAATCCAACTGATTTTTGTATGTTTATCTTGTAACCTGCTACTGTGCTGAATCTTTCTACCAGTTCCAATAGATTTCTCATGGAGTCTTTTGGGTTTTCTATGTATAGTATCATATCATCTGCAAACAGGGACAGTTTAACTTCTTCATTAACAATTTGGATGCCCTTTATTTCTTTTTCTTTCCTTATTGCTCTAGCTAGAACTTCCAGCACAATGTTAAACAGGAGTGGTGATAAAGGGCATCCTTGTCTTGTTCCTTTTCTCAAGGGGAATGTTTTCAGCCTCTCTCCATTAAGTATGATGTTGGCTGTTGGTTTTGCATAGATGCCCTTTATTATGTTGAGAAATTTCCCTTATGTACCTATTTTATTGAGAGTTTTTATCAGGAATGGGTGTTGGACTTTGTCAAATGCCTTTTATGTGTCAGTTGAGATGATCATGTGATTCTTTTCTTTCCTTTTATTTATGTGGTGCATTATGTTGATTGATTTTCTAATGTTGAACCATCCTTGCATGCATGGTATAAATCCTACTTGGTCGTGGTGTATTATTTTTTTGATATAATGCTGAATTATATTGACTAGAATTTTGTTGAGAGTTTTTACATCTATATTTATGAGAGATATTGGTCTGTAATTTTCTTTTTTTGTGGCATCTTTGCCTGGTTTTGGTATCAGGATTATGCTGGCTTCATAGAATGAAATTGGAAGTGTTGATTCCTTTTCTATGTTCTGAAACAGTTTGAGTAGTACTGGTATAAGCTCTTCTCTGAATGTTTGGTAGAATTCTCCAGAGATGCCATCTGGGCTAGGGCTTTTTTTTTGTTGGGAGTTTTTTTATTACCTTTTCAATCTCTTCTCTTGTTATAAGTCTGTTCAGATTTTCAACATCACTTGGTGGTAGTTCAGGTAGGTAGTGTATTTCTAGAAATGTATCCATTTCCTCTAGATTTTCAAATTTGTTGGAGTATAGTTCTTCACAATACTCTGTTATGATCCTTTTCATTTCAGTTGGGTGTGTTCTAATATTACCCATTTCGTTTCTTATTTGGGTTATTTGCGTCCTCTCCTGTTTTTCTTTTGTCAGTTTGGCCAATGGTTTGTTGATTTTGTTGATCCTTTCGAAGAACCAACTTTTGGTTTTCTTGATTCTTTCTACTGTTTTTCTATTCTCTATTTCATTTATTTCTGCTCTGATCTTTATTATTTCCTTTCTTCTAGTGACTGTGGCTTTTTTTTTTTCTGTTCTCTTTCTATTTGTTTGAGTTCTGTAGTTAATGTTTTGCTTTTGTCCCTTTCTTCTTTTTTGATGTGTGCATCTATTGCTATAAATTATCCTCTGAGAACTGCCTTTGCTGTGTCCCAAACATTTTGGTACAATGTGTTTTTATTCTCATTTGATTCTAGGAATTTTTTGATTCCATCTCTGATTTCTTTTATTACCAGTGGTTTGTAAGCAGGGTGTTATTCAGTTTCCATGTAATTGATTTTTTTTTTTCTTTGCTCTTCCTGTTGTTAATTTCTACCTTGATGGTGTTGTGATCAGGGAAGATACTTTGTATTATCTCAATGTTTTGGATTTTGTTGATGATTGTTCTGTTGCCTAAGATTTAGTCTATCCTGGATAACGTTCCATGTGCATTGGAAAAGAATGTGTACATTGCAGCTGTTGAGTGTTGTGGTCTATATATGACTATGAGGTCAAGTTGGCTGATTGTGCCCTTTAGGTCTTCTGTATCTTTGCTGAGTTTCTTTCCAGATGTTCTTTTCTTTACCAAGAGTAGTGTGTGAAAGTCTCCTACTATTACTGTGGAACTGTCAATTTCTCTTTTCAGTGCCTTTAGAGTTTGTTTTATGTATTCGGGAGCCCTGTCATTGGGTGTGTAGATGTTTATTACAGTTGTCTTCATGATGTATCATCCCCTTAATCATTATATAGTGTCCTTCTTTGTCTTTTATAGTAGATTTTGATTTGAAGTTTATTTTATCTGAGATTAGTATTGCCACTCCTGCTCTTTTTGGTAGCTCTTTGCTTGATATATTTTTTCCATCCTTTGATTTTTAATAAATTCACATCTTTGTTTCTAAGGTGTGTCTCTTGTAGATAGCATATTGATGGATCCTGTTTTTTTATCCATTCTGTCACTTTCTGTCTCTTTATGGATGCATTTAGGCCATTTACATTCAATGTAATTATCAATAGGTGTAAGTTTATTGGTGTCTTTTATGCAGTGATTTTTTTTTTGTTGTGCTGACGTTTTTTCTTTGTTCCTCTTACTCTCCTGTGCTGAATTCCTTTTGTTTGTGGATTTATTTTTCTTTTTCTTTTTTTTTTTTTTTTGACGTTTTGTTTTTACCGAAACTTTCTCTTTTTCTTCATTTTGATGAGTAGGTTAACTTTCTTTATGGTTACCGTGAAACTTACCCTTATCGTCCTAGTTTTGAACCAGCCTATTATTACTTGGTATCGCCTTGCCTTCCTCTCCATTAGAAGGTTCTATACTTACACCATTTATTCCCTCGTTTATTGTACTGATGTTGTCATTTACAGATTAACCTCTCTGGTTCCCTGTTGTAAATCTTTTGGTCTTGGATAGTCCTTGAGAGCTCATTTCCTAAGTTGGTATCTGGCTGGTATGATCCTGTGTCCTAGATTCAGCCTGTGAACTGGAGTTGTTTGTTCTCAGACTGAAGAACTCCCTTTAATAATTCTTGTAAGTTTGGTTTGGTTTTTACATAGTCCCTTAATTTCTGTTTATCTGGAAATGTCCTAATTTCACCATCAGATTTGAATGAGAGTTTTGCAGGATATATTATTCTTGGCTGGCAATTTTTTTCTTTCAAGATTTTATATATGTCAGTCCATTGCCTTCTTGCCTGCATGGTTTCTGCTGAATATTCAGAGCTTAATTTTATTGTTTCTCCTCTGTATGTGATGTTTTGCTTTTCTCGAGCTGCTCTCAGGATTCTTTGTTTTTGGTTTTTGTGAGTGTGATTATGATATGCCTTGGTGATTTTCTCTTGGGGTCTATCCTATATGGGGTTCGTTGAGCTTCTTGGATGGTCAGCTTTTCATCTTTCATGATATTGGGGAAGTTTTCTGTCAGCAGTTCTTCAATGATCTTCTCTGTGTTTTCTACTTTCTCCCCATTCTGGAACTCCAATCATTCGAAAATTTTTGCTTTTGATTGTATCCCACATAAGTCTCAGGGTTTCTTCATTTTTCTTCATTCTTTTTCATGATTTTTCCTCAGAGTTGTATCCAAGTGTTTGTCTTCAGTTTCACTGATCCTGTTTTCCACCGTTTCAAACCTGCTTCTCATCCCTTCTATGACACTGTCCATTTTTGAAATCTTGCTATCTTTTGGATTTCTAATTGTTGTTTATGTATGATTTCTAGTTGTGAATTTATTTTGGCATTTTGTTCCCATATTATTTTCCTGAATTCTTCCATTTTTTGTCTGTATTTTCCATTAATTTATCTGCCTTTTCCATGAATTCATCTATTTTTTTCCTCATTTTTGCCTGCTTTTTTTCTTTCAACTTTTGGATAGCTCTGAATATTAAAGATTTGAATTTCCTATCAAGTAGTTCTAGTGCCTTTTCCTCTACTGGAAAGTCACCTGGTGTTTTATTTTGGATGCTTACTGGAACCATCCTGTCCTGTTTTTGTATGTTTTGATATTGTCTGCTGCCTTTGGGGCATTCTGTAGTTATTTTCCTCATTTGTTGATTGTAGATTTGTTTATTTTGTCCTCTTTTTTATTTTATTTGGTTACGTCTGAGCAGGCGGGCTGTGTGTTCTTTGTTGTTTGCTCGTCTGTAGGCACAATACTTTTCACGTCCTTCTCCAATGGGTGGGGTCAGTCACTCAGGTATGGTACAGCAGGGCAGGTCCAGCTGAAGGGGAGTTTCTGGAATGGGTTGTTTGTGGTATGCACTAGGGCTTACAGGGCAGGCTGGGAGTCAGTGCAGGGCAGGTTCTGGTAGGCCATGCCTGTGCTGCTTGGGGTGGTGTGAAGTTCAGTGCATCATGCAGGTAGGCAGGATGGAGGGGGAAATTGTGATGTGTGGAGCTAAGATGGGTATGGGAAAGATAAAAGAGAGGACAGAGGAACAGGAGCCAAAAACATACAAACAAAAAAGAGTGCTAGTGAAGCTTGCTGTTGGAGCGGAGTGATGAGAGAGTATGAAATGGAGACAAACAAAAAGAAGACGACGACAAAAAAAAGAAAAGAAAAAAATGAATAAATGAAAAGTAGAAAGAAAAAAGAAAAGCTCCCAGGGATCCCACCAGTGCAGCTACGGGGTCTGGGGAAGTTGCTCCCAGGCCGTGAAGTACAGCCTGGCTAGAAGGGGTAGAGGTGTCACACAGCACCAAGTTTTCAGTAGACAGGAAGAGAAGGTAAGTATAGAGAGATGAGGAACTGAGAAATGAAGAAAGACAAAAAGGAAAAAAGAGAGAGAAGAAAACAAAGAAACAAAAACCAAACCAAAAACAAACAAGAAAAAAGAAATGCCTCAATGGATGTCACTACACGTCTGTGCAGAGTAAGTGTGCAGCTCCCAAGTCGCACAGTACTGATGCCCCCAGGGATGTCATTACGCATCTGCACAGAGTAAGGGAGTAGCTCTCAAGCCACGCAGTATTGCCCGGCTAGAAAGAGCTCCCAAGCTGAGAAAAGAAAACAAACAAATCAAACAGAATAAATCATAACAAATAAAAAGCCCCGAGGGTCCCATCAGCATGGCGGCACAGGCTGGGAAGCAATTTCACTTTCGAGCGGGGTTACACAGCCTTTCATGAAGAAGCAAAGATGGCACATGGAGCCAGGTATTTGAGAGAATGGAGGGGGAGGTGGTGAAAGGTAAGGAAGAAATCCAAAGAAGTGGAAAAAAGCAACACCAGCAGCCAACAAATGGCACTCAGGGAGCTGGCCAGTGTGAGTGGAATCCAAGCAGCCCTGGGGTGAAGCCGGTGCTTCCTGAACAAGAAACTGAGGCTGCAGGATGCAGAGGAGGCCAAGTGGGGGTTAAGAAGGGTTGGGGGGGGGTGGGAAAGCATATATTTCTGGTTACCGGTTGTTCTGTCTCCTGCTGGAAGCTCCGTGAAGCTGCTTTCTTGTACCCCTTGTTCGCTGATCTCTGATAGGAGTCCAAGATGGCGGATCTGTGCTGCGTTAGCTAATAGGGGACTTCTGCATGTATCTCTCCTCGCTCTCTGTTCTCTGTCAGTTTCTTATTCCATTCGATGCTTGGCTGAGTTCTTTATCTCTTTATTTGACACTTAGGGTTTCAGGATTGTTGTGTCTCTGTTTGACTTAGTTTTTTGGATCTCTGCTGTGGAAGGATGGTGTGGTGCTTCTGTCTATAGCGCCATGTTGCCAGGAAGTCCTAAATGTTGAGTTTAATGTACAGTTTTCAACGTCAGTTAATTCTGGAACAGCCTGCATAAGCTCAATTATCACCATAACTAGCTCCCACTTTTCCTCATGATATTTTCTTTTTTTCCCTTCTTCTTTCTCCCTCCTTCTATTCCAGTAAGATTGACTAAAGTTTCTCCTTGGAGGGTGGCAGAACAAATTGATAACCCTCAAGGACTAGGATTAATTCATCTGAGACATGACCAACGTGACTAATGGTGCCAGATAATCTTCAAGGATTGCAAGTAGTTAGATCATCTGGGACATGCAGAATGTGACCACAGTGAAGAGAATCTAAAATCCTGTCCATATAAAAATTGTAGCCAGCCTCCAACTGGGGAGACAGGTTTTTTGGAGGAGCTCATTCCCCTCTGTTTCCTGTAAATCAGTATACAGTAAAACCCTCTTGCTGCTCACCTCACCCATCTCAGTATTAGCTTTTGCGGCAGGTAGCTCAAATCTGCGATTTGCAGTAACAAATTTGGCGCCCAACGTGGGGCTTCTATCCGCTTCAGATGCGGCGGCTCCAGGGCAAGCCCAGGACTGATGGACAGTTCTCCTGACAAGCCACCGCAAGAGATTTCATTTGCCTCCGGGGAGACGGTCGGCGGGACTTGTGCCTGCTGCGGCACCACTGGTCCCCAACTGCACCATTAAGAGGTGGGTTCTTAGGAAGCAAGACTGGCATAGGAGGGATCCCAAATAAGTGAGCCTGCAACTCCTCTCCCTGTTGTGTTCAGGGCCAGGGCGGATAGGGCAGACCCGAGGTTTCCAGAGCGGGACCTGAGTCCTTGGTTTCTGAGGCGGGAGGCGCCTCAGATGACCACCCTTGTGTAGGATTGCAAAAAAGACTCGTGAGGGCTCTGTAGTCTTGGTTTTCGGTTTCAGGTTTCAGGCTTCAGGTGTTTGAATGGGGGCAGCTAAGATTACCTCTGGCATCCAACAGGGCTGTCTGAGAGGTTAAAGTGGCCAGAACTGCTTTGACTGTAGGGCTGGCTGAGTGTGGGATTGAAAAATCTGCTGCTGTTTGTGTTTGCTTACTGTTTGTGTGTATGTGTGTCCATGCTTGTGAAGCCTCAGAGATCTCCCATCGTCTTCATGAATGTGTCAATCCTTATCTGTATAAAACTTGTAATCAGATTCATAAATATGTCTGGTCCCATTTTTTTAGGCTGGATGACTGGTTTCATCAGTCAGAAAAAGTTTATCACGCTCAGGTCTTTCTAGAAGGACACCTCCAAGGAGGTTGGTGGCCCAGAATAAGAAGTAATCTAAGCTAGAAATTATATGAAGTGTGTTTTATTAAAGAGAAAAAAAAATTTTGTCTTAAAAAGTAACAGTTCCAGAATAGTAAAAAAGAAAGAAATTAGTTACCTTTTGCCCTTAAAAATACCTAGGTCAACTTAAACATATGCACGTTTTCCATGAATCAAGAGAGATCAGGCCTCCTCTGCCCCAGCCCCCAGTCTCCAAGGTCGTGTAACTCCAAGGAAGCTTTTAAAACACCGTTTCCAACTAGGTAGAGACCTTTTTAAGACAAAGATTACAAAAATGCTGCTTTGCTATAGTTATCAGAAATTGGGTGGATCCCACTGATAAAAGAACTGTAAACAAGCTCTCTCTATTATAGGGGAACTCTAAGAAGTCAAAAAGGAACAGAAATCACAAACAGACACACCTGAAATGGCCTAGAAAAATGTTTCCAGCAGTAGCCAGAGGCTTAAAGTTATATCCATATCAATGAATTGGTCAACTGAACAGAGACTTTGTGATGTCCAAAGCCAATTGATAAAATCTCTAAAGGCTAAAATTAGATTGAAAAAAATATGAGAAATAGTAAAAGTTAAATGGAAAATTAGAATATTTAAACAGACTTTCTTTTAACAACAGTTATGTTTTATTATATACAGACCTAAAATAATTCCCAAGACATTATATGTAACTTTTTGATATTAAATTGAGTTAATAAATACTTGCCATAATTTAAGCATATATACTTTGGATTTTTATGCCACAAAAATGTATATATACATATATGTAAGTCTGCTAATGAGTGTGTTCATTTTTGCCATTTTAAAAGAATGCACTATAAAAGGTATGCAAAAAAGATGTTTAAGAGGTTTATTAAAAAGGAAATTCATTTAATATGGTCAAAAGTTTTATCTGTCTAAAGTTTAGTGGTTTAATTTATAATTTATGAGATTTTTCTGAACTTTAATGTTGAATGGCATGTAGAGTAGAGAGTTGAGTTTCTTGCTGTTGGAATGGCAGGGTTTTTCTTTGATTTCTGAGTTGAGGGGTTAATTTGTTCTTTGTGTGGTCTGCCTCAAAGATAGGGGTTCGGTCTCTCATTAAAGTGAGATTCCTGGGTCGAAAGTCACATGGCTTTGGAGAAAAGAAAAGGGCCGGGGTTTTTTTGCTTTTGAGATGTTTGGTTGAATGACTTGGGTGTTGTTTCATGGTGGCCTGTGTTTCGCTCTGGAACTTCATGGAAAGCCACAAGAGATTTTTGTAACAGAAAGGTGCTTAAGGGGTTATTTATCATGTTGTAAATTGTGCGAGGAATGTTGTCAGGATCGGGGGACACACCTGATTCTCGTTGAGCTGAAGTTGGTATTTCCTCTTGTATTTTTGCCGGGTGTTAGAAAATATATAATATTATGTCATAATTTTATTATTATTTCTCTATTGTTAACTTGGTCACAAATTTATTTCTTAAATCTAGCATTATCAAAGCCAATAGCTTGATTGAAGAATTCACATCATTCACCTATGAAGTTTTTTTTATTACTACTTGAGTATTTAAAGACTTGTATATTCTTGGTATATCCTGACTATATAGTATTATGTCTCAAGATTATTATGTATTATATCTGAAGTTTAAAAATATAACCATGGTTATACTTAAAAATGTTTTTATCTAAAGTTTTTTTTTTAACTGATTTTATTTGGCCTTTAAGTTGTGCTTGCAATTAACTTCTATCAGGTCTTTCACTATAAGAGTATTATTTTATAAATTAATCATGGCGATATTAACTTTTGTCATCTACAGATAAGTTTTTACTTTACTGATTTCCTGAAAACGTTTGACCAAAATATCTCAACAAAAAAGATGAACCATGGTGGACTTATGAAAAGGTCTGTGACTAGACTCAATCAAGATTTCCAGAACTGTTATGCAGAAGCTGATGAGTTTGCAGACTGCTGCAGATTCAGAATCATGTGGAACAAAAATTGACTACATAAGACTGAGTAAACAAAAAGATACTATGGTTTTTATGTGAGAATATTGCAAATGTTTTAAGGTCCTACTTTCTGTATATAAGAAACCATTTTCCTTTCTCCTAAATTATCTAAATAATGGGTTTAAATATTATAACTCTTCGATTGGAAGTTCCTGTTGGTAAACTTAGCAATGTTGTAAATATCATAACCAGAAAGGTGTCTAAAATTTCAGCTATGATTTTACAAAATAGAATAATATTAGTATTCCTGTTAGTCTCTTAAAAAACAGTTTGTGCCTTAATAGAGAAACATTACTGTATATTTATTAATACTCATTCTGAGGTTTTGCAGAATGTAGTTGCTGTTGAGACAGATGAAAAACAGTTACTGATACAGGTTATGCATAAACAAACACCTCATGAGATTTGTTTCCCTGGTTCAAAGACCTTAGGGTCAAGATTTCATTGGTTATTTCAGACAATTGGCCTAATATTATTATTAGTGTTTTTCTGTTATATTTCCCAGTTTGCTGTATGATGCTTGAGATTTTAAAGACCAAATGATGCCCAATTACCATTTATTGAACATTTCTGATAAAAGATTCTATAACAAGATCATAACTGAAAAGAAAAAAGTGATATTTTTATGCAATATCGTTTGGCCCCAATATCAATTAAGAGACCAGGAAAGATGCCACAGCATGGATCCATGGCTTACCATACACTTCTACAGCTTGAGTTGTTTTGTAGGAGAAAAAGAAATGAGAGGAGGTCCCCTACATCCAAGCTTTCATGTCCCTCTGTCAGACCTTAAACCCTTGTAACCAAGTTCTTTTTCAGGGAAAAACTGAAGACAAAGGTTTTCCCTGAGTCCTCAACAGAGGACTGCCTCTTGAAAAGATTAGTCCCGGTACCTGTTTTGGTCCCCCCTCCCCCGTATGGAGAAGGTGTGGTCGCAGTCAACAGGTCGGGACAGAGAGAAATGGAGCCTGATTCTAGTACGGAGGAGGTAGAGGAGGTTGGTGGAGAGAGAGAGAGCCAAAAAGTGAAAGTTCAACTGCCTCAGGTATGGTCTGCTTCTCCCACACCGATCAGGGTACTGTTTTCGGTGAGGGCATTGTTGCGGTTTGGGCAGGGCAATTACTCGAAATTGTTTTTGAAGTCTTCAACAATAGAAATCAGGTGGCAGAACAAAAGGAAAAAAAAAAAAAAAAAAGAAACAAAAAGCAGCCTTGCTGACAGCTGCCCTAGCCTCTCCAGGTCCAGAGAGAAGAACAAGAGGCCAGGAGCTACACTGCCCAGGACCTGGATAGGGCTGAAGAATAGGGCTATCACCTCACCTCTCATTCTAAATGGCTGGTAAACTCTGAAAGAAAAGTACTGTTACCCAAGGCCCAATTATATGGTATAATATCAGCTCTACATTAAGAGACTCATTACGAGAGGGACGCCAGCCTTGAGTAAATCCAACAGGTGGTCACCAGGCCAAATCTTTTAAAAACCATCCGGGATGTTACAAAGAGGTGTCACCTATGTGCAAGACACAACCCAAAGACTGCGCCCTACCCAATGGAACCGAGAGTCAAACACTGAGAAACAAACATGAGAGAAGACTGGCAAGTGGATTTCACAGTAATGCCCCGGGCACCCAGGAACTTCAGGTACCTGTTGGTCTTCGTGGACACCTACTCAGGGTGGGTATAGGCTTTCCCTTTTTGAACTGAACAAGCCCAAGAAGTAACCAAGGCATTGCTCAAAGAAATCATACCTCATTTCAGTCTACCAATCTCAGTCCAAAGAGATAATGGGGGAGCTTTTATGACAACAATTACACAAGAAGTCAGTAAGGCTCTAGGTATAAACTGGAAGTTACACTCACCTTAAAGACCACAATCAACTGGAAAAACTGAGAAAATGAATCACACCTTGAAGAAAACCTTGGCGAAACTTTGCCAGGAAACAAACTCCACTTGGACACAAGTTTTGCCCATTTCCCTGCTCAGAATCCAGGTAGCCCCTCCAAGCGGGCTTAAATTAAGCCTTTATCAGTTAATATATGAGAGATCGTTCCTGAAAAAGTCGACTTTCTCCACCTCAGAATGCCTGGGTCCGTTCTCTGAGAACCGTTGTAAACACTGTTAATCAATATGCTTTTTCCCATTTGTCTTTTCCTTCTGACACTCCCCTTCATAGGTTCCAACACGGAGATGGGATCCTGTTGAAAACCTGGGGGAAAAAAAATCAACATCCAGAGGATCAATTGGCCCCTAGGTGGAAAGGAACTTTTAAAGTTCTCTAGCATTTTTCCTTCCTTGGGATCCTGGTTAACCTCCTTAATAACCTTAAGACTAGTGATTATTCTAGTTTGTTTTTGTGTTCCCTATCTTATGAAAATATTGACAAGAGAAATTACAAATACTCTTAAGGCTGGGACAGTTTGTACCCTGGTAAATCAAGACTTCCCCCGGCCCCTTCAGGCTCTGGGGATGCATGGCATCTAATTCACCAAGATGCTCCCAACTTCCACTCTAACTCACCCCCGTCTACAGCCCCGAGCAGATACCGGGAGATTTCTCACCCCAGCAACACCCCTAACCAGCAGGAAGTAGTCAGAAAAGAAGCAACGCCCTGTTTCCCAAGATTGAGAAATTTCCAATAAAAAGGGGGGACTGGAACTAGCTGCATAAGCTCAATTACCACCATTGCTTCCCACTATTACTAAGCCCCGGTTTTCCTCATGGTATTTTCTTTCTTTTTCCTTCTTCTTTCTCCCTCCTCCTATTCCAGTAAGATTGACTAAAGTTTCTCCTTGGAGGGTGGCAGAACAAATTGATAACCCTCAAGGACTAGGATTAACTCATCTGCGATGTGACAATCATGACTAACGGTGCCAGATAACCTTCAAGGATTGCTGGTAAGAAGTTAGATCATCTGGGACACGCAGAATGTGACCACTGCGAAGAGAAACTATAATCCTGTCCGTATAAAACTTTCAGCCAGTCTCCAGTTGGGGAGACAGGTTTCTGGAGGAGCTCATTCCCCTCTGTCTCCTGTATATCAATATACAATAAAACCCTCTTGCTGTTCACCTCACCGGTCTCAGTACTGGCTTTTGCAGCAGGTGGCTCAAATCCACGATTTGCAGTAACAATTCCATACATTTGAGTAAACATTTTATCCTAATATTATAGATAGTTTAGGTCCTAAAGACTCCTTTGCATAATCTTATGGATTTTTATTGATATTTTTATCTCAGAGTTTATACTCTTCTAAAATAAAACAAATGATAAGACTTTGAGTGCAAAAGGAATGTTAGATGGTATTACAAAACCGAGATGGTGTTCTTGTCATGGAAACGAAAGAACACTAAAAAGAAATGCTAACCACAAATGAGAAAATAACTGTGCTCTGTATTTCAACTATTCACACCACATAAACATGCAGCATAAGCATGGTTTTTAGTTAAAGTCAAGCAGCTCAATATGGTCATTTTTTTTTACAATGACAGATATAAACAGTGTCCTTTTTCAGTATTTTCTAATTTCTAAGTGATGAGAGACAATTACCAAGTTGGCTAGTTTGAAAAGGCAGTGGGAATTTCTCCTTTAAATACAAACAAATATCATCCCCTTAAGGTATGGACCAAATACCACATGAATTACAATGCATCCTCCCATTGCTCAAACTAAACAATTTTCTCACTTCTATGAAGTGTTACAATTACTTATTGTTTTTAGTTGATAATATTCAAAAGAAATACCCCTGAAGAAAAATGAAAAATTAGTAGGCTTGTTTATGGAATGTCTAATTAGTAAAATTTATACTTTGGGATAATTATGTTTTTTTAATGTCTGCCAAAATTGCTATTTCTCCAAGGACTTCATTCTTTCTTTAAAACGAAACAAACAAAAAGCCTATTGTTTTCCAAAATGAACATTTTCTTATTGAAAAGAATCTGGAAAATGTATACAAATGCATGAGATGAATTCACCTATAATCCTATAATTCCATCATCCCCAAATAACCAGTGTTCAACATATTCACATGTTTCTTCCCAAGGTAATTTCTGTGCAATCTACATATATCTTTTTTAACATTTGGAATAATTAATTTTATACCTTTGTTTCTCACAAAACATTTGTGTCAGTAAAGAATCTTTTAAAATATGATTTTGAATTATGCTAATAATCCAAGTCATAAATGTCACATATTTTACATAACCATAACCAATCTGTAGAATTACAGAGTAAGTATTTCCAAATTTTTGGTATCATAAAATGTCATATCACCAGTACTCCCTAATGTTTCTCTAAACATTGAAGAAACAGAAGAAAGGAAAAAAAAATAGGAGAAAAACAAAATTTCACAAACTAAAATTGTTTAACAGAATAAAACTGATTTCAGAAGATAATTTATGTTCATTTTAATAGGGAAAAGTCTACAGGGAAAAGTGAGAAAAAGGTAGCTTACATTTCTCCCATTTCTATTCCTTAACTCAGAGTTTTGGGATCTGTATCTACAGAAACTAGTCAGCTACCATATTATTATACAGCTGCATCTCTCAGAAGTGGCTGAAGATTCTTCTGCTACAACTACTTCCCACTGCTCTACAACTTCTTCCTATATCTATTCAGAGATAGTAGCTTCCAGGAAACAACAGTTTCTAACAGCAGTCAGTTGTATTTTAGGCCACCAAAATCAAGCATTCAGAGACGGGGGGCGGTGGAGCACCAACCAGTAGCTCTGCAGGAAGAGAATTGCAGTTTTTCATATATGTTGACAGACTGAACTATCAGAGTACATGAAGAGAGGTAGGAGAAGCTGCCACCTGTGTATAAATGAGAAACATTAAGAAATACCAGCTATAGTTGGAGGTATGAAAATAAAAAATTCACCATTCCTCAACTGGTAATAGAGCATGACCAACAGCAATCCACATACCCTAATCATTAATAAATGGCAAAAATTAAAAGGAAATAAGCCATGGAGTCTATGCAAAAGTACTGCAAAGGAAAGAGAATATCATCCTGAAAAATGAGAGGAACAACCAGTTATTGCAAGCGTCGCAGAATTCAGTAAAAAATATCAAGAAAGTTTTCGGTTTCCTCTAAAGTGTGCAAAAGATATGTTTTGTATGAAACTGTTGACAAATATTCAGAGGACAGAACACCCTGATGTAAATAAAAAAAACACCCTGAGACTAAAAAAATGGATGCGATAAAAAGAAATTATGAAATAAATAAATGTAAGGAAATTAAAAATGCAATTGTAGAATTAAAATTTACACTGGTGGAAGTAGAGCAGGTATGAATAAGCATTATGGAAGAAAAACTTGGAAAACTCTACAATTATGTAGAGTAAAATGACAAGTAGATGAAGAAATATGAGAGAAAATGTCATAGGTATGAAAGAAAAACAACATACATATAATCGATGTTCCTGAAGATAAAACCAGATTTACTAAAACAAAGGCATATTGAATAAAAAATAAATAAACTGGTAATAGAAGAAATAAACCAAAAAAACACCAAACCTGTTGCCAAGGGATTCTTTTCTGACACATAGTGTGACCCTATAGGACAGAGGAGAATTGCCCCATAGGGTTTCCAAGGAGCAACTGGTGGATTCGGACTGCTAACCTTGGTTAGCAGTCAAGTTCTTAACCACTATGCCACCAAGGCTACAACAGAAGAAATACATCTTATATAATATTGTAAAAAAGCATTGTGTGAAGATTGAAAGATTTCAAACCATACCTATACGCATTGTCACATTATTGAATTCAAAACTTAAAGGAAATTTTCAATAATAAACTATCAAAGGAAAAGATATATACCTGTAATGGAACAAAAAATCAGCTGGAATCAAACTTTTGCAACACTAAGTGTCGAAACACAATGAAGCAATATCTACAGTTCTGAAAAACTATGCTCTCTAATTTTTATACTCAACTATCACATATCAGGAGCCCTGGTGGCGCAGTAGTTAAGAGCTCGGCTGCTAACCAAAAGGTCAGCAGTTTGAATCCACCAGCCACCCCTTGAAAACCCTACGGGGCAGTTCTACTCTGTCCCGTGGGGTCGCTATCAGTCGGAATTGACTCCATGGCAACGGGTTGGGAGTTTTTCAGTTTAACATATATCAATGAGTCCCTGAGTGGCACAAACGATTAAATGCTCGACTACTTGCTGAAAGGTTGGTAGTTTGAACTGACCTAGAGGTTCCTCAGAAGACAGGCCTGGCCATCTGCTTCTGAAAGGTCACAGCCTTGAAAAACATATGGAGCAGTTCTACTCTGCACACATGGGGTTGCCATGAGTCAGAATCGACAACAACTAACAGCGACAATAATATATATCATGTGCTAACACTCTACTAAGTGCTTTCTTTATATGTGCTGTTGTCTTTAACTTCACGCTAATCCTATGAGAAATGTGAGTAATGTGATGTGTAAAATTGTTATTTACTTAGAATTACACAGAAAAAGATGGTAACAGGATGTGAACTTACACCTATTTGGTCTGAGAGCCTGAGACCTTAGGCATCATTTTACTCTGACAATGAAACCTTAAAAAATACACAATCCTTGAATGTTCTAGAGAAAAATTACATTATATATATATATACTTGTTGTTCTCATTAGGTGCCATCAAGTCGGTTCCGACTCATAGCCACCCTATGTTCAACAGAACAAAACACTGCCTGGTCCTGAGCCATCCTCTTGACTGATGTTATGCTAGAGCTCATTGTTTCAGCCATTTTGTCACTCCGTCTCATTGAGGGTCTTCCTCTTTTAGCTGACCCTCTACTTCACCAAGCATGATGTCCTTCTCCAGGGACTGGTCCCCCTGATAACATGTCCAAAGTATGTGAGACGAAGTCTCGCCATCCTCAATTCTAAGGAGTATTCTGGCTGTATTTCTTCCAAGACAGATTTGTTCATTCTTCTGGCAGACCATGATATATTCTATATTCTTTGCCAACACCATAAATCAAAGCCATCAATTCTTCTTCAGTCTTCCTTATTCATTGCCCAGCTTTCACATGCATATGAGGCAATTGAAAACACCATGGCTTGGGTCAGGTGCACCTTAGTCTTCAAGGTGATATCTTTGCTTTTTAACACTTTAAAGAGGTCTCTGGCACCAGCTTTACCCAATACAATGCATCATTTGATTTCTTGACTGCTGCTTCCATGGATGTTGATTGTGGATCCAAGTAAAATGAAGTCCTTGACAACGTCAGTACTTTCTCCGTTTATCACGATGTTGCTTATGGGTCCAGTTGTGAGGATTTTTGTTTTCTTTACGTTGAGGTGTAATCCATACTGAAGGCAGTAGTCTTTGTTTTCATCAATAAGTGCCTATATATACATATATATACACACACACATATATAAAGCGATGAAGACATACAACAAACCTAAGAATTCAAAAATGGAGATATTAGGACTGCAGTAAGGATTATAGTTAATTCACAAATAGAACTATTAAATTGGGTTACAAAACTGAATATATATATAATATATACATAAAGACATATATAAAACCAAAAGCAAATCCATTGCCACGGAGTCGATTCCGACTCATAGTGACCCTGTAAGACAGAGTAGAGTTGCACTGTAGGGTTTCCAAGGAGTGGCTGGTGGATTCAAACTGCCTATCTTTTGGTTAGCAGCCTGAACTCTAAACCACTTTGCCCCCAGAGCCCCCAAAGACATATATATCATGTATATATTCAGTGTATATACATATGCACATACATATATATTTTTGTGCGTATATGGTTTTTAAAAGAAATGCAATTTTTATACAAAATAAATATGATTGCAGAGGAAGAAAAACTTAAATCTCATATTTGCTAAAAGAGAAAATATAATTTGCTATATTTTTTGCCAATCTCTAGATTTTTGTAAACTCTGTATTTTCTGATATACTTCTGGATAATAAAATTTTGTCTTTCAGAGTTTCTTCAGGCTTTCTAGCTAGCAGTTGTGAGTGAAAAAACTATGAGAGTTTGAGATGGCTTTTCCAAAAATGCACTATAGAAGCAAGATTCCAAGCAGTATAGCCATTTATAGGAATTTATTCGGGGGCGGGGGGGGGAATGAAGGCTGGGAACAAGACTGCTACTAACCTTTGTGCAAATTAGCAAAAGTGCCTAATCATGGCAGATAAATTTAAAAAGGCATACTGTTATGTGGGTAAATTTAAAAAAGCCTCCCCCTATTCTCTCAGGAGTTATTAGAAATGGACTCCTCCCTCTGGGCAGATGCAGTCCCAGAGCTGGGTGTTTTGCTTGGCAAATACCAGTGCCTCTGTGCAAAGAAAAACACATTCTTTCCTGTGGGCAGAAACAGACTCTTGTCAGGGTACACGGCTGGGCTGCCGAGCCTAAGCTATATTTTACTACCCATTGCCGCTCAGGTGAGCGCTTTTATACAGTGCCCAAACTGTACAACCTTTCACAGCAAGCCTGACTGAGAATATTAGTAAGAATATTGAGTCACTTGTTGGGTTATAGGCCCTCTGCTCAGTCATAATTATTCTCTATCTTGAAACCATCTGAATTTATATGTTATAACCATAAATGTTCTTACTAGGTTAATTTCAAGAAGTTGTTTAGATATTTAGAGTTGTTTAGAGATATATAGAGGTGGCATCTCAACCGGTATTCCATGAATTCCTGGACCCGTTTCTCGCCAATGCCTTCAATGCAGCTTGGACTTCTTCCTTCAATACCACTGGTTCTTGATCACATGCTACCTCCTGAAATGGTTGAACATCAACCAATTCTTTTCTGTACAGTGATTCTGCATATTCCATCCATCTTCTTTTGATGCTTCCTGCATCATTCCTTTTTTTTTTCCCCAGAGAATTCTTCAATATTGCAATTCGAGGTTGAATTTTCTCTTCAGTTCTTTCAGCTTGAGAACTACCGAGCATGTTCTTCCTTTTTGGCTTTCTAACTCCAGGTCTTTGCACATTTCATTATAATAGTTTACTTTGTCTTCTCGAGCTGCCCTTTGAAATCTTCTGTTCAGCTCTTTTGCTTCATTATTTCTTCCATCTGCTTTAGATATTCTACATTCAAGAGCAAGTTTCAGAGTCTCTTCTGACATCCGTTTTGGTCTTTTATTTTTCCTTTTTGTTCAATGAGTCAATGAGATGAATTGACACAGTGGCTGAAACCATGAGCTCAAGCATTTTTTCTGTTTTTTCAATGACCTTTTGCTTTCTTCATGTATGATGTCCTTGATGTCATCCCAACTCATCTAGTCTTTGACCATTAGTGTTCAATGAGTCAAATCTATTCTTGAGATGGTCTCTAAATTTAGGTGTGATATTCTCAAGGTCGTACTTTGACTCTTGTGGACTTGATTTAATTTTCTTCAGCTTCAACTTCACTTTCCACAGTCAGCCCCTGGCCTTGTTCTTACTGGTGATTTGAGCTTCTCCATTATCTCTCTCCACAGATACAATTTGATTTTTGTGTATTCCATCAGGTGAGGTCCACGTGTATAGTCGTGGTGTATGTTGTTGAAAAAAAGTATTTGCAATGAATACTTTGAAAACTTCAAAGTATTGAAATTGAAAAATTCTATCATGCAATTTCCAGCATTGTGTCTATCACCAAGGCCATATTTCCAACTACTGAGCCTCCTCCTTCGTTTCCAACTTTTGCATTCCAATCACCGGTAATTATCAATGCACCTTGATTGCACATGTTCGATCAATTTCAGACTGCAGAAGTTGGTAAAAATCTTCAGTTTCTTCATCTTTAGCATTAGTGGTTTGTGCATAAATTTGAATAATAGGTGTATTAACTGGTTTTCCTGGTAGGCATAAGGATATTATCCTACCACTGCCAGCATTGTATTTCAGGGTAGATCTTGAAAAGTTTTTTTTGACAATGAATGCAATCGAGATGTTTCAACAAACAGATGCAATGCTGTAAGTGCTCACTCATCTATACCAAGAAATTTGGAAGATAGCTACCTGGCCAATCGACTGGAAGAGATCCAAATATGTGCCTATTCCAAAGAAAGATGATCCAATGGAATGCGGAAATTATCAAACAATATCATTAATATCACATACAAGTAAAATTTTGCTGAAAATAATTCAAAAACAATTGCAGAAATACATTGACAGTGAACTGCCAGAAATTCAAGCTGGATTCAGAAGAAGATGTATAACGAGGGATATCACTGCTGATGCAGATGGATCTTAGCTGAAAGCAGAGAATACCAGAAAGATGTTTACCTGTGTTTTGTTGACTACGGAAACGCATTCAACTGTGTGGATCATAATAAATTATGGATAACATTGTGAAGAATGGGAGTCCAGAACACTTAACTGTGCTCATGTGGAACCTGTACATAGACTGAGGGGCAGCTGTTTGAAGAGAACAAGGTGATACTGCATGGTTTAAAATCAGGAAGGGTGTGTGTCAGGGTTGTATCTTTTCACCATACTTATTCAATCTGTATGCTGCAAATAATCCGAGAAGCTGGACTATATGAAGAAAAATGCGGCATCAGAATTGGAGGAAGACTTATTAACAACCTTCGATATGCAGATGACACAATCTTGCTTGCTGAAAGAGGACTTGAAGCACTTACTGATGAAGATCAAAGACTACAGCCTTCAGTATGGATTACACCTTAACATAAAGAAAACAAAAATCACAACTAGACCAATTAGCAACATCACGGTAAACAGAGAAAAAATATTGAAGTTGTCAAGGATTTCATTTTACTTGGATCCATAATTAAGGCCCATGGAAGCAACAGTCAAGAAATTAAATGATGTATTGCATTTGGCAAATCTGCTGCAAAAGACTTCTTTGAAGCAAACATGTCACTTTGAGGACTAAGGTGCACCTTACCCAAACCATGGTATTGTCAGTCGCCTCATATACATGTGAAAGCTGGACAATGAATAAGGAAGACCGAAGAAGAATTGATGCATTTGAATTATGGTGTTCACGAAGAATATTGAATATACCATGGACTTCCAGAGAACAAACAAATCTGTTTTGGGAGAAGTAAAGCCAAAATGCTCCTTAGAAGCAAGGACGGCAAGACTTCGTCTCATGTACTTTGGACATGTTATCAGGAGGGACCAGTCCCTGGAGAAGGACATCATGCTTGGTAAATTAGAGGTCGGCGGAAAAGAGGAAGACTCTTAACAAGATAGGCTGACACAGTGCCTGCAACAATGGTCTCAAACATAGCAATAACTCTGAGGATGGCTCAGGACCAGGCAGTGTTTTGTTCTGTTGTACATAGGGTACCTGTGAGTCGGAACCAACTCGACATCCTCTAACAACAACAACATCTAGAGGGCGCGCTGAATGGTGGTAAAATTCTCACCTTCCATGTAGGAAACCCGGGTTCAGTTCCTGGCCAATTCACCTCATGCGCAACCACCACTCATCTGTAAGTAGAGGCTTGTGTGTTGCTATGATGCTGAACAGGTTTCAGCAGACCTTCCAGAATAAGATGGACTAGGAAGGAAGCCTGGAGATCTACTTCCAGTAAAAACCCCGTGGCTCACAAGAGTCTGATCCACAACCAATCATGGGGATAGTGCAGAACAGGACAGTGTTTCATTCCGTTGTGCGTTAGGTTGACATGAGTTCGGGGGTGGGGGGAAACTGGAGGACAGTTAACAACAACAACAAATTTTTTTTTCTGTGTAATGTAAACATTAATCTTGGAGCATTGCACGGTAATTAATTGTGTAGAAAAAGCCTAGAAACTTTCTTTCAACTCCTATTAAGAGTCTTTATTCTTCTGTTAGGCATCAGAGCCACAAAGCACTGTGTCTGCCTCTTCTTTTCAGCTTAATTGAATTGAACAAATCAGTAATTAAATCAGATTCATTTCTTAAAACTAGCATTAATGAGAGGTTTTGTTAATAATAATTTCACTTTAAAAAACTGAACCCAAACCCCCAGGTTATATTAGTAAAAACCTTAATGTGGAAGACAGGCAAGTTAAAATTTAGAAAATTATATGTCCTTAATAGGGCATGCTATGAAATTATCTCCAGAAAATGGAAAAAGGAAAGAAAAACAGACAAAAGAAGAAATGCAATTCAAAAAGGTCTGAATTCAGTGGCAGGCTCAGACATATATACTAATACCACATGAGCAGACATTTTTTGTTTATTAAATCAACAAGGATTTTTATCTGTTACTATTAGTGTTGATGATCATAGAGGATAAAAAAACAAACAGTTTTATGCAGCTTGTAAGAGGAAAATTTGATACAGCGGTTGTGGATAACAAATTTTGCAGTACATATAAAAATTCTTCAACATGTTGATTACACTTGATCCTTCAATTACACTTCATGCATTAAGATTTATAATAGGAAAAATTAGACTGGTTAAATTGTGATGTTCACTTAATGGAATACTATATAGCATTTAAAATTTGTGCTGCAAAACTTTTAATAAAAAAATTTTAATGAATTTACAAATTATAAAAATATATGCTCAATTTAATCCCAGATCAGGGGAGTCAGGGAGAAGGGCAAAACTAAACAAAAAGATAATTACTTGTGTGGGTATTTTGTATAATTTTTTTTCTCCTATAAACAGTACGTGAGTTTGTTTTTATGCTTCTCCCTCTCAGTATTACATAGTAGGAGTTAAAAGACTTTGTTGATTTAATAAGCTAAGAATTGCATCTCATTTTAGTTTTAATGTATACTTCTGAGCCTATCAGGGAATACCTATATGTATATATACATATATACATATATATATATGTGTGTGTGTATATATATGTATATATATATATCTATATATATATAAACAGTTTGCACTCAGCTGTTGACCAAATGTAAACACAAGTCACATTGCTAAGGAGCAGGCCACAGCTCCCAGAAAACACAGATATATCTGGAAAGGTCAACTGGAACCACTGCATCTTATAACAGTCTGTGGGAGTGACGAGTGACCAAAATCCAAAATCCAACTCCATGTGTTACAGAGTAGAACTTCTCTACAGGGTTTTCTTGGCTGTGATTTTTTACAGATGCAGATTGCTAGATGGGTTCAAACTGCCAACCTTTAAGTTAGTAGCCAATTGCAAACTGTTTGCACTACCCAGGGACCTTGAGGAGTGACAGTGAGCAATTTACCTGCCTGTTTCTGGGCCTGTCGCTCACTCATCAGAGTTCACCTCATAGGGTATTGCTCCTCCTCTTTTTCAAGCTCTGTTATACCCAGTCCATCAGGGTATTCATAGGGGCATGGTGCTTTTTCCAGGCTCAGAAGTGGTGAGGAAAGCCAGAGCCCCTGTGGCAGACACAGGGGAGGGATGGAGCTGAGACAGTGGTCAGAGTAAGGTAAGGAAGCCAATGGCTCTGCCTGGGTCAGCTGCACATACTCTGTGCTGTACTGGCCAGCGCCTCAGGCTGCCTGGGTGGAGAAGGTGTCACGAAGACTGGAGCAGGTCCAGTGTCACCAACGGCAGCAACATGAGCATGTGTCTCAGCAAACCTGGGCACTAGCACATCAAGAGGGGTTCCTATATTGGTCCAATTTATAACCTACCAATCACCTTTCAACTCATTTCACTATGACTCGCTTTGATTACATATCAACTTATGAATGCTTATAGAGTTCTAGGGGAATGTTTCCCCTTTCCCACAGATAGGTTTAAAAATGATTTAATTTTTTAAATTTAATAACAAATCGTATGCAGAGATTGAAAATAAAAAATAGATGGTAAACAATACATGAGATTATGTACCTCTCTTTCAGGTGCATAACGTTTTCTTTGGAGCAAAATATCAATTTATTTTAGCCAAAAACATTTGATTAAATCTATATGTTAACAAGAATCAATACTGAAATATTAACATCTGGAGGAAATATTATGTCAAGCACAAATAAGATAAAATCAATTTTTATCTACGGTAGACATTGGGACTTTGCAGACGTCATATTCATTCGTTCATTTATTTATGAGTTCACTTGAAAGTCCAAAATATATAAAAAGTTGCAGTTTTTCTGGAAACTTGATTTGAAACAGAAATACTACTATGTGAAAGCAAGTCACCTACCCAGAGTCTGAGCCTAGTCCTTTCAGGCCCCAGCATCTTCCCTTTCAATGCAAATTTACTCATCTGTTGACTACTGACCTCATTTGATCCCCACAACAACCTCACTAAACAGAACATTCTCTCTTTTTTACAGATAAGGAAATTCAAATAATTACATATCATAAGTGGCAAATATTTTGGGAATTTGCAAAGATCTCAAGATATATTCCTTGCAAATGTCAGTAATCTACTGTATTTAAAAAGTGCGGTATTCTATTATAGAATTATTAATACATTCAAATAATTTTATTTCATTCTTCCTTGGCTAAGCAGCAGCATTAACATCAAAATAGCACTCAACTTTGATAGTCTGCAAATACATCTCAAAAATCAGAATCAATGAGACAGCAAGTAGCTAACTAAACGTTAAATAGTATGTTTAATGGTATAAAAAATAAAAGTTCAAAAATCTCCCTCCTCTATTTAGCAAGCGATATACATTTCCCTACTCCTTAGTATTGAGAAAGCTATTAAATGTATGTGTGTGTGTGTATGTGTGTGTGTGTTTTCATGTACAGCATTTTTTGTTTGTTTTCTTAAAGGCATTGAATTTAAAATTTTTAATCCCATCCAATGAAAATTCTTTAAGAATGGAAGATTATTCTACGAAAGACACTTGGTTTGGAAGAAAAGAACAGAAGACTGGACATAAAAGTCCTAAACTCTAACCCAACATAAACTCACTATACGGTTACACTGAATGAATTTGTACATGTCATACAGCTTCTCTGGTCATCTGTTAAGCCTGAAAAATGAGAAGAATGTATAATAACATCATTAATATCCACTCCGGCTTTAAATAATCAAAAGTTCTATGATCTACCGCTAAGCCACCTTTCTTTATGGCTATCCAGATGCCAATTTTAACTAATTACACATACCAGACTAAACAATACAGATTCAAAGGTATCTTACTTTGGATAGCTATGGTAGACTTTGAAAATATTCTGCAAAATAACCCCTCCTAACTAATGAATATTCCAAGTCTGTAGTATGTTGCAATTATATACGTGGTAACAGCATTTCAGCAGAACATCCTGAAATCATTTGATTATCTGAAATAGAGTGAATCAAGAAATCTAATTTTGCCATTGAAATTTTATAGGTTTTGTACCAACTATTAAATTACCATATCCCAATAGTCAAAAAATACGTTATGTAAAACTCTGTCCAGTGCCTAAATAATAGTGATAAAAGTTAACTCCATTTGACTTTACGATGTTGTGTACTGTTCTTGGAATCCAAGACTTCAATTCCACTGGCATGTGCAGTCGATGGGTTCTTGGAGAGTGTACATGACTTCAGTACCATTTCCTGAGCAATAGAGTGGCACAGTCAAGTTTCGCACTCCATTTTCACGACAACACTTGCAGAATCTTAGGTGGCTGTCAATATTGATGTTATATATGGTAGCTGACGGGCATTTTCCATCACAAGATGCAACATTTACCTGTAAGAAGAGACAATAAGAAAAAAAAGTTTTAAAAACACTGGTTATTACTTGTTTTCACTAATAGATGAAATTAAGGTCTTTTTCCTCATCACTGCAACCCTCCAGCTTCCGTATATTAGCAGATGTCAGAAAATACTAAGTTGAAATATAACTCAGGTAAGTCAAAGGGATGGTCGATGGTTACACCCAACACAGCAGTGCTGACATAACTCAAAGCATGCAATGTATACTCATAACTAGGTAGGAGTATGGAATATATTAGGAGTTCCTTGGTGGTACACACTGTTAAGCGCTCAACTACTAGCCAAAAGTTTGGCAGTTCGAAGCCACCCAGAGATGCCTTGGAAGACAGGCCTGGTGATCTGCTTCTGAAAGGTCAGAGCCTTGAAAACCCTGTGGAGCAGTTCTGCTCTGCACACATGGGGAAGCCATGAGCTGGAATTGACTCAATGGTAACTAACAACAACAACATGGAATATATTAATCACAATCTAATGATCCTATTGTGAGCTGCTTTATGTCATGACTCAAGTAGACTGTAGAATCAAACAGGTCATATTAAAGGGGACAGAGCTTAGAAGTCGGACTACTTTTGCTGAGTCGAACTGCATAATTAAGACAATATATATAGTCAAATTTACTTATTTAATTTCCATCTGTCTAGGTTGGATGTATCATTCAGAACTATTATTTATGCTAAGAATAATTCATACTTCTTCACAAATTATTTTAATATTGGAGTGTAAAAATAATCTCAAAGTTAAATAAGTTTTGGCATTTTGTTGGCTTAAAAACACTTCTTAGTGCCATGACATATATACTTCTGGAAACACATATGCTTTATGTAAAAAAATGATATTTTTCAACTTACAGCGCTTCGACTTATACAGTCCTGTCTCCTTATGACTGTTTTAATAATCACTCTCTGGCATATTCTTTCTTCTCTTTTGCCTGGTAAAATATATAATGTATTTATTAATCAAAAAGCCCATGTCAGATTGTTTCTTGAGTTAATTAACTATACAAATTGTCTATAATTAAAAAGTATAATAAAAATCAATGTATATATATAAAATATATCCCTTTATTGATATTTAAAATCTTCATGCTTACATATTTTATGTGCAATGTTTATTTTCACATTCTAACTAGTTTCCCTTACATGTTCTAAATTTATACTTAACTCTTTATCATATTGTCTTAGAACAATTATCATAATCACAAATTTGAAAACATCCCACACATGTAATAATGCTGACATCAACTGGTGTGTGGTATATATGTGTTTAAAATAACTTTTGGAATGAATCATGGTATGTATAAATAAATAAATGCATACATATGTGTATGTATAT
>NW_004444061.1:1454215-1471258 GCF_000243295.1 Trichechus manatus latirostris
TATATATATCAATCATCAGCATCACCACTCACAAAAGATAGAACTTAACCTCTCTAAACTGAAAATCAGGATAATTGCAGAACCTATTTCATAGAATTATTGTGAAGAAAAAATAGTGTTCAGGAAACTTAGCAGAGTTCTTGATTTAAAGGCTGTTACTGTGTTCAATAATGTATATTATAACTATGGTATATCAACACTTTAATATGTTTTAATATTGGTGCAACATGATTATATACAGTTGTAAGTAGACATGGCCACTTTCATAAATTTATGGGATCAAGCCCTTCATGAAAGAGGTTAAGAAATCTCACTCCAAAGGCACAACACTTGTATCTAAGAATCCAATCCTACATGTCATTGTTAACCTACACTATGTTATAGCCCTTTTTCAGAAAGCTTCTCTAAACAATTTTAAAATTACCATCTACACCAATTTTGCTAAAACTCCAATTTTTATCTGTATGTTAATTCAGACACTTTGAAAAAGAGAAAACAAATGGTTGCATGATTACCCCTCTATTCTATTTCAGTCCTAAAAACCATTCAAAACCACTTCGAAATAAATCTTAATGTTCAAACTAATGTAAAATATATTGCATGCACATAACTTTATCAAAATAATTATTGGAACTTTCATTCATATACAGCTTTTAAACTCAATTTACTAAAATGCTGTTTCCCAAATGCATTATACAGAACCGTAGACTTTCAGTGTGTTCAAATCGATTCGGAAAGTATTGCACTCTATATGTCCTTAGAGGAATCACAATGCCATTCTCATTATAACCTACTTATCTTTATGTAGTTCGGCATGTTCCAAGTAAATCTGACTATAGGGCACTTATAAACTTTACTATAAAAACTACTAATATCCCATGCAATATCTTTTGGGAAATGAAACAATAAAAAAATTGCCAATGCTCAAATTAAAATTTATTTAAATTAAGAATACTTTATTTATACTCCAGAAGATAAAGACTAAATTACAAAGTTACCAACTACATGACACAAAAAACTTTAAATATGATACATCATAAAATTTGCTTTCCCTTCTTGTATCTTAGAAACTAAAGTTTAACAGAACAGCAAAATCAGCTTAAAGCTAATCTATGAAGTTAATTCATGTAATATGTTCTCACTTACATATCTTGCAACAGCCTTCATTATAAAGCTTTACAAGACCTTCATTCTAGGAAGAGAGAAGAAAATAAGATAGTTAAAACAATGTTCTTCCATTTCCTATTAGACTAGGAAAAAAAAAAAACCTTCCCAATATTTTTATTAAATAAAGCATAACATATCTATAGGAAAATGATTGGAATTTATTTCTAATAAGAATATCTTTGTTCTTACAGTTAAGAACAGATATTTTTGTGTAACATTAAATTATCTCTAAATTAGTAGTATGAACAAGGATACAGAAAGATTAACCTACTTAAAAGACCAAGCTTTAAATGCCATGAAATATTTCTTACCAAAATAAAATAATAATAAATAATCTAAACAGAGACTACTCTATTTTTCAACTCTGTAAAATAATCTAAACTATTAGACTAGACTGCATTTCTAAATATAATTGAATGCTAAAATGACATATCTTTCTCTTTAATATTATTGAAAAAATTTCCCTGCTTTAGAATGGCTCTTGCCTAAGGCTGAATAAATGAATAACATTTTATACATTGTCTTTGGAATTCCTACAGTGAGTTGCCGATTGCTTATAATAAATTGCTCATTGAAATCAAATGAAAGAATAATTTCTTACTCTAAAAAAATGCTTCTGTGAAATAAGATGATGCTTAAGCTTCTTTCCAGAGCTAAAATTCTATGACTTTAGTACATACTATATCTGTTTATCTAGCCTTCATCGTTAAAAAGGTGTAACTTGGAAAAGAAATCAATGAGACTCTGTTACTCTTCTACACTTAAGAATATTCTTCCATACAACAAAACAAACCAATAATGCATTTTTCATTGGATATTATTATTGCCTAAATAATTAGTAAAACTACAAAGAATCTTTAAAAATAAAAATTGCACAACTTTAAAAAATATAGCTCCCAATAGACTCTGAGAGGGTGAGGAATTGGTAGAGCAAAATTAAAAAATCAGAAATGCTGTGACTTGTGCTAAGTTCTACAATGGTCTGTGCTCAGAAAGAGTAAGGCAAATTTCTCTTAAGCATTTATTAAAAGGTGAATGACAACATGAAACTGTTTGTTTTAGGAAGATAATTGGCTAAGCTCTGATTAATTGGCTTAGTAACCCATATTGGAAAACAGTTCATATCAAGCTAATCAAATGATTTTTCAATAACTCCTTGATCTACACATAAAAACCCAGAGATAGCAAAGTCTCCATTCAGAGAGAGTCAAAATTATTTGGGACACCCTATATAACTCAATATGGCAAACAGAGGCAATTACATAGCACTTTTATTTGTGTGTGAAAAGATAACATTTACCAAAATAAATAACCCACAATAAAACACCCTAATATGTATTTTCTCAACTATATTTGATACTAGATTTTTTTATTTATAACAAAGTACAAACCATTTTGCATTCAGTCTCATTGAAAGGGGGACAGACCATACTGTAGTTCAAAATCATTGCCCCTTCATCAGTTTTAACACATTCATATGTGGTGCAATTATAGTTCCAGGTACTCCCCTCCTAAAAATAAAAGGAGAAAGTAACAATTTTTTTCTTTTTAAAATATACTAGATTTCTTAAATGAAACATTTCCTATCCCACTGAATCAAAAATCAAATCAAGAGACAGTTTCTTGTGTCATAAAGTATATCTGAAAATGTCCCCAAATTTATCTAAAATGATTATATATGTTGTTTTATAATTAGCAACAAAATATTAGAGCAAGGCCTTTGACACTTGTCCACATGAGATAATTAATTTTGTAGTAGAAAGAAGCAAATAGGTGTCTGTTTCCACTATAAAATTAATTACCTAATTTGACCAAATGTCAAAGGGTCTTGCTCTAATATTTTCTCACTAATTATAAAACAACAACTCATATTACTTGTATGCCTCCTTTCTTAAGATTTGTTTATTCTTCCTTCCACTCCCTTATAACCCCAAAATTAAAAATCTCCTTGTATGATACTGTTTATTGACTTATGGTACTAATTTTGTATACCTTACAGTTATTTTAAAATCTATACCTATTTTTAATAATTTCTTAAATATAACAACCATTAGTCTCATTCTTGATTTCAGAATTTCTACTTAAAAATAAAATCAGCTGAAAATAATTATTAGATACTTATAAGGCTGTACTTTTTGGTCTGTATTTTTATTTTAATAATCCACATTTTAAAAACCTAGTAAAACTTTGGCCTGAAGATTCCTTGGGGACCAGTAAAGACTTTTTGATGATCCTGACTACTTCTGTTTCTGTAGGTTCTATCCTGATTTATGAATAGCTTTGTGTCTTCTATGAAAAGATCTACAAGTTCAGTGTAAAAGAAGATTATTTATCAAAAATTAATTGTTCCATAGAAATTAAATTTCTGGATAACGAAAGCTTACCCTTGAGACAGCCAAAAGTGGATGATCTTGATGTATATTTATCTATACTGCATTATATGTTGTGTTTTCAGAAAAATATTATAAATATAATTTGACCTTTTATTGAAATCTCAAGTCTATCACCATGAATATTAATTATATGCACCAATGTTTCCTGAATTGCTGACATCTTTAGAGTTTATGTTGTCCTTTTACTAAAGTCCTCAAATGGCCGTATTTTTCCAAGTAGTCCCTGATTTTTTTTTCTCTCACAGAACCTATGTCTTCTTGACACTTTATAAGCTTCTATCAAGACTTCTTCTTTTAAAAAATATATCATAAGACAGAAATACTGTTAGAGTAAAACAGATAAACATTACCAACAACATTAACACTATTTAAATCAACAACATTATTTTGCATACACCTGTGAGACAGGCAATCAGTTACGGCACAAGAGGGTAGTTTTTCATGTTTCATATTAAATAAAATGTACAGGTTTGGAGAAATCAGTCTTTTTTTTTTTCAGGTATTTGACTAATCCCATGTTGGTAAGAATACCAGAAATAAGTCCTCCAGATAATTAAACTATCAATGGCGTGGGAAGGACACTTGAAGAATAGCAATAATAAACTTAAGAAGCTGGAACTACCTTCAGATAATGTAAATTATAAACAGAATTTGTGATCCTTCTAAATCTAATGACACCATTAAAGAACTGCACTAGAATCACAAAGTTCCATTTTTCTATCCGAGCGAAGGAGTGGGTCAGTCTTCAAACTTGTATAGGCTTACTATGAATAATGGGAGAATTCCGAATTACTCTTACTGTTTTTGGTGAAAAGATGCGATGTAGCAATGGGATCCCTTGGATCCTTCAATAATTGACCCTCAGGATCACCTTTTTTAAAAAATGTCAAACACTCTAAATTTTTTCTCTTTTTTACTCATTGAAATTTTCCATGTCCGAAAAACGAAATTGCTAACATCTTGAGTTTCAGATTTCTATTAAAATGCTTCATTTCAAATGAGTAAATAAAATATCACTGATCTTATCCTTTGTAATGATTAGAAATCAGCATTTCCCAAAGTCCATTCCTTACATCTGGGGGAAAAATAAAAGTGAAGATCTACAATAAAATAAGTTTGAGAAACAAGTTAAATACGTTTTTCACAACATAAATTATCAGTTACTTTAAAATGAAGAAATGTAACTGTGCCTTGTGCATTGTATATATGTTGTATATATGTGTGTATTGTGTGTGGAGGGGTGTGTTTGTGTGTGACATTTCCAAAACTTATTCGACTAAAGCACAGAGAGTTATCCTCCAAGGAACACATTTTAGGAGATAAGGAATTCATACCTCATACATAACTGATGCTCCATTTTCCATGGGAAATTTGCAGGATACATTTTTGCAGGTACCACAACAATCATAATCACTTGGAGATGGAATGTATACCTGGTGCTGCATGTAATGATAAAACAAAGTCACGTGCACAGTACCAATATTTTTAAATGAGCTAGTTCCAAAGGTGCTTCCCAAATAACTATGCTCTCTCAGATAACCTGTAGGTATTTCCAAGGTGAATTCTGAAGACTTTCAAATAATAATTGACTTTATATAGCTGAATTAGAAGTGTAGTATATGTCAGCCTTTACATCTAGCCGTCAAGATTTATCAACCAGGTGTAACAACCTCAAGTCAAGCAAGCTGTAGACAATAAGACTCCTGAAGCTCAAGGAAAAGTTACAAGCTGAATTATATATATATATATTAGACATTAATAGGTTGTTGAAGAACTATTTAAGTATATATTTTTAACCAATGGAGTATTTACTATTTCAAATTCTGGAGATGCCATTTTCGGATTCACTAACTCTCACCGGCACTACTGATTAAAAATACTTACAATGTCACATTCTTTTGAACAATTCACCATTGTAAAATTCAGAGTGTGATAGCCTATATAGTTATCTTTTTCTTCCAGACACTCCACTGTATAGCAAAAGTCCCCTTCCAAATACTTTATCATAGATTGGCCAGGATTCAACACTGATACTTCTTGAAATACACACACATCATCCTTTTCTAAGAAAAGAGAAAAAAAAAAGTCAACCAGAAAATTCTATAGTTTTTTATTCATTAGTCAGTGGAATTTTAAGTCTGCCTTTTGATTGTGATAGGCCAATTTTTTAAAAAAAAAACAATGTCTTTACCTTTATATTATTGTTAATAACCCAAGAGTTTACTTAACAATTAACGTAGCACATTTATTCCTTTACATACAATAGGAAATTGATCTGTAAAATCAATTGCTGATCATTGTTTGAACTTCCTCAAAAAGCTAGATTTTATATAGCACGTTCCAGAATGAGATTTTAGGGATGGACAGGCTACTTTCTACTCCCTCTTCCAGAGACATAACAATTGTTGTAGGTGGATGTGGACAAATGCAAAATCTAATTCAATAGTAATAGGCTACTCCATGATGAGATTGTGTGATATTTCATGGCTTTTAATTATTATTTTTAGAGGAAATTTTCAATTTTTATGCTGTTGGAAAATAAAAAGTCATGTAAATCATATTACGTGATTGAGGTAGCTGATGTGCTATTGTATCTTTTAAAATGGTATATCAAGTTAGGCTGAGATAGCAATGAAAAACTCAGCTTAGAAGCTCTTTGTGCCTCTCCAACATTGAAGTTAAGCCCCCTCTCATCTAAAAATACAAAAATTTCAAGCTGTTAAAAAAGTCTTGTTTTCTTTTAGCTTATTTATAATTAATATGAAGATTTGTTATTTCACAGAAAAAAATCAACTTTAGCCTTGCTTTGCAATGTTAATATCAATAGCAATAAAACAATGGCAAAAAATCCTCATACTTTTTGAGGTTGTCTTTTAAAAATTCAATATAGACAGTGAGTTGAAGATAGTGGTGACGGAATAATTTGGAAAAGGATAGTGAGAACAGCAGCACAACTGGAAGAATGTAATCGATATCACTGAATTGTTCATGTAGAAACTTTCAAAATGGTGTAACTCTGGCTGTGTATATTTTCACCAAAAAAAAGGTCCTCAAGGTTGAGAAGGGAGAGTGTTGACATGTCATGGGGTTGTTAACCAATGTCATAAAACAATATGTGTACTGACTGTTTAATGAGAAACTATTTATTCTGTCCTTCATCTAAAGTACAATAAAAAAAAAAGTGTTGAAAAAAAATTCAATATAGAAGAATAAAATATAGTAGCAACTTAAAAAATCTGTGATGTCTCTGTAACAAGTAGTCATTTTTCTCTCCTGTTATCAAATTTCCCAGCACATTTAGAGATAATACAAAATAGCAAATTGAAAAATAATCACAAATTTTTATATTAAAAAATTAAGTGAATCATTTAAAATGTATTATACATCTCAAAGAAAATCATTTGTAACTTATTAATAGTGAACAACAAATACCAACAATATTCATTCAAAAGTAACAAAAAACATAGTTACCACATAAATACTGTACACATCCACAGTCACTCTGAAAGTTACGGTCAATTGTAGTAAATTCTCCCTATTAGAAAGATATGGCTTATTACATGACAATGGCAGAAAAAATACACAATATAACATCTAATAAATTCCCTAGCACATAGCTAGACACATAGCAGGTACCTAATACGTCTCAATACTAAACACGCTTCAATTAACCCAATGGTCATTTAATTAATAGCCCATGGAATAAACTCACAATAAACAACACGATCATGGATCACTCAAGCACTCTAAACTTCAATTGCCTTATCTACTAAATGAGTGAAAATATATGGTCTGTCCTAGCTTTAAAATTATAGTGTTTGATTTTGAGTTTCTAGGAGACAACTGGAGGGACAAGAATGCCTGGAAACTTTCCTTGGTGGAAATGTTTCTGATCTCCTCTATGGAGATTATCCTAGGCTCTCATATCTGCATCTGAGCAAGGCTCAGCATGTAAATTAGTAGCAGAAGAGTATAGTAATAGCACAGACTCAGGGGTGGGACTGCCTTTGTGCTGACCCTAGCTCTGCTACTTACTAGTATGTGATCTAGGGAAGTTATATAACTAGTGCGTTTTTGCTTCCTTCATCTCTAAAATGGGGTAATAATTCTATCTTTTAGGATGGTTGAGAGAAATGAATGGGCCAATATATGTAAGGAGCTTACAAGGGGGCCTGGCACCCAGAAAGTGCTGTATAACCTTTAGCTGTTGTCATGACACATGCTCAAACTTTTCCATATAGGATATAATCCAGATTCCGCTAAGCAAACCTGGGTGGCGGAAACACTTAAGCACTTGACTGCCAGCTGAAAGGTTGATGGTTTGAAACTATCCAGAAGTGCCCCAGAAGCCAAGCCTGGCGATCTGCTTATGAAAGGTCACAGCCTTGGAAACACTATGGAGCAGTTTTACTCTGCACAAATGGGCTCATCATGAATCAACTTGACAGCAACTAACAACAATAGATTCCTCGAAGAAAGCTTAGGGCCAGACTTAGAGTTTCCAGAATTACAATTTAAACATAAGTTTTGCTTGGATGCTTTACTTTTCATGTAAGATATCACTAACAAAATGCATTTGATTCTTGACACAAAAATTGATGAAAATAAACTCATAGTGATATACAGAAGGCGGCTTTTCAGACAACCTAATAATAGCTATAAGTAAGTTTCTTATAATACTTTACAAGTTGCAGTTTCCTAAACATTAACTCATTTGATGTTTTTATGCCTTTTGGTCATTACATCCACCATGTATCTATCAGTTTGTTGTACTGTGAGGGCTTCTGTGTTGCTGCGATGCTGGAAGCTATGCCTCTAGTATTTCAAATACCAGCAGGGTCACCCATGGTAGACTAAGACAGACTAGGAAGAAGGACCTGGCAGTCTACCTGTAAAAAAAATTGGCCAGTGAAAACCTTATGAAAAGCAGCAGAACATTGTCTGATGTAGTGCTGGAAGATGAGCCCCTCAGGTTGGAAGGCACTCAAAATACGACCAAAGAAGAGCTGCCTCCTCAAAGTAGAGTTGACCTTAATGACATGGATGGAGTCAAGCTTTCAGGATCTTTATTTGCTTATGTGGCACAATTGAAAATGAGAAGAAACAGCTACAAACATCTATTAATAATTGGAACATGGAAGGTACAAAGTATGAATCTAGGACAATTCGAAGTCGTCAAAAATGAAATGGAACGCAAAAACATCAATATCCTAGGCATTAGTGACCTGAAAGGGGCTGGTATTGACCATTCTGAATCAGACAATCATATGATATACTATGCTGTGAATGACAAATTGAAGAGGAATGGTGTCACAAAAGTAAAAGTAAAGTATTATAATGAAATATGCAATGACCTGGAGTTAGAAAGCAAAAAGGAAAGAGCATTCTCGGCACTTTTCAAGCTGAAAGAACTAAAGAAAAAATTCAAGCCTTGAGTTGCAATACTGAAGGATTCTACAGGGAAAGTATTGAATAATGCAGAAAGCACCAAAAGAAGATGGAAGGAACTCACAGAGTCACTGTACCAAAAAGAATTGGTCGACGTTCAACCATTTCAGGAGGTAGCATATGATCAAGAACCAATGGTATTGAAGGAAGAAGTCCAAGCTGCACTGACGGCATTGGCGAAAAACAAGGCTGCAGGAATTGACAGAATACCAACTGAGATGTTTCAACAAATGAATGCAGTGCTGGAGGTGCTCACTCATCTATCCCAAGCAATGTGGAAGACAGCTCCCTAGCCAACTGAATGGAAGAGATCGGTATTTGTGCCCATTCCAAAGAAAAGTGATTCAACAGAATGTGGAAATTATAGAACCATATCATTAGGATCACAAGCAAGTAAAATTTTGCTGAAGATAATTCCAGAATGGTTGCAGCAGTACGTCGACAGGAAACTGCCAGAAATTCAAGCCAGATTCAGAAGAGGACTTGGAACAAGGGATATCGTTGCTGATGTTAGACAGAACTTGGCTGAAAGCAGAAAATACCAGAAAGATGTTTACCTGTGTTTTATTGACTATGCAAAGGCATTCGACTGCGTGGATCATAACAAATTATGGGTAACATTGCAAAGACTGACAATTCCAGAATACTTAATTGGGCTCACATGGAACCTGTACATAGACCAAGAGGCAGTCATTCTAACAGAACAAGGGGATAATGCATGGTTTAAAATCAGGAAAGTTGTGTGTCAGAGTTATATCCTTTCACCATGCAATCTGTATGCTGAGCAAATAATCCGAGAATCTGGACTATATGAATAGGAGCATGGCATCAGGATTGGAGGAAGAGTCATTAACAGCCTATGATATGAAGATGGCACAATCTTGCTTGCTGATAGTGAAGAAGACTTGAAGCACTTACTGAGAAGATCAAAGACTACAGCCTTCAGTATGGATTACACCTTAACATAAAGAAAACAAAAAATTCTCACAACCAGACCAATAAGCAGCATCATGATAAACAGGGAAAAGACTGAAGTTGTCGAAGATTTCATTTTACTTGGATCCACAATCAATGCCCATGGAAGCAGCAGTCAAGAAATCAAATGACATATTGCATTGGGCAAATTTACTGCAAAAGACCTGTCTTAGTCATCTAGTGCTGCTCTAACAGAAATACCACAAGTGGATAGCTTCAACAAAGAGAAATTTATTCTCCCACAGTCTAGCAGGTTATAAGTCCAAATTCAGGGTGTTAGCACCAGGGGAAAGCTTTCTCTCTCTGTCGGCTCTGGAGGAAGGTCCTTGTGATGCATCAGTCTTCCTGTGGTCTGGGAGCATCTCAGCACAGGAACATCAGGTCCAAAGGATGCACTCTGCTCCTGGCACTGCTTTCTTGGTGATATGAGGTTCCCATGTGTCTCTGCTCACTTCTCTCTTATATATCTCATAAGAGACTGACTTAAGACACTATCCAATCTTGTATACTCATCAGTATAACTGCCGTTAATCCATCTTATTAGACCAGAGTGATTGAATTTACAACACATAAGGAAATAATATCAGATTACAAAATGGTACACAATTATACAATACCGGGAATCACGACCCAGCCAAGTTGACAGATACTCTGGGGGGACATGATGAAATCCGTGACAAGACCTCTCTCAAGTGTTGAAAAGCAACACTTGAGTACTAAGATGTGCCTGACCCAAGCCATGATATTTTCAATCACCTCATATGCATGCAAACCTGGACAATGAATAAGGAAGACTGAAGAAGAATTGATGCATTTGAATTAAGGTACAGGCGAAGAATACTGAATATACCATGGACTGCCAGAAAACAAACAAGTCTGTCTTGGAAGAAGTACTGCCAAAGTGCTCCTTGGAAGTTAGGATGGCAAGACTTCATCTCACATACTTTGGACATGTTATCAGGAGGGACCAGTCCCTGGAGGACATTATGCTTGGTTAGATAGAGGGTCAGTAAAAAAGAGGAAGACCCTCAACAAGATGGACTGACACAGTGGCTACAACAATGTGCTCAAACATAGCAATGACTGTGATGATGGCGCAAGACCAGACAGTGTTTCACTGTGTTGTACACAGGGTCACTATGAGTCAGAACTAACTCGACAGCACCTAACAACAACAAGTCATTACACAATTTCAATGAGGTTCGAAATAAAATTTCAGGATTATGGAGTTAAAAAATAATCACAAATCAAGTTCTCCCAGTGCGTAAGCTACTCTAAAAGAATAAACAGGTGTTAGGCTCACACTGACTCGTCTAGGTCACTTACCCTCCTGTTTTATAATAGAGAAAGCCACAATGCTTCCTGTGTCCTCTCAAGCTTAGACTTAAATCCTCTATTCTTCTTTTCTATACTTATGTCCTTTGAGATCTTATTCACAGATTTAGCTACAATTTTATTCTCCTAAGTACCCAGTTTCACCAAAAGAAATATCCCCTTGCTTGTTGTACCAGTATTAAATATTACATCGAATATGATCATATTCTTTTGCCCCCAAGGTGAGCATCCCTCTCCTTCAGAATCAGTAGCAAAAGATTCATTAACTCCCTTACATTGTTTCTACTTTTTAGCTAATATGGCAGTGCTGCTATGAACATTTGTTACAAGTTTTTGCATGGACAAAAGTTTTCATTTCTTGTGGGTATATATACCTAGGAGTAGAACTGCTGGGTCATATGGTAACTGTATGGTTAACCTTTTCTGGAACTGCCAGGCTATTTTCCAAAATGGCTACACCATTTTACATTTCCACAAGCAGTGTTTGAGAGTTCCACTTTCTCCACATCCTTGCTAACATGTATTAGTATCTCTTTTTTTTTTAGCCATTCTAATGAAAGTGAAGTGGTATCTCACTGTGGTTTTACTTTGCATTTCCTTAAAAACTAGTGATTTTGAGCATCTTTTCATGTGCTTATTGGCCATTTGTATACCTTCTGTGGAGAAATGTCTTGAATATATCTATACAATAGAATATTATTCAACAATAAAAAGGAATGAAGAACTGATACATGCTACAACATGGAAAAACCTTGACAATATTATGCTAAGTGAAAGAATCCAATCACAAAATACCACATATTGTATTCTGTTATTTGAAATTTCCAGATTATGCAAATTCATGGAGACAGAAATTAGATCAGTGGTTTCCTAGGCCTAAGGTTAGGGGAAAATGTGTAGTGACTGTTAACAGGTGGGTGTAGGGTTTCTGTCCGGGGTGATAAAAATGATCTTAGTGATGGCTGTACAACTATGTGAATATACTAAAAACCATTGAATTGCATACTTTAGATGGGTCAATTGTATGATATATGAATTACATCTCAATAAAGGTGTTATTTAAAAAATAAAACAATGCAAAGGCCTAATACACTCTTTAGACTGAAATACATTTGTTGTCTATGTGAATAAACTAATGATTTTTTTTTTTTAAATCACCTTAGGTACTGAAAGAAACATTTAGGCCAGCATTCTGAATGAGTACTTAGAAGCAACAAGTACGATCAATACTTGTGTAGACCCATGAATTTAAAACTAAATCATCATACGTGGAGGGTTACATATATATATATCTGGGAAAAATGTGCAAGGATTTTGAAGCGCTACTTATGTTTTGTGTGCCTTGCAAAGTGCCAGTCATATAATAAGCACCCAATAAATGCTTGGTACTTTGAGTAATGTCAAAATTCGATTCATAATGAATATTCAGATATTGAGACTTAGGCCAGCATCTATTACAAAGTTTGGGAAGAGAGAAAAACACAGAGAAAAGAGAGTGGAGAATGGTAGAAACATATGGGGAGTGGCGGGAGGGACAGGACAAGAGAGGGGCAGACAGGAATGTGGTTACTGTTCAGGCCAAGACAGATGTTAAAAGCACCACAAAAAAAAAAAAAAAAAAAAAAGCATAGTCATACATGTAGAAAATAATCAAACAAGAGAATTTTTATGAAAGTATTTTTTAAACTTAAACATTGGCACTTTTTTAAATAAAAGCAGTGGCATTTGAAGAGAGGTTCTGTTGCTTTAAAAAGTGTCTTGTTTATTTCCCAGAGCGTAGTTGATAAAACATAGGGAAACACCTTTCTGGTATTCTCTGCTTTCAGCCAAGATCCATCTAACATCAGCAATGATAACCCTCATTCCACATCCTCTTCTGAATCTGGCTTGAATTTCTGGCAGTTCCCTGTCGATGTACTGCTGCAACCACTTTTGAATGATCTTCAGCAAAATTACACTTGCTTGTGATACTAATGATATTGTTCGATAATTTCTGCATTCTGTTAGATCACCATTCCTTGGGATGGGCACAAATATGGATCTCTTCCAGTTGGTTGGCTAGATAGCTGTCTTCCAAATTTCTTGGCATAGAAGAGTAAGCACTTCCAGCGTTGCATCCATTTGTTGAAACATCTCAATTGGTACTCCATCAATTGCTGGTGCCTTGTTTTTTGCCAATGCCTTCAGTGCAGCTTGGACTTCTGCCTTCAGTACCATAGATTCTTGATCATATGCTACCTCCTGAAACGGGTGAATGTCAACCAATTCTTTCTGGTATAGTTACTCTACGTATTCCTTCCATCTTCTTTCGATACTTCCTGCATGGTTCAATTTTTTGCCCAGAGAATCCTTTGATATTGCAACTTGAAGCTTGAATTTTTTCTTCAGTTCTTTCAGCTTGAGAAATGCCAAGTGTGTTCTTCCCTTTTGGTTTTCTAACTCCAGGTCTTGGCAGATTTCATTATAATACTTTGTCTTTTCTAGCCGCCTTTTGAAATCTTCTGTTCAGCTCTTTTACTTAATCATTTCTTCCATTGACTTTAGCTACTGTACATTCAAAAGTAAGTTTCAAAGTCTCTTCTGACATCCATTTTAGTCTTTTCTTTCTTTCTTGTTTTTCTAATTACCTTTTGCTTTTTAATGACCTGTGTTTTATTGACTACCCAAAGGCATTCAACAGTGTGGATCGTGACGAATTATGGATAACATCGTGAAGAAGGAAAATTTCAGAACACTTAATTGCGTTCATGTGGAACTTATATATATACCAACAGGCAGTTGTTTGAACAGAACAAGGTGATACTGCATGATTTAAAATCAGAAATCTCTTCACCATACTTATTCAATCCATATGCTGAGCAAATAATCTGAGAAGCTGGACTATATGAAGACAAATGTGGCATCAGGATTGGAAGAAGACTAACCAACAACCTGTGACATGCAGATGACACAACATTGCTTGCTGAAAGTGAAAAGGGCTGGAAGCACTTACTGATGAAGACTACAACTTTCCATATGGAGTAAACCTCCACATAAAGAAAACAAAAATTATTACAACAGGACCAATAAGCAAAAGCATGATAAACGGAGAAAATATTGAAGTTGTTAAGAATTTCATTTTACTTGGATCCATAATCAACACCCATGGAAGCATCAGTAAAGAAATCTAATGATATATTACACTGGGAAAATTTGCTGCAAAAGAGTCCTTTAAAGTGTTAAATAGCAAAGATGTCACTTTGAGGACTAAGGTGCACTTGACCCAAGCCATGGTATTTTAAATTGCTTCATATGCATGCAAAAGCTCGACAATGAATAAGAAAGACTGAAGAAGAATTTATGCATTTGAATTGTGGTTTTGGCAAAGAGTACTGAATATACCATGGACTGCCGGAAACACGAACAAATCTGTCTTGGAAGAAATACAGTTAGAATGCTCCTTAGAAGCAAGGATGGCAAGACTTTTTCTCACATACTTTGGACATGTTATCAGCAGGGACCAGTACCTAGAGAAGAACATTATGATTGGTAAAGTAGAAGGTCAGTGAAAAAGAGTAAGATCCTCAACAAGATGGGCTGACACAGTGACTGCAACAACGGCCTCAAACATAGCAACAATCGTGAGGATGGTACAGGACCAGGCAGCAATTCATTCTGCTGTGCCATGAGTCAGAAATAACTCAACAGCACCTAACAACAACAGCTTTGAACTAGAAATTCTGAATGATATCTCTAAGAATACACAATCTTTGAGAAGGAAAAAAAGAAAGAAAGAAAAAACTTTGTGAAAGGAAATACGTCTTCTCTGATAAGTAAGGCCAGAAATCCAGTATGTTTCTGAAGGTAATATTTAAATATAACAAAGATACATAAAGTACTATGGATCACATTTAATGGTTAAATAAGTGACACCAGAGTCATAACTATTATTTCTAAAAATTAAATCTTAGGAATTTCTTTAAGGTTTACATGTTCATGAATAACTAATATGAAGGTACAGGCAGTTACATGTTTATACCTCCTCCTCCTCTACAAAAGATACATTATCAGTGTACTTCCTTGCAGATTCATTGGGGATTCCTTTCAATATTAAGATAATTTTTCAATGTTTTGTGTCCTATTGAGATCAGTAACCCTAAGTAGATAAAAGACTAGTAGATTCAGTCTCCAGTGGTAAAAATAAGTCATTGCATTTTCTCATCTTAAATAAAATATAAAAGGTTGACTGCTCTCTTATACCAGAACAGAGTATTTTAATCTACTTCAGTATAGTGTAATTAGAATGATTCCATTAGCTCTGAGAAAAATCTGAAATGAAAGCTATAAAAGAAGAATAAACTGATTTAATAATATGACAAGTCATTCAAAATATACATTCTTACCACTTTACAAGTTGGTATAACAAGATTTTCACAGCTACATTCTAAAAGGCAAAAATAAACATATTTAGATTGATCAAAAACATTAACATAATTTAATAAAACTTTAAAATATGAAAGTTAGTTACCACAATGCCATATTGGACAACATTGACCAGATACATTTTCTTTCACAAGTTTCATATCTTCTGCACAGTTGAGTAGTGGCATAGGGCAAAGATTCGGCTCACAAACTAAATAGAAAGATTACAAGGGTAAAAGTTAACTTCGTGTTGTAATAGCCAGTTCTCATTACCCAGCATTTTGCTCAGTGCCGTTACTGATGTAGTGCATTGACTCATCTCTCCCTGGTGCTGCCTCTCCTAGCACCCAATTTCCATGTGTTGGTGAGAACAGAGCAAGTGACTCATAGGGAGGTACAACAACAGTAGTAGTGCTGGGACAGCTCTTTGGGTGAAGTGCCTTGAGGAATGGCAGGGGTGCAAGAAGAGAGAGGAAGTCAAGAGGATGTAGAATCATCTGGACATCTAGAAATTCTACAACGATAAGAAAGCAATAGCTAATCTATTTTTAGGAGACAATTATATTATCCATGAAGAGCTCTTAGATGTGTAAAAATAGTACATGTATTTAATACATATTTTCATATATAAGAATTCAGCTGCGAGCATGGTCAACATGGCAGAGTAGTTAGATGCTTCCTATATCCCTCTTACAACAAAGACCTGCAAAAACAAGTGATTTGATTCTATGTGAACATCTGGCAGCCCTGAACAAGGCAAGGTTAAGAAATCCATCTGAGTGATACGGGAGAGGAAGCCCATTTGGAAGAAGTGACGAGGGCTAGAGCCACAGTGGTGAAACTGCAGAGCCACAGCCACGCCGGTCCGTGGTGAAGCAGGCAAACAGCTGTGCTGTGCACGTGCTCGGGAAGCAGTTTCCACATCAAGAGAGACCTGGCAGCAGAGATTCTGCTTGGACACTCTGAACCAGTGAAGAGCAGCTCCCAAGAGGCTAGGATAAGTACATGCGTGCACCCTTTCATGGGGATTAAAAAAAAGCCCATTTGGGAAAAACCTCTCTCCCTTTTACCGCCTCCCTCCACGCTCTGCACCAGAAGTCTGCTGGGCCGGAAGTAGATCCCAAAAGGTACCCTGACCCATTCACCTGGCCTTGGAGAGGGAACAAATAAGCTGCTGGCTCCCCTAGGCCAGGAACACAGGGTCAGGTTGGCACAGCTCCTTTGCTGGCCACAGGTATTAGGGGTCCCAAGACTTTGAGTGCCTTACACCCCTGTATAGACTTGTGGGGACCCATCTCAACAGCGTTAGCCCTCACTGCCACAG
>NW_004444061.1:1477521-1492918 GCF_000243295.1 Trichechus manatus latirostris
TTCATCAGCCTGAGACCAGAACTAGATGGTGCCCGGCTACCACCAATGAACATCCTGACAGGGAACACAACAGACGGTCCCTGATGGAGCAGTAGAACGATGAGATGCAGAACTGAAATTCTAGTAAGAAGACCAGACTTAATGGTCTAAGACTTGAGGCACCCCAGAAAGCATGGCCCCTGGTCTCTCCATCACCCCAGAACTAAAACAATTTCTGAGGCCAACTCTTCAGACAGGGATTGGACTGGACTGTGGGACATAAAGTGATACTTGTGAAGAATGTGCCTCTTAGACAAGTAGATACAAGAGACCAAAGGGGTAGCTTCTGTCCAGAGGTGAGATGGGAAGGCAGAGAGTGTTAGGAGCTGGTTGAATGTTGATGGCAAATCAGGGGCAGAGGGGAGGAGTGTGCTGTCACAGAATGGGGTGAGTGGTTGGGGTCTCATAACAATGTATATAAAAAAAAAAATTCTGTATGGGAGACTAACTTGAAGTGTAAACTTCATTTAATTACAACAATAAAAAAAAAAAAAGAATTCCTCTAAGGTCTGATACAACAATACAACCAAGATACACTGGACTTCTTAAACAGCAGATGAGTCTAAATATTTTAAATTAGTTAAAATACACTTACCACAGTAATACTGAGGACAACAGAATTGTGTAGAATTAAGATCCACGGTGAGAAATTCCCCATCAGTACATAGTGGAATAGGTTCAGTGCAAGGTTCACAAACTAAAGGCAAAACAAAAAAGAGCACAGCTGAGCTAAATACAAGCTAGTTATTAGCTCAGAATACCACACACAAAATAAAATCTAAATAAAAAATATTGCACTTAATCATGGCTTTGAACTAGTTCATTCCAGTTTGAACCCCCACGGAGAATTTGCATTTCTATCATGTTCCCAGGTGACGCTAATGCTGCTCATTAGGGACCAGTTCTGAGAACCATTAGCAGAGCAGTGATTCTCAAAATTTATTATATACAAGAGTCACCTGGGGATCTTGTTAAACCGTAGGTTCTGATTCAGTATATCTGGGGTAGAAACACGAATTCTCTGTAAAGTGTTCAGTCTGGACCAAACCAGTTCAAAACCCTGAATTTAATAAAATTGGGAACAAGGAAAATAAGACTTAGACAGGTCTCCTTATTTGGTCATAAAGACAATAATACTGCCTGAGTACAAATGCTTTCCAAGCACAGTAACAAATAGAACACCATCTTACCAGAAATATAGGGCATTCATATTTCTAGAATAATTTGTTCTTTCTAGGATCAAAATATCATTGACTTGTTTATTTCAAATTTTCTTAATTCACTATCCTTGATTACTCCACTTTATAGATGAACAATGTAGTAGGCACCTGTTCCTTTGGGTTGTTCACCATCTCGTTCCCATTTTGGTAATAGCTCTCTGTATGACCGTGAGGAAATGCCCCACCCATACAGTTTTGGAGTTACTTTCAATAAAGATGCCTTGTCCTCAAAGGACAACTGTGTAAGAATATAACCCAAATTAGACTAATCAGATATCTTTCCATGGAATTGAACTGTGAGCAGGGGCACACCACGGCAGAAAATGAAAGCTCATTCAGCAATGCCACCACCTAGAGCAGCTGCTTTCTCTCCTTCCCAGGCCTGGCTGTTCTGTTTCATCTTGATTATATGTACTTCCCCCAAATACTTCCAATAATTGGTTGTGCTTAAATAGCCAGAGTCAGTTTCTGCCACTTGTGGTCAAAGAGCCTTAACTAACACAAAGAGATTTGTTTTGATTTTTCATGGGTACGTTTAAAACATAGGTACATCTGAAACCTACATTAATCACCAATATTTGCTATGAGAATTAATTTGAAGTAGAAAAATAGAGAATTCAGTGTCCACTTCATTAGACAGAATACATAGCCCCATGTACAGTCATTTCCCAGACACCCTTTATTGATACCATTCTCTTTCAAAAGATTATGATAGTTTACACCGAGTATATAGGAGCTGAAGTTTTAAAGAGGTCCCATAATGTTTTAGCAAAATCCATTATCCTGGCTAGTTCTTAAATAAAAGCCAGTGCTAAATTTTCTCTGAAAGGAACTAGTTATTAGCTTTATTAAACAAAAAAAAAAAATCATTGATTGTATTATCTTGGTCATGCTGAGTCAGACATATATATGTGTGTGTGTATATATATACACATATGCATATATGGTATATGGTCATGTTGGGCTGGGTGTATATCTGTATATATATACATAGACATATATGTATATATACATACATGTATACGTATATATGGAGAGAGAGTTTTTTGTTGATAAGGGAAGGTAATAACAATTGTAGTAGTTGTAAAGAGTCATTTATAGCTCTCGTTCAGTTGCATTATCATGAGTTTAATATCAGAATATTGGTTACCATCACTCATATTAAATTCATATCAAGTAAGAGATTTCCCTTAGATCTTCTCTCCTTTCAAGAAATTATCTCTCAGAACACTCACCACAGAGAGGGGAGAAACAACAAGGTTCTCCCTGTTGAACTTGAATCATAAATTGGTCTTCTCTGCATTCTGGTATTGGAATATCAGGGCATTTGACTGGGTCACATTCTGCAGAAGCAAAAAGATGTTTGCAAATTTGTATAGCACAAAATGGTTGAATAAAATGAAATAATATTGTTTATTTCTCTTTGAATTTAGTGATTATTTTTTAAAGATCTTAATCTTAGCAGAAATACAGAATAGCAGATTTTATATATATATATATATATATATATATATATATACCTACTCCTCACTTATCAACTATCTCATTATCTGACATTTCCTATTTACCACAAGTTTGAAAAAATTCTCAGGTGGCACCTCTGATGGTCCGGGCCCCATGCAGGGCCATCACTGGGCCCGGGACACCCTCCATGGGCCACCCCAAACAACATACTGGAGGTACCGGCAACAACTGGGCCACGTGAGGGATGGTGGCCAACTGGCCGCAGGCCACCTTCTCCCGTTCATGCATGACATCTAGATCCAGCTACAGAGGGTCAGGGTAATGGTGGGACAATGCAAGATTGCAAGCAGGCAGGAGGAGGCTGGAAGAGGGCCCAAAAGTGCCAGGGAGGTAGATACGGGGAGGCAGGAAGGGGCAGGAGAGGGAAGGAGGCTGCATGGGGCTACAGAGCCAGGGCAGATGGAGGACAAGTGGGGTCCCCACCCAGGGCAGGAGGTAGTGGGCGGAGGATGAGCAGGGTCCCTGCCCAGGGTGTGAGGCAGGAGGCAGCGGGCAGCAGGCAACACCCATCCACCAACACTACCACCCCCAATCCCCACGGGCCCCACGGTGGTGGGGAAGGCGTGGTGGAGAAGCAGGGCCTACTGTACCATGCACATGCTGAGCTGTGCCGGGGGCGCTTGATGGGTGATGAGTGACTTGGAGGAGGGGTGCACCAGCACCAAAGACAGGCTTGGGGCATAATACTGATTTTGCATAATGACCTGGTCTTTGGAACCTACCCATGTTGGTAAGTGAGGAGTGGGTATATATATATACACACACATAAAAAAAAGAAAAACCTGTTGCTGTCGAGGCAATTCCAACTGATAGTGACCCTATAGGACAGAGTAGAACGGCCCCATAGGATTTCCAAGGAGTGTCTGGTGGATTTGAACTTCTGACCTTTTGGTTAGCAGCCATAGCTCTTAACCACTAGGCCACCAGGGTTTCCTCACATACACATAAAGAAAGAAATAGCAGGTTAAAAAAAAAAAAAAACACCTATATTTAGCAAGCCAATGCCACAAACTTTTCTAATAAATAATTTCCTTGGAGTCACGAGGAATGAGACTCTACTTACTATGCTGAATGGACAATGACCCTCACTCTTATTTCTCCTAAGTGATTACTCACCACATTGGTACTGTGGACAGCAAGAAAGAGGGCTATGGCCAATGACCAATTTTTGACTACTCATACATGTCGGAATGGTAGTGTCACACAAAGCCATGTCACATCCTGGAAATAAGAAACAGAAACATTAAAATATTAATGAACATAGCTAGAATCTTACACTGCTAACTCAAAGCCAGTCAATGACTCTCACTATACATGTTTTTACATTGCGGTTAAGCCCATTCAGCTCACAAAATGGATCACATGTGAAAAAGCAGCAGCTTTAAGTCTGTTACATCTTTCACCCCTGCTTGTCATAAGTGAAAGCTTCCTAAGTCTCTTTTATTGTCATGTATTGATAAATATGATTCATTGCCAATAGCCATATTTTTGCATGCATATTTGCAAAATCAGCAAAACTGTAATAAATCAAAACTTGCTTTGAGAACGTATAAGTGACATTTATGGCAGCACTTAAACACTGTTATCTCAACCTTGATTTTTTTTTATAGCAAATATCACGTATGTCCTGCTTTTTAACAGAAAATATCAACACGTTTTGTAGCATTAACTGACTATAAGGCATCAGCCTGTGTACTTACCGCAAATTTCCTCTGAACAGCAGGTCTCTTTATCAACAATGTCCATGACAACTTCACCTTCTCGTTCACAAATTGGTGAGGGCTCTTCACGGCAGTCAGACTCTACAGGAATAATGCTTCCATTCTCCAAACATTTGTACAGAGAGCATTCGTCAATACCTCCATTCCAAATTTCCCCAGCAGCGTGGGGTTGGTCTTCAATATCAGTACACACTTAGAAAGATTAACAATATTATGTCACTCATAACCTGGACACTAAAATAAATCAAGTACAATGTTTTGATTTCAGATGGTGACACAGCCCACTGATGTAGATGCTATGTCGCATATCTATCCTTCTCAGATTCTTCTTTTTTTCATCAGATACTCATTATATTTTTCTTTAATGAAAGTTTTGATTTAGTCTGCTGAAAATATTTTACCTTCTATATTTGTGTGTATGTTTTCTTCTATAAATAAGATGCTTTGTTAATTATTTTTGATACATTTTAGCCTTTTAAATAAAATTTCCATTAGTTGGAACTTAGTAATATAAATTTAAATCAGATTTAAAATATTAAACATTGAAATAATTGGTACTAGAAAATAACGTAGCCCTTACATCACATTAACATTTGTGTCATGAAAATTCAAAATGTTTCCACTTTAACAAAAATCTAAAAGGGGAAAGTAGGCAATTAGGGAAAATATTGTTTAGTGTCTCTGTTTATTTTATTGTAAAAGTATTCCTTTTATGTTAAAAATGGCCCTCTGGTAGTTCTTTTTAGGAAATATAGAGACATATGTGACCAACCATGTCCCCAGTATCTAATGAGCTTCTCTTTTATTATCCCATTTATTAGCCAATCAATTTCATAGGTTTTAAAGAACAAACATAAGCACATCTGTGGGTTCTCAAAGTCTTCCACAGATGCTTTCTTCACTGGCAAACACAAGCTTGTTCCCGAAACTATCTATGCATTTCACTTCCATCAGTTTTCCCTTTACTTATTAGCAAATTCCTTTTACTTCTGACATGATGATGAGCATGATGAGTCCCAAGACTGGCAAAGTATCATGCTGCAATTTTCTCAATTTTGTACTTTTTTCATCTACCACCACCGTGAAGACAGTATGTCAGGATGAAATGGTTTGAAAATGAAAGTAGAAATGTTAAACACTTCCCCCAGGTAATAATACTATCTTCCATTTCTTGAGTGCTTGTTTTTCTCCAGGCACTGTGCTAAATGTCAAATACTTCTTACTATTTTATTTATCCCCACAATAGCTTTATGGGATAGGTACTATTATTTTCCTCATTCATAGATACATAACCTGATGTTCAGAGAGGTAAAGGTGAGCCATTGGTACATGGGACAACTGTAATTTGAATTCAGTCCACAAATTACACTCTTAATTCTTAATATGCCATTCTCTCTCCCAGTTATTAGAGGCACAGATAGAGATTAAACTACATCACCTCTGAAGCACCTACTTTTGTTAACTTCAAATGAAACCATATTAAGTAGAAACCACAAACAAACTTGTTTCCTTTCCAACACTGAGGTTAACTTGATCAATCTTTCTTAGCATATGTCTCTCAGGTCTAAAAATGTTTTGTTTTGTTTTTTTTGTTGGATCCCTAAAAAGTCATTTTTACTTTGCTTCTTACCACATTTTTTCTCTGGAATGCACTCAGCTGAATCTGGCCTGTAGAGAATGGTTCCATTTTTGCACACACAGTCTTCTCTTAAATTCAAACATGAGGAGTAATCGTAGAACCATTTGTTTAGACACGTTCTTGCTTCACAAGGTTGCACACAAGGCTGATATTCCTTCCCCTCTGGGCAACTCAGAGCTATGAGTTATAGAAAACAGAATTTACTAATGATAAAATAATCTATCTGAATTCTAATGAAAGGAATATCAGATATCTTTCTGAAAATGAATTTTGCACATTTTAGTCTCTTTAAAGTTCATTTTTCATTTTCTGTGCAACCATAAATCAGAAACAAAACCATCGATGGGTATTTTTAAGCACCTACCAGTGTTCGGCTAATATTGGATGTTAGAGCAGTAAAAGTTCATTTAATTTATATGAAGTAAATATGACCAAGAGGCAGCCAAAGTCTGGCATATAGAGTCAACTACTATTAAGTTCGTGCTCTAAGCAGTGAGAGGAGATAAAACAGTGTGCCCAGAATAAGCATGAAGATGCACTTGAAATATGTAATTCAACGAAGTTATAAAAAAGAAAAATGCTGCATATTTAGGTTTAATCCTTCACTGTAAAAAGTTACTGCTGGTACTGAGCAGTTTCTAAATGATGTTTCAGAAAATTCTTGCTGATTTGCAGTCATCTTAAAAAGCCATACTGGTAAGAAATGAACACTCAGCTGGTGGGGGTGTTCCCAGGTGAGAACAACTTGACAGTGTATATACGCTTAAATTGGAGATTGCACACACTCTGTATGAATCAGCAACTCCAATCTAGTAATAGTGATTATCACTGGGGAAGGAGGGAGAAGAAAAAGAATAGAAGGGCATAAAAAAGCTTCATTTTTAAGTGTTTCATTTCTGAAGCTGAGTAATAGAACTGGTGTTTGTGGTATATTATACTTTCTCCATACTTTTCCTTATTACTGAATTATTTTGTGATAAAAAAATGAAAAGTAAAAGAATGAAGTTAATGCTTAAAAATGGAATGTTATTTAATGGTTGAAAAATACTCTTTAGTTAATAATCACTTACAGCAGTAATCAGGTGTTCTCCATTGAATACAGATGTCAAACTTGTTGCAGAGAGCTACATAAGCAGAGAGTGCATCACATTCATAGTTCAAAAAATTGGTATAATTGATCCACATCTTTTCACAGAAATTCTGCGGTGAAACCTATAGAGATACGTTTTGTCTTGGGATGAGTAATGTTTAGTCCTCTGAAGACCCTAAGCTAGACTAAGACTATTTGGAGAATCAAAGGGTCACAAGGTAACATTCATTATGGTTCCTCTTAAGCCTTAGACTTTCAAAAATGTATGACATCAGGTGCCAACTATGATTTACAATATTTTTAAACACACATTTTAGATAAGATGAATATTGTCTACAATATTGTCCGTCTTAGAAAGAGAATGTGGACCTACAAAAACCTACTTCTGATATACTTTTGGTTACAATTGTTCTTTCTATATACTGAATAAGAGTTTGATCTATTATAGATAAAATTGGAACTCCTGAAATATTCCCTAATGATACGTAGTATTTCATATTAAATGAGGGTATGTACACTTCTAAAAAAAAACTATTAATATTGAATATAGGTTGAATAATTTATATAATTTTGCATGTCTCAATTTAGACTGTCATTTTTTATATACAGAATACTTTTCATTTTGATCTAAAGATGCCTGAAATCTAAATAATTTATCTTGTAATTTAGCATTTATTCCAATTTTTCTCTCTACTTATTCATTCAGCAAACAATACTGAGCACACTGGGAGGCTAAATTCTAAACAGGTCAAAGGGTCAGATAAAAATACTTATTTTTCATATCCCATAATTTCTTCTTCAAGGACCACATCTTTAATAACCAAGATTCTACTTCCTCTTCAGTCTCCTTTGTTAAATCTCTTCAGATTCAACCACTTCACTTTACACAGAATACTTGGCTACTGTCATCAACAGCCTCCTATTTGTCAAACTCAGTGAACACTTTGCTATCCTAACTCCCACCCCACTCTCTCACAGTCTATGATGCCTTAGCACTCCCTGTTTCTTAAAACCCTCTCCACTGACTTTGAGGACACCATACCCAGTTTCCTTTCAGTCTGTTTGTCATTGTCGTTTCTTCTTCCTGCCTCTCATTCTGAGTGTTTCTGTACATTCCTTCCTGGGCAGTTATGTCTTCTCACTCCAAATGCTCTTCCTGGGCTCAACCAGTCCCATGGCATTTAAATCCCATTTGACTCAGTTTCTTCATATGTTAAATAGAGCCAATAATAACATCTACTACTTATGATTGCTAAGAAGAGTAAATAAACTAATATATGGAAAGTATACAGAACAGATCCTGATACATCATAAATTAGTTATCATTATTTTTTTTAACCCACATAATAACTTACAAAACCTGATAGCTGGTCAACTTTGCTCCTTTGAGCTCCAGAATTCCGTTTCTAAGTTTCTTCTGGATATTTTCACTATGACGTCCCACACGACTTAATCTGTCCAAAATAGAAAGTTTTCTCTCTTCTCCACTTCACCCACAAAAACTGATTCACCCATTCATTTACATATTCTTTCATAATTTTGAGCACCTAACTACATATCAGACACTGTGCTATGCATTAGGAATATAAATGTGAATACAACAGACATGTTCTTTGCCTTGTGGATCTCATAGACAAAGAAAAGCCTTTGAGTAGGATCAAGAGGAACCACCACGCCAAAAAGAATTAGAGTGGGAGGCATTCCATCTGGGGAAATGGCAAGTACTAAGGCCCATTGGCAGGAAAAATCTTGGACTATTCAAAGAGCTGAAAGAAGGCTGAAATGGCTGGAGCTTGACAAGCAAGAAGAGTACAGCATCAGAGGAGGCTACAGAAGTAGGTGGTGCCAGATATAGATGACCTTGTGAGTCCTAGTAAAAAGTTTGAATTATACTCTAAGAGTAAGTGAAAGACACTGAAGGGTTTTAGAGAAACAACACAATCTTGTTTACATTTTTAAGAGGTAATTCTGCTTGCTATGTGGGAAACAGATCAGCAAATGGAGGTGAATTTAGAAGTAAGAAAATCAGAACAATGTTATTTCATTAAACCAAGTAAAAAGTGATAGTTGTTTGCATTAATATGTTAGCATAGGCAATAGGAAAAAATGTGTAGATTTTGAACATGTATTTGGGAGTAGAATCAACATGACTTGGTGATAGCTTGAATGGAATAGACTGAGAATGAAGGTATCAAGAAGTTTTGATCTTAATACATACCCAGTAGTTTAAGCTAGAAGTTTGAAATCATTCACAATTGTTCATTCTCCCTTAACACTTACATCTTTAAATTCTACCTACTGTAAGTGACAAATGTCTCCCGAATCCTGTCTATCCTTTTCAGACACACAGCTACCCTGCTCCCCAGTCAGGCGCTCACCATTTTCTCAAAGAAGTTTTGCTTTAAAATAATTTATAAGGGTGCAGTGTGATTACTTACTTTTGTGTGTGGCCTTTCTAGCCATGGTCTTGTAACTCCCATCCAGGTGACTGCGCAGAACTGTGTGATAGAGTAATTTGTGGCCCACCAAGGGGATTGGTAAGTTTTGCCTTAAAAGAGAGCCAATTTCAGAGCAGAGACGAGGAGTCCACCACCACCAAGGAAAGAGAGACCAGCAGGAGAGACCTAGCAGTACAGACCTGGCAGCAGGAGACGGCACTGTGGACTTCCTGGCCCTTGGAGAGAGAAAGCTGAGTGCCTTTAGGCAGAGACTGAGGGCCAGGGAGAGGCATGCCTGCGAGCACGGCTGCGAAGAGGTTATCCTGATGGGATAATTGTATCCTGAGTGTTCCTGAGCCTGAATTGTAACTGTTACTTCCCTAATAAGCCTCGTAATTGTGAGTATGGTCTGTGAGTTCTGTGTGGTCATTGCAATGAATTATTAAACCCAGCAGAGTAGAGATGCTGTGTGAGGAAGGTTAGTGTTAGAATTAGTAAAGATGGCAGAGAGAGGAGGCTTGTCTGGCCTCTGCCTCATGGGAGTCAGACTTGCACTGCTGATCTTGGTTCTCCTTTCCCCTTGTGGGATTGGAGGAGGTCAGACACTGCCCCCAAGTCATTTTTACAAAGGGACAGGGTGTGAGCAGAAAATGTGAGAAGGATAGATGAAAAATAGGCCAATTGTTAAAGCTAGCTAATGGCTACATAGGTTCTTATACTATTCTCTCTACTTTTGTGAATGTGTGAGCATTACCATAATAAAGAGTTGTTATAAAAAAAAATTAAAAACTACCCAATAGGTTTCTAATTAGCCTCCCTGTCTATTTCATATTCTTCACTCCTTTAGACAGATCTATTGAGCAAATCTGTCATGTCCCTCCCATTTTTTAGTGCTTACTTTTCTGTTTTTCTTATAACAAACTTTCACCAAAGTAAATTCTAAAAGCAAAAGGTGGAGGAAGAGAATATTTATTCCTAGGTTGGTTAGTTTCTCAAAAAAAGTGACTCAAACTAAAAATTTCTTTATAATTAAAAAAAATGAAGTATTTTTTTAAAAATCATGCACATTTTATATTCTGTTCCTTAATAGTCTTTTAAATAAAAAGAACCTAATTAAGATTTGAGACTTTGAAAGAAAAGAAATATTCCGTATATATTTCATTGATACATGGGCAACTTGCTATTGAATTCAGTTTCAAAATAGCAGTTTAAGAAATTTGGGGTGAATTCAAGAGAATCAAATATGCAGTTCATCATTCAGGCAGTACTATTTCTTCTCCATCTTGGTTTCTAAATATCTCATGATCTTAGACACTCAATAAATGTAGATAAAAAGAAAACACCTGCCTCACTGTTGTAAAAGCTATGCCAGTTATCACTGAATAATGGTGATAAGAATGTAACCAAGTAAATTGTCTGTGACACATCTTCAGACTACTGTGGACAGAATCCTTACAAGCTTCTAAGGGTCTCTTTTACTATCTCAGGGAAACACTAATACAATGACCTTGGGAGTCTAAAACTGCTAGTAGTTCTCACATTTAATTCTTCTAATCTTATTCTTAAACTTTATTTTCATTGCAGTATTTCAGTCATAATTTGTCTTAGAACTGTTGACCAAAAGTACCAAGTCTTGAAAAAAATATCTGCCTTATAATCCAACTTTGTGAGCTTTTTTTTTTTTAATCATTAAAGTGAAAACAATCCATTCACATTATTTAGGATTTACTTATCTTCTTTTTCCTTAGGGAAAAATTATATTTCAACTATGACTGTAAAAACATTTTAACCAATTAAACTGGTTTATATCTATGTAGCAGATAAAGTAGCCAAATAAACTTCCCATTTGATTATAAATTTGTTGAAGGAGATATTCAATCTACAGTACTTTTAAAAGTTATAATAACATTTTTACCACATCTTTGAACACCCTAAGAAAATATAAAAGTAAGAAGTTCCTGGTGAACAGAATAAGAGATTTAATGAGAACATTGATGGAAAACAGGCCTCCCTCATCTATGCACCCTGTTCACCAGAAAACTTCTATTTCTTCCTTAAAAGTTCTTCACTATATTTTTTTGGTTGGTTTTCTTAGGATTTGTACTCTCATCTTTTACCACGATGCAATGTGCATATTAATAAGTTTCTACAGACATCATCCATATAAAGTGAACAAAATTAGTAAAATTATCAAATTATCAAAGTCTGTGCTTTTATCCAATTGACTATTAAACAATGAAATGAACCTCATTTTCTCAGTTCATTATTTAATATGCTTTTTAAGAGCATTAAAATCTGTCAGGTGATGTGTTATTTAATCAGGGCACTTCTTTGTGTTTGGTTCCAGAACAAATTCAGCCATAGCTACAACATAGAATTTAATAAATGTTCTATTATTTCATGACCTTCACATTCCAAATGATTCTAAAACCAGTCTTAAAAGAAGCTTCTGATCCATGATCACGCTTGTGTTATTTACAAAAATAAAACGAACAAAATGTTTGTAATTAAACTTTGCATGATTAGTTTTTAAATGTTACCTCAACAGTAGTTTCATGCATTATTGATTTGGATTTTTCAACATAAGATACAAGATTCATTGGCTCATTTGCATTTCCACAATAAATAAAGTCCATGTTTTAAGTAAGCATTAAGGTACCCGCTATACTTGTTAGATTAGCCACTTGGGCTATCTTCCAATTCCTCTTCTATTTTTGGACTTCAGTTTTCCTTTTTTTTGACCTTAAATTCACTGTGAAGATCCTAAGGGAAATGCTGAGTCTATCACTGAATCAAACGGTATCCTGTGTTAAATCACTACGCCCTGAATATTCAAGTTGAAAATTTTCCTGATTTAATCAACCATCCAAGTTCCCAGCTGAAAATACAGTTTTAAACAATCATTGTGCTTTAAACAGATTAAAGTGACACTGAAATGAGGTTAAAAAAAAGTTTGCTATTTTTTTTTTTCATTTTATACACACGTATTTTAAAAATGTAAACATTTGAGATTTTTTTCATCAAAATCTTCATGTAAAGCTGAAGCTCTAGGAAGATATGCCATTTTTAATCCTATGATTTCACATTCTTCACCTTCTTACCACTTTTACTCATAGCTCAGCCTGAGAACTTTCGGGTCTACACTTCCCCATCTGGGTCTAGCATAAAAGGTCCTTCACTATTAGCTCCTTTCTGCTTTGAAAATTCCCTCACTCTCCTCCCCAGAAACTTCCCCTCTATATACCTTGCACTAACCTGTTTCAATGTTTCCCTAACATGACCAAACCCCCTTTTGCACATATTGTTTCCTCTGCCTAGGTCTTCCTTTTTCCCTCTTCTCTCCTGGTAGACTCATCCTTCTAAACAGCTCAAACATTTAAAACTCCATGAAATCTTCTCCAAACCTGGGGTCCTATGCACCGCATATTATATACTGCAATGTATCTGGTTTGTATCTATGTATGCTTGCTTTCCCACTAAACCATGAAATCCTCAAGAGCAGAGAGGGAGTCTTCTTCACCTTTGGATCAGAGGAGTCTAACACAGGGCCTAGCATGTGGTAGATGATCAATAACATTTTGCTAAATAATTCATGAAATACTATATTAACTTGTTCTTTGTCTACAACAACCGGTTCTTTTTTAAGGATATAGATTATTTAAAATATCTGCTAGTCACAAACTCAGAAAGTTAAAGACTAATAAAGACTTGATTAAACTGAATATGTGACAGTTCTATACACCTAAGTGGCCAGGATCATAAGGAATTGATTAAATCCTCATTGTCAGCTTTCTATTCTTGGTTAGCAAGTGGCATTGATCTCCCTCTCCCAGAGGCATTTATTCATAGGACAGAATTTCATTTTTCTTGAAAGTTGTAGATATAATTCTGACAAAACAGAGGGAGAAAAAAGAAAATTAGCTTTCCTGTCTCTGGAAGTCTATAAACAGCAAATGGTTCTGAATTCCAAGGCATACTGACAGAAGGTCTGTTGATAAACTTTCTCAATAGAACATCAAAACAGGAATATAGCGGCTTTTACTTTCAATATGTCTAACATGACAGTTCTTATTTACGGTTGCTTTCAACTTACTTTATCATGGCATGGAGTGAAAACTCTTCTGCTTAACAACTCAATGCAGTGACTGCAATTGTGCTCAGTACAATTCCTAACAGGTCTCCTGGTTGTTACTTTAAATGATTTCTCAATTTCCCAGCTTTCAATAAACAATTCTATGTCTTCCATATTGGTAATAATTGTGCCATTTTGCATCCTTAGATCATCATCTGGATCATCATTGCAAATTCCTAGAACGAACATGTGACATTTAGATGGGAAAAAAAAATCTCACTTAAACCAAATATAGGCAGCAGAAGTAAATTAGCTAATAACTGATTTTAATATAATGAATTATTTACTGAATTTATTTGTCCTTCGGCTTTAACATTGATAGTTTTTTTTTTAATTATGTGTCTGATTTTTTGAAAATAGTATAGAACCACCTTAACCATATAAGAAAGAATTCATGATCCTAAAAGTCCAAATATTTGAAAAAACCATGAAGATGAAGAAGGAGGAGTTTGATTCTGCTCTCATGCTTTCCCACTATTACTGTCATCTCCAATTAAGAACTAGTTCTCAAGCCTGAAGAGATATTTCCCAGTATCATGGACATTTGGTAATTGCATCCCAGGCATCCATCGTCTGGGAGACCCCTTCTGAAAACATTAATTTTTTTTTTCCATCTGGGAACTATCCCTTCCCCATCGTATATATAGCACATGACAGTATACCCCAGGAGGGCCCCAACTGGTATAAAGATAATCCTTACTCCTTTGCTTCAGCAACTGTTACAGGTAATCCAGGGATAAACCAATCAGGTCATGGCAATCACTTAGACACAGGCATTCTTTTCAGTATTAGGGCAACCACTATCAAGTTCAGAACTTGAACTGGAAATTCTAGAACACACGTAATCTCCCTTCCTTGGATGACATGGCCTGTTGATGGCATGGCTATGACACCTTTAGTTACTACAGCCTCTAGTTTCCTTGAGGAAGGCTAGACAGAAGATGGAGCTTACTCTTTGTCCAGTGGTGTGCAGAGCCAAAGGCAGTACAGAGAAATGGAACCAGAACCTTGCTTGTACCTTACCTGAATCCTATCCTATCTAAAAACTTAATTAAAAAAAAATTTCTGAGGTACTAAGCTATAAAAGATATAAAGTAAACCTTTTTTTTCAAATATTAAATCCTTCAGGAATCATGTCAGGATAAATAAAAGTTGCTGGTGTCATAGTTGCCTCAACTCTCTCTCTCTCTATATATATATATATACAAGGGATTAAGTGAAATCCATTAAAAAATAAATTCAAGTTAGGTGAACTATACTGTAAAGCAACTACTATTTTTTTCCTAAGTATTATATTTTTGTGGGGGCTATTATAAATGGTATTGTTTTCCTGATTTCCTTTTCATCATTCTCTTTATTGGTATATAGGAATCCAACTGATTTTTGTTATGTTTATCTTGTATCCTGCTACTCTGCTGAATCTACTAGTTCCAGTAGTTTCTCGTGGAGTCTTTAGGGTTTCCTGTGTATAGTATCATATCATCCACAAACAGGGACAGTTTAAATTCTTCATTACCAATTTGGATGCCCTTTATTTCTTTTTCTTGCCTTATTGCTCTAGCTAGAACTTCCAGCACAATGTTAAATAGGAGTG
>NW_004444061.1:1493018-1494462 GCF_000243295.1 Trichechus manatus latirostris
TTGATTGATTTTCTAATGTTGAACCATCCTTGCATACCTGGTATGAATCCTACTTGGTCATGGTGTACTATTTTTTTGATATGATGCTGAATTCTACTGGTGAGAATTTTGAGAATTTTTGCATCTATATTCATGAGAGATATTGGTCTGTAATTTTCTTTTTTTGTGGCATCTTTGCCTGGTTTTGGTATCAGAGTTATGCTGGTTTCATGGAATTAACTTGGAAGTGTTGCTTCCTTTTCTATGCTCTGAAATAGCTTGAATAGTACTGGTACAAGCTCTTCTCTGAATGTTTGGTAGAATTCTCCAGTGAAACCATCTGGGCCAGGGCTTTTTTTTGCTGGGAGGTTTTTTTTATTGCCTTTTCAATCTCTTCTCTTGTTATGGGTCTGTTCAGATTTTCAGCATCACTGTTATAGTCTGGGTAGGTAGTGTGTTTCTAGACATTTATCCATTTCCTCCAGGTTTTCAAATTTGTCAGAGTATAGTTTTTCATGATATTCTGTTATGATCCTTTTTATTTCAGTTGGGTACGTTGTAATGTCGCCCATTTCTTTTCTTATTTGGGTTATTTGCATCCTGTCCTGTTTTTCTTTTGTCAGTCTGGCCAGTGGTTTGTCGATTTTGTTGATTCTTTCAAAGAACCCACTTTGGTTTTATTGATTCTTTCCATTGTTTTTCTATTCTCTGTTTCATTTATTTCTGCTCTGATCTTTATTATTTCCTTTCTTCTGGTGGCTGTGGGCTTTTTTGCTGTTCTCTTTCTATTTGTTTGAGTTGTGTAGTTAATGTTTTGATTTTGTCCCTTTCTTCTTTTTTGATGTGTGCATCTATTGCTATAAATTGTTCTCTGAGGACTGCCTTTGCTATATCCCAAAGGTTTTCATATGATGTGTTTTTATTCTCATTTGATTCTAGGAATTTTCTGATTCCACCTCTGATTTCTCCTATTACCCAGTGATGTGTAAGCAGGGTTTTATTCAGTTTCCATGTAATTGATTTTTTTTCCTTGCTCTTTCTGTTGTTAACTTCTACCTTGATGGCATTGTGGTCAGAGAAGATACTTTTTATTATCTTAACATTTTGGATCTTGTTGAGGATTGCTCTGTGGCCTCAGATGTGGTCTATTCTGGACAATGTCCCATGTGCATTGGAAAAGAATGTGTACTTGGCAGCTGTTGGATGGAGTGTTCTATATATGTCTATGAGATCAAGTTGGCTGATTGTGCCCTTTAGGTCTTCTGTATCTTTGCTGAGTTTCTTTTTAGTTGTTCTGTCCTTTACTGAGAGTGGTGTGTTGATGTCTCCTACTATTATTGTGGAACTGTCAATTTCTCTTTTCAGTGTTGTTAGAGTTTATGTATTTTGGAGCCCTGTCATTGGGTGCGTAGATGTTTATTATGGTTATGTCTTCATGATGGATTGTCCCCTTAATCATTATATA
>NW_004444061.1:1494778-1503949 GCF_000243295.1 Trichechus manatus latirostris
GAACAGAGTTGTATCCAAGTGTTTGTCTTCAATTCCACTAATCGTGTCTTCCACCATTTCAAATCTGCTCCTCAGCCCTTCTATGACACTGTTCATTTCTGAAATCTTGTTGTTTACCTTTTGGATTTCTAATTGTTGTTTTTGTATGATTTCTAGTTGTGATTTTATTTTGGCATTTTGTTCCTGCATTATTTTCTTGAATTATTCCATGTTTTTGTCTGTATTTTCCATGAATTTGGCTGCCTTTTCCATGACTTTGTCTATTTTTTCATTTTTGTCTGCTTTTTGCTTCAACTCTTGGATAATTTTGAGAATTAGAGATTTGAACTCCCTATCAGGTAGTTCGGCCAGTGCGGGAGGGTGGAATCCAAGCAGCTGGTGCTTCCTGGCCAAGAGACTGTGGCCGCGGGAAGCAGAGGAGGCCGAGTGCGGGGTGAAGAAGGGTGGGGGGTGGGAAAGCGTATATCGCCAATTACCGGTTGTTCTGTCTCCTGCTGGAAGCTCCATGAAGCTGCTTTCTTGTACTCCCTATTTGCTGGTCTCTGATAGGATTCCAAGATGGCGGATCCGGGCTGCCTTAGCTGATAGGGGACCTCTGCATGAACCTCTCCTTGCTCTCCGTTCTCTGTCAATTTTCTCACTCTATTTGGTGCTTAGCTGAGTTCTTTATCTCTTCATTTGATGTTTTAGGGTTTCAGGATTGCTGTTTTCTCTGTTTGGCTTAGTTTTTTGGATCTTTGCTGTGGAAGGATGGCGTGGTGTGTCTACCTAGAGCACCATGTTGCCGGAAGACCACAACTACTATTTTTTTAAAGCTAAACTTTTCTGGAGAAAGGTAACTGCTAGTAAAAAATGTGTTTTCATTGCAACCGCAGTCACCACCCCCACAGATTTCACACTTCTAAGTAGACTGGAGTGCCAATATTGGCCTCCCATTCTGGTGTCCAGGCTCAGTTTGGGTCATGCTAACATAGTAGTACTGGCAGCACCTAGATTTCCGTTTAAAGAGCCACCCCTGCCACACTGTGGAGGTCATGGAATTTAGAAAGTAACCCCCAGCTGACAAGAAAATAATACTAGTCCCTTTCTACAGTGATTAGTTAAAACTCAGATAGCACAGCATCTGTCTTCATAAAAGCAACATCTTACAACAGAGGAGGAAGTGAAAAAAAGAAAAAACATGAAACTCTGACATAAATCATAACACTCAGAAGCAATAAATCATAGGAAAAAATATGCATTTCCAAAGTTTCTGAGTTACTACTCAATAACCATTTAGTTATTATATTATTCAAATATAAACATACTTTCTACAGTGATATTCTTAAGTCACCATAGATGTTTATGCTATGTTTAGCATAGTCTAAATAAGCAAGTAAATATGTAAACTATTCTAGCAAAACTTTCCATTAAGCGCTTTATATCCTAAAAGAATACTTTGGGGTATTTCATGTAATTTGTTGAGGACAAGGACTTCACCGTATTCATTTTTGAGTTGTCAGCACCTAGCATAGTGTCAGACATTCAGAAGGTGATCCATAAACTTTTACTCAATTAACATTTGCTGTTGTTGTTGTTAGGTGCCGTCCAGTCAGTTCCAACTCGTAGCGACCCTATGTACAACAGAACGAAACACTGACTTGTCCTGCGCCATGCTCATGATTGTAGTTATACCTGAGCCCATTGTTGCAGCCACTGTGTCAATCCATCTCATTGAGGGTCTTCCTCTTTTTTGCTGACCTTCTACTTTACCAAGTGTGACGTCCTTCTCCAGGGACTGATCCCTCCTCATAACATGTCCATTCTTGCTTCTAAGGAGCATTCTGGTTGTACTTCTTCCGAGACAGATTTGTTCTTTCGGCAGTCCATGGTATATTCAATATTCTTCACCCATACCATAATTCAAATGCATCAATTTTTCTTCAGTCTGCCTTATTCATTGCCCAGCTTTTGCATGCATATGAGGTGACTGAAAACACCATGGCTTGGGTCAGGTACATCTTAGTCCTTAAAGTGACATCTTTGCTTTTTGACACTTTAAAGAGGTCTTTTGCAGCAGATTTGCCCAATGCAAATCTTGACTGCTGCTTCCATGGGTGCTGATTGTGGATCCAAGTAAAATGAAATCCTTTACAACTTCAATCTCTTCTCCATTTATCATGATGTTGCTTTTTGGTCCAGTTGTGAGGATTTTTGTTTTCTTTATGTGGAGGTCTAATCCATACTGAAGACTGCAATCTGATCTTCATCAGTAAGTGCTTCAAATCCTCTTCACTTTCAGCAAGCAAGGTTGTGTCATCTGTATATCTCAGGTTGTTAACGAGTCTTTCTCTAATCCTGATGCCTCGTTATCTTCATTTAGTCCAGCTTCTCAGATTATTTGCTCAGCATACAGATTGAATAAGTATGGTAAAAGGATAGACTCCTGACGCACACCTTTTCTGACTCTAAACCACGAAGTATCCCCTTGTTTTATTAGCACGACTGCCTCTTGATCTATGTACAGGTTCTTCATGAGCACAATTAAGTGTTCTGGAATTCCCATTTTTCACAATGTTATCCATAATTTGTTATGATCCACACAGTCAAATGCCTTTGCATAGTCGATAAAACACAGGTAAACATCTTTCTGGTATTCTCTGCTTTCAGCCAGGATCCATCTGACATAAACAATGATATCCCTCATTCCATGTCCTCTTCTGAATCCAGCTTGAATTTCTGGCAGTTCCCTGTCAATGTACTGCTGCAACCACTTCAGCAACATTTTACTTGTGTGTGATATTAATGATATTGTTCGATAATTTCCGCATTCAGTTGGATGACCTTTCTTTGGAATAGGCACATATGTGGATCTCTTCCAGTCAGTTGGTCAGGTAATTGTCTTCCAAATTTCTTGGTGTAGACAAGGGAGCACTTCCAGCGCTGCATCCATTTGTTGAAACATAGTGGTTAGGACCCTGGCTGCTAACCAAAAGGTCGATACTTTGAATCCACCAGCTGCTCCTTAGAAATCCTACAGTGCAGTTCTACTCTGTCCTATAGGGTCGCTATGAGTCGGAATTGACTTGATGGAAACAGGTTTATGTCCAACTAATACTTTGTGAGCTTAAAATAAATACATTTGTACTGAACTAATCCTGACTGTGTATATTAAGCAACATGTTAAGTGTTTTGTATTAACGTTCTCATTTAATCCTAATAACCATCCTGAAGGTAGATATAACTGTCCCCATTTTTAAGATGAGGAAACTGATGTACACTTAAGAGCACAGAGATGTAAATGGGAAGAGCCTGTGTTCAGCTTTCCAGCAGACACCAGAGCCTGTATTATTTTTTTGTTATATACCTAGAGATATTTCTAATTTGCTACCTTTGGCTCATAATTCTTTTTATATCTATGTAACATTAATATATGAAACTAGATATAGAGGTACCTCTAGGCTTTACAGTTCATAATAAAATGGGGACAAATATTCAGAACATTGTGTTCCCTGCATCTAACCTTCAAGGGAACTTAAACATGTTTTCCCTGATTTCAAACTTTAAAAAAAAAGGAAGAAACAAAGTTATGTAAGCCTTTAACCTTTCTATGCCCCATTTTTATCATGTATAAGTTGAGATAACACTAGTACCTACTTAATAGATCTGCTGTTAAAATTAAGTGAGTTAAAGTATGTAAGATAATAGCCTGACACTTCGTTAATGCTTAACAAAGATGAGCCAGTAGGAATACAAACAATATCCATAGTAATAGGGATAAGCAGATATTTCCATAAAATACTCAAATTCAAATGTTATTTGCTTCTTAAACCTGCTTATTGAAAGTCACTGCTTTCCTCAATATTCACGTTGGGGGAACAGAAGGTTAATATCACATCTCAAATCTGAAAAGTGGTATAACAGGCGTCAAAAGTGTATAATGTGAGAAGGAGAAAAAATGTTAGAAGAAATTGAGATTTGTAGAGCAGTGCTCACCACAAAGTCCTTCTGTGTGTGAAGACAAGTTAAACTGGAAGCCAAAATGAATGTCCATGATTCCTGTCAGATGAGCCCACTTTATGATGAGTCCAGCTGGAGTGGTAATCATGTACATTGCACCAGAATCCTCTATGAACAGTTCATGACTTGAAAAGGGCAAAGGCACAACAACAGAATCCACTTCTATCTAAAATACCATAAATACACCTTTAGAAAAAAATGTTTATGTTTAAATATACACTCATAAAATTTAAAGAAATCCAGATTTTTTTTCATTTCTTCTGATTTAATAGAAACTATTTTGATTTTTTTAATTTATTTCTTTGCTGTTGCCAAAACTTCTCATAACTTCTAAGCTCTTTTTCTTTATTGTCCGTTTGCTATGCCTTCCTATATTCCGTATTAGTTCTAACCTCCTTGCCTTTTATTTTTTCTAATCTTAACTTTGTTTTATATTACGTATTTTTTTATGTCTGTTTCCCTCGATATATGGTTGATTTCACCATTACTGTAAAAGACCTTAAAATAATAAATATTTTCAGGATATTTTCTTTAATCTGGGTTCTCTCTTTCTTTGACCCTCTAAATCAGTGTTTAAATATAATGCTCATAATAAATACCTGCCAAGCTTGTTAAAGATTAAGATTACCAGCAATTATAATTCCTAGGTTTGGGTTGGGGTCTAAGGCTCTGTAGTTTTAGCATGTACTCTTAGTAATATGAACGTAGAGAGTCCAAGGATTATCCATTGTAAAACCACACTTAAAATACTGGAACCATGTGCTGTAATTAGCAGTAAATTTCTCGAGGTTATACTTCACCAATCATCTAGTTTCTTATCTTTATATCACTCAAATTGCTGCCCTCAGCCTGAAACCTCCTTCCTCTTCTTCTCTGTCTGGTTACTTTCTACTCATTCTTTAAGATTTATCTTCAGTGTCAGCTCCTCCAAGGAGCCCTATCTACCCTCCTATAAGGTGCCTTAGGGGGTCCTTCTCTCTGTTTCCATGATATCTGGGTCATAACTCTATCACTCTGCCTCCTTTACATTTATGCACCCTCTCACACAACTACAAGTTACTTGAGATTGGGACCCGTGTCATTTTGTCATGTATACTGTCAATAAATGATTTTTTAAATAATTAGTTATTAACTTCAATACAATAAGCCCTGCAGCCCAAACATTCAAAATGATGGCACTGACCAGTTTTAAACTTTTTATTTCTCACCTGCTTCCTGTTAATACAGCAACTCCGTCAGAATCACAGGTATATACTCATGCTTTCATCCAAAAAAGTACATCATTCACATATTTCAAGTTTTACTTAAAAATCTTATTATATCTTAGGCCCATTTTAATATTGTTCCCAGTCTAAAATCTATGGACCTGTGCTAACAGACAGAATTATTTTCAGAAAGCACATAATGTCTCAACATTTTGAGAAAAATTTTTACCCTTTTTTTTTTTTTTTTTTTTTGCTTATCTTTTAGAAAGAACCATTTAGAGCTGAGTGAAGAATCCAGCTCTCAACTCACTGCTATCCATTAAGCACATATTCCTGGGGATAAAAGTTTTTCCTGTAAAACCAAATAGGTGCTCTTGAAATTTTTTATAATGCATTGCTCTTCTTAAATTTATCTCAGTAAAGTTAACCATTCTTCCTCTTTTCTTATTTTAGCAATCACTATTTACCAAAAAATTAGTGGTATCTTAACACTTCAAAACTATTTCTTCTATCTGTTCTTTCAGTGGCCTTCATCCTGAAAGTCATAGCTACTTCTCTTTTCAGCTTTATGATCCCTCTTTTTCATGTCATATCCACTTCTTCTAATTTGAAACACAAATGTTAACTCTGGCACTAAGAAACTTGGCTACTCACATTATCCAAGAGGGTTTTAATATATTTAACAAAATGGTCTTAACAGTTAAACTCACAAAGAAGTATTTGCAACAATTGGCTCATTATGGAGGGAGAAATATAAGAAACATTTATAGACTGCCCATGAAAAGAATTCTTAGATGAAATAGCTATGAAATTCCACTGATATATCTAATTTTCCCTCTTAAGGGAAATAATTGTTTATTTAATTTCTTATTTTCATCTAATGTGAGGACTTTAACTTTTTCTTAACTTTGTGTTCTTACCTTTCTTTCTAAACGATTGACAAGTATTTTATGTATAGCTGTTGTCAGATTTAACTTCTTAAAACAAAGTCCAGGGATCCTTCCAGAGAAAGCCTTATTTTGAAAAAAATATTAAAACTTTATGGAGTTATACATAATTTCAGCAGTAAATAGAATGAATTTACTAAATACTTGGCAAATACTCACTACCTTTTTCAATAAGTTTCCATTCTGAAAAACAACATAAAGGGAAAAAAATTAAAGAAATTAATTATTTGACTTTTTAAAGCATTATTTTGATCAATATTATATGCATCTAAGTATATTCACATGAAACATTTTTTGGTTAAGCTCCAGATCAATTTTAGTTAGTTCTTGAGCCCTTTTCTAGTCTAAGAATTTCTGGTGTTGCAACATAATTGAGTTAGAGATTTATGAAGAAACGAATAAAAGAACGGATCACGACTCTGATAAAATAGACTTTAAGTCAAAATCCATTATAAGAGACAAAGAAGGGCAGTATATAATGAATAAAAGATCAATTCACCAAGAGGACATAACCATAATAAATATTTACACACCCAATGACAGAACTCCAAAATATATAAAACAAACTCTAACAGAATTGAAAAGAGAAATCGACAATTCTACAATAATAGTAGGAGACTTTAACACATCACTTTCAATGATGGACAGAATAACTAGAAAGAAACTCAACAAACATACAGATCTAAATAAAACAACCAACTCGCTCTCATAGACATATACAGAACATATCACCACAGTACACATTCTTCTCCAATGCACATGGATCATTCTCCAGAATAGGCCATATATTATGCCATAAAGCAAGCTTAAATAAATTCAAAAACATTGAAATAATACCAAGCATCTTCTCTGATCATAAGACTATAAAACTAGAAATCAATAACAGAAAGAACAAGAAAAATAAATAAATATATGGAAACTGAGTAACACCTTACTTAGAAACTATTGGATAATAGAAGATGAAAAAGGAAACTAAAAAATTCTTAGAATGAAAACTGAACATACCAAAAACTTTGGGACACAGCAAAAGCAGTGCTCAGAGGAGAATTTATAACAATAAATGCACACATCAAAAACAAAGAAAGGGCCAAAATCAATAGCTTAACCCTACAACTCAAACGAATAGAAAAGGAGCAGCAAAAGAAGTCCACAGTCACCAGAAAAAAGGAAATAATAAAGATCAGAGCAGAAATAAATGAAATAGAAAACAGAAAAACAATGGAGTCAATAAGACTAGAAGTTGGTTCTTTGAGAGGATCAATAAAGTTGACAAACCACTGGCCAAATTGACAAAGGAAAAAAATGAGAACATGGAAATAACCAAAATAGAAAAGAGATGGGTGACACTTCAACAAAATCAACTGAGATTAAAAGGACCATAACAGAATATTATGAAAAATTGTACTCCAACAAATTTGAAAACCCAGAAGAAATGGACAAATTTCTAGAAACACACCACCTACCTAAACTAACACATATAGAGGTAGAAAATTTGAACAGACACATAACAAAAGAAGAAATTGAAGATGTTTAAAAAAAAAAAATTCCCAACATAAAAACCCCGGCCCATATGGCTTTACTAGAGAATTCTACCAAATATTCAGAGAAAAGCTAACATCAATTCTACTCAAACTATTCCAGTATATAGAAAAGGAAAGAATGCTCCCTATTTCATTCCATGAAGTCAGCATAACCCTGATACCAAAGCCAGGCAAAGATACCACTGAAAAAGAAAATTACAGACCAATAACCCTCATGAATATAGATGTAAAAATTCTCAAAAAAATTCTAGAGAACAGAATAATACATCATGATTAAGTGGGATTCATACCAGGGCTGCAAGGATGATTCAACATTACAAAATCAACCAAAGTAATTCACCACATAAATAAAACAAAGGAAAAGAATCACATGATCATCTCAACTGACGCAAAAAAAAAAAGGCATTTGATAAAATCCAACACCCTTTCCTGATAAAAATTCTCAGAAAATAGGAATAGAAGGGAAATTCCTCAACATAATTAACGGTATATATGCAAAACCAACAGCCATAATTAGTCTCAACGGAGAAAGATTGAGAGCATTCTCCTTGAGAACAGAAATGAGACAGGGACACCATTTATCATCATTCTTATATTGTACTAGAATTTCTAGCTAGAGCAATAAGGCAAGAAAGGGAAATAAAGGGTATCCAAATCGGAAAGGAATAATTAAAACTATCCTTATTTGCAGATGACATGATCCTATACATAGAAAACCCCACAGACTCCACAAGAAAGTCACTGGAACTAATAGGATTCAGCAAAGTAGAAGAGTATAAGATGAACACACAAAAATCAGCTGAGTTCCTCTACACTAATGAAGGGGACTCTGAAAAGGAAATCAAGAAATCAATAACATTTACAATATTTCCCAAAAGGATAAAATATATAGGAATAGACCTAACCTAAATAGGGATGTAAAAGACTTACACAAGGAAAACTATAAAACACTACTGCAAGAAACTAAAAGAGATCTACATAAATGGAAAAACATTCCATGCTCATGGATTGGAAGACTTAACACTGTGAAAATATCAATGCTACCTAAAGCAATCTATAGATACAATGCAATCCTGATCCAAATCCCATCAACATTCTTCAATGAAATGGAAAAAACAATCTCCAACTTTATATCGAAAGGAAAGAGGCACCAAATGGCTAAAGCAATTTCGAAGAAGAACAAAGTAGGATGCCTCACACGCCTGATCTCAAAATTTACTATTCAAGTATGTCGTTTAATGTCCACAATACATTCCGTGAAGTAGGATGTTATGTGATTTGGATATTATCTACAGAAGACAGGCGCACAAGACAGTCATGGGCAGCCCAGAACCCTCGCCACTGGTCCTACAGTCGCCCAGCCTCCCGCCCTCCACAACGTGCATTCACTATCCAGCTGGCTGCCTCCCAGCCCACCTCAAACTGGCCTCCTTCCTTTCCTTCCTCCCTCCCTGCCTGCCTTCTTCGCCCTCCCCGCCC
>NW_004444061.1:1504071-1536210 GCF_000243295.1 Trichechus manatus latirostris
CCTCCTATCCTGGCATCCTTTCCGGCTCCTCCTCCCACCACTGCCACAGCCCAGACCACACAGTGGCTATGACCGCAGGAGGAGCCACAGCCTCAGGCCCAAGCTTCATGTGCAGGGTGCCTGGGCCTAATGGGGCAGCAGCCTTGTCTGAGTATCTCCCTCAGTGGCTTCTGTGGCATCTGCACGGTCCCTGCCTGAGGCAAGCATGGTAGGACAGGCAGCTGAAGACAGGTGCCAGGACCCCCTCCTCCTGCCACCCCAAGACCAGGTACTAATGAGAGATCGGATCTCTGTACTTAGCAAAGCACGTCCTCTAAGCCTCGTTCTCTGATTGAGATTTCTGAGCTCTATTACAACCTTTGGGACCACTGACCAACATCCAAAGTTGAATGTTGCCTGAATGGACATTATGCGGTGCAGGACTGTACAACCACAGTAATCAAAACAGCCTGGTCAGATTCAATGGCAGACACGTAGACCAATGGAATACATTGATAACTGAGAAGTAAATCCATCCATCTATAGGCAGCTGATCTTCAACAAAAGGCCAAAGTCCATTCAGTGGGAAAGGAACAGTCTCTAACAAATGTTGCTGGCAAAACTGGATATTCACATGCAGAAAAATGAAGCAGGATCCATACCACACACCATGCACAAAAACTAACTCAAAATGGATCAAAGGCCTAAATGTCAAAGCTAAAAGTATAAAATTCCTGAAAGCTAACATAGGGTCAAAACTAGGGGATCTAATTTTTGGCATAAATAGTCTATCAAACAAAACTAAAAATGCACAAATGACAGAAGATAAATTAGATAACTAGGACCTCCTAAAAATTAAACACTTATGCTCAACAAAAGACTTTACCAACAGAGTGAAAAAAGAGCCTACAGACTAGGAAGAAATCTTTAGCAACGACTTATCTACTAAGGGTCTAATCTCTAAAATATATAGAAAATTTCAACAACTCAATAATAAAAGGACAAACAATCCAATCAAAAAATTGGCAAAGGACATGAACAGATACTTCCCCAAATAGGACATTCAGGCAGCCAACCAATACATGAAAAGATGCTCACGATCACTAGCCGTTAGAGAGATGCAAATCAAAACTACAATGAAATACCATCTCACCCCTGCAAAAATGGCACTGATCTAAAAAACAGAAAACAATAAATGCTGACGAGGCTGTAGGGGGACTGGAACTCTTATACTTGCTGATGGGATTATAAAATTGTACAACCACTATGGAAAACAGTATGGCACTTCCTCAAAAAGCTAGAAATAGAAACACCTTATGATTCAGCAATCCCACTCCTAGGTATATATCCTAAAGATATAAGAGCAGTGACATGAATAGACATATGCACATCTATGTTTATTGCAGCATTATTCACAATAGCAAAAAGATGGAAACAACCTAAGTGCCCATAAACAGATGAATGGATAAACAAACTGTGGTACATACATACAATGGAATACTACATGACTATAAAGAATAATGATGAGTCCATGAAACATCTTATAACATGGATGAATCTGGAGGACATCATGCTGAGTGAAATAAGTCAATCACAAAAAGACAAATATTGTATGGTCTCACTTTTATAAAAAATCAAGAACAGGCATACATACAGAAAGCAACGTTCTTTGATGATTACCAGGGATAGGAGAGGGAGGGGGAATCACTTTCTAGATAGTAGACACTTGCTATTTTTGGTGATGGCAAAGGCAATACCCAATATGGGTGAAGTTTGTACAACATGTCCAAGGTAAATGAAGACACTAAGAAGTACCCAAGAATAATGGACAATGTCAGTAAATGCTATAGCATACAAATTTGCAACAATAATAACAACCAAAAAATATGTGTGTGGTTAAATAGGTATATATGGATGCATATATGTGTACAGGAAGGCACATGTGAGTATATGGGTGTGCATGTACAGATGAATCTGTAGGCATATGTATGTTTATGTGTTCTGCATATATATATTCATATATATAATAAACCACATAGGGGTCACAGTTACAGATACTTCCTAGACATAACCAAACACCTCACAGGATTGGTTTACTGGGTTTGAAGGCTTGGGACCACTGTCTCATGGTACAACTCGGTCAACTGGCATAACATAGTTCATAATGATAATGCTCTACATCCTAGTTTGGTGAGTAGTGTCTGGGGTCTTAAAATCCTGCAAGTGGCCATCTAAGACACAACTATTGGTCTCTACCCATTTGGAACAAAAGAAAATGAAGAAAATCAAAGACTCAAAAGAATAAACTAGTCCACAGGACTAATAGCCCACATGAACCATGGCCTCATCTAACCTGAGACCAGAAGAACTAGATGGTACCCGGCTACCACTACTGACCGTTCTGATCAGTGACACAACAAAAGGTCTGGGATAGAAAGGGAGAAAAATGTAGAACAAAACTCAAATTCCTAAAAAAGGCCAGACTTACTGGACTGATAGAGACTAGAGAAATCCCCAAGACTACTGCCCAAAGACACCCTTTGAACTTGGAACTGAAGCCACTCCTGGTGGTCACCTTTCAGCCAAATAATAGATCAGCTTATAAAATAAACAATATCACCAGTGAATACTGTACTCCCTTAAATAACCAACTATATGAGACCAAATGGTCAACATTTACCCTAAAACAAAGATGAGAAGCAAAGAGGGGCAGGGAAGCTAGATTAATGGAAACAGAACAAATAGAATGGAAATAATGAGAATGTTGACACATTGTGAAAAATGTAGCCAATTTCATGGAACAATTTGTATAAAATTGTTAGATGGGAAACTAATTCACCTAAAACACAATAAAATATTTAAAAAGAATAAAACTTATGGATCACAACAACACAATTTCAAAAAAAGAATGGATCATGACCTACCTGATTCATGGAACATTTTTCAATATGAGCAATTATAATTTCACCAGGAATTCTTACTAAGATATAAGAAGCCACACTATATAATGCTGCATTATTTCCATCAAATGTAATAATGCTCAGTTCTGACAACACAGAACATCGACCTAAAAAAAAAAAAAATGGTGGATTTAGTCTATTAACTATTTGTCTTTTTCATAATTATTGTTCTTTTAAAAAATCTTTCAAATTAGCCTCATTATGTTTGACAGAAAAACAATTCTAAAAGATACACACTGGGAACCGAAATCATAAATCAAAAGAAGAAAGCTCAACAATAACTGCGACTTAATGAATTGATAGGTTCCCTCAAAAATGACAGTTGCCTCTGATTAATAACTGATTGCCATGTAAGTAAGAAATGCAAACTTACAAGGACATTCCCACTCAGGACAGCAGATATCACTGTTCACTTGAACAGGCCTTCCCCGGAAACCACAATCAGGCATTTCTAAGACCTTTGGGCAGTAAAGTGACCAGTTGAACCATTTCCATTCCATATCAAGGCATATATATTGGCTACAATCATAAACAGGATCAAATTGTTGAGGCTGTTAATTAAAAAAAAAAATTAGTTTTTTTTCAGTTTTCAACCAATTTTTTCCATTTATTTTACAACCTCATATTCACACTACATATAGTGTCATTTTCTAACTGCAAAAGCTTTTCTAAAATAAAGAATTAAAATTTCACTTCAACTTTGTGTTGACGTAACCCCCCTAAAATACTCAGTATGGACATAATTTAAGTTTTACATTAATAGTGATTTGATATCAGAATTTCCCATATACACAGACATGTGAAAAACATGAAATCTTGTCCTAAATTCTGTAGATTAGCATTTTGCAAGTAGATTTATATGGTGGCAGCCAATCTTTCATATTATGCCATATATAGCTAGTATATGAATACCACTTCTGTCAATGACAGTTTAAAAAGCTGTAATATACTATCCAAACATTTAATTTAAAATGTATACTAGAAATCATTTTTTGACAACATCTAGATAGCATCATTATAAATTAATTATATAGAGAGGTCAAAAAGACCTTTGATGGAAAATCTGGAAATAAATCCAAACATCTATGATCAGTTGATTTCCAGCAAGGGAGCCAAATCCATTCAATGAGGAAGGAAGAGTCTCTTCAACAAACGGTGCTGGCAAAATGGGGTTACCACTTGCGGAAAAATAAAACAAGATACATACCTCACACCATACACAAAAAATAATTCAAAACAGATCAAGGACCTAAACGTTAAATCTAAAGCCATAAAGTTCTTGGAAGAAAATATAGGAGCCAAGTTTTGGTACCTAACTGTTTTTCAGTGATAGATTATCAAGCACAACAATAAATGCACGAGCAACAGAAAACAAAATAACTTCTTGTTGTCAGGTGCTGTCGAGTCGGTTCCGACCCATAGTGACCCTATGTACAACAGAACGAAACACTGCCTGGTCCTGCACCATTCATTCTCAAAATCGTTGTTATGCTTGAGCCCATTGTTGCAGCCACTGTGTCAATCCATCTCATTGAGGGTTTTCCTCTCTTTTGCTGACCCTCTACTTTACGGAATATGATGTCCTTCTCCAGGGACTGATCCCTCCTGATAACATGTCCAAAGTATGTGAGATGAAGTCTTGCCATCCTTGCTTCTAAGGAGCATTCTGACTGTACTTCTTCCAAGACAGATTTGTTTGTTTTCTTGGCAGTCCATGGCATATTTAATATTCCTCACCAACACCATAATTCAAAAGCAACAATTCTTTAGTCTTCCCATTCATTGTCCAGCTTTAATATGCATATGAGGCGATTGAAAACATCATGGCTTGGGTCAGGTGCACCTTAGTCTTCAAGGTGACATCTTTGCTTTTCAACTCTTTAAAGAGGACTTTTGCAGCAGATCTGCCCAATGCAATGCGTCTTTTGATTTCTTGACTGCTGCTTCCATGGGTGTTAACTATGGATCCAAGTAAAATGAAATCCTTGACAACTTCTATCTTTTCTCTGTTTATCATGTTGCTTAGTGGTCCAGTTGTGAGGATTTTTGTTTTCTTTATGTTGAGGTGTAATCCATACTGAAGGCTGTGGTCTTTGACCTTCATCAGTAAGTGCGTCAAAACAAAACAAAACAAAAAAAACCACACCCACTGCTGTCGAGTTGATTCCGACACATAGTGACCCTATAGGACAGAGCAGAGCTGCCCCCATAGAGTTTCCAAGGAGCATCTGGTGGATTCAAACTGCTGACCTTTTGGTTAGCAGACGTAACTCTTAACCACTATGCCACCAGTGTTTCCAAAGTGTTTCCAGTCCTCTTCAAATAGATAACTGGAACCTCATAAAAGTTAAACACATGCTCATCAAAAGACTTTATCAAAAGAGTCAAGAGCAACTTACAGACTGGGAAAAAAAATTGGGAATGATATAACTGATAAGGGTCTAATACCTAAAATACACAGAAAATTTCTAAAACTTAACAGCAAAAAGACAACCGAATCAAAAACCGGGCAAAGGACATGAACAGACACTTCACCAAAGAGAATATTCAAATGGCCAACAGACACATGAAAAAATCCTCAAATGCATTAGCCATCAGAGACATGCAAATCAAAATCACAAGGAGATACCTTTTCACTCCCACTAGGATGGCTAAGACAAAAGATTTTTTTTTTTTAAAAAAAAAAAAGATAACTAGTGTTGGGAGGGATATGGAGAAATTAGAACCCTTATCCATGCTGTTGGGAGTGCAAAATGGTACAGCAATTGGAGAAAACAGTCTGGTGGCTCCTCATAATAACTAGAGGTAGAGCTGCTATATGACCCAGCAATTCCATTCCTAGTATATACTCTAGGGATCTAATAGAGGTGCCACGAACAGATATATGCACACTTAGCTTCCAACAATAGCCTTCTAATTGGTTCTATTATCTCTTTACATCCTATTCTCAACACAGCAGTTGAAATGATCCTGAAACGTCAATCAGATCATGTAACACCCCTACTCAAAAATATCCAGTGTCTTCCGGTGTCATTTCGAAAAAAGCCGGTATCTATAACAGTCAACAGGGTCTTACATAATCTACTTTATTCCCTACTATTTTATTTCTCACTTACTTAACCCATTGCAGTCTAGCTGAATTCTGACTCACAGAAACCCTATAGGACAGAATAGAGCTCCCCCATAGGGTTTCCAAGGCTGTAAATCTTTATGGAAGCGGGCTGCCACATATGTCTCCCAACGGAGTAGTCGGTGGGTTCAAAACACTGGCCTTTTGGTTAGCAGCCTAGCACTTAACCACTACACCACCAGGGCTCCTTCTCACTTACCTGTTGGCCTCTTTATTATTCCTTTACTATGTCAGGTATACTCCTGCCTCAGGTCCTTTGCACTTGCTGTTCCCTCTGCCTGGAACACTATTACCCCAGTTCTCTTCATGGTTCACTCTAAATTCCTTCTGGTCTTTGCTCTAAATTCTCTTTAGCACTGAAGACTTTCTAACTATCTTATTGAAAATAGTTTTTTTTTTTTTTATAACAGCACCTTCTAATATTTTAGATAATATTTTATTTTGTTCCATGACTGTTCTAATAGAATGTAAACTCCACAAAAGCATGACTTATAGCCTATTTTTTTCATTGTTTTATTGCTAGTGCCTGAGTAGTACCTGGCCAGAAAAGATACTAAACAAATATTGGCTGAGTAAATACTTGGTTTAACAGAAAGAATAGCATATTTGGAGTAAGGAGATAGCTTCTCAAGTCTCAGCCAAGACAATTTCTAGCTCTAATGGCTAAAGACCTTATCTTTTCTGCTTACCAATGTATCTTTATCATCTTCCACAGTGCTTGGCATATAGTAGCTGTTTAATGAATATTTTTGGAATGCCTGACTTACAGACAAGTCCACAATAGATATCTCTTTACTAAGGAATCACACTTAAGACTGTGTTTAAATTTTATTTGTTTTTTCTTAGTGTGGCCAGAATATAATTAATAAGAAACATCTGAATCAGTTAAGAAAATACAATTGTTAAAATGTAATGCATATTTCTTTTCTTATAGCAAAGACAGATGAGCAAGCATGCCAAAAGAAGTTTAGTAAAGTTTGGATAGTGATACAGAAACTAAATTAGATGCTACAGGAAATGACAAATAGATGGAAGAAATTACCCAGTCATACCTCACAATCCAAACCTGTTGTTGGTGTTAGCGCGTCCAACGGGGTGAAGACTGATGGACCTGTCAGAAATGAAGATGTCATCTCCATTAGTGATATGATAGCAATCATATACGGAATTCACATGTGATGGAAACTGTGCTAAGAAATTGTACACAGATTACTTCAACTGTTCTCACAAGAATCTTAGGAAGTAGATACTAATATTATTGTCATTTTACAGGTAAGGAAATTAAGATGTTGAGAAGTAAGGTGGTTAAGTGACAGAGGCAGAATTTGAACTCAGGAATTCTGGTTCCAGAGCCCTGGCTTTGAACCACCATTCTACAAACACCTTCATTATTCTTGTATCAATACAATTGCCTGAACTGGTAAAAATATCAATGGTATCCATACAAATTCCTCAGGGGTTAAAAATGTTAGCCTTGTTGCATCTTTATAAGAGGAAGTGAGGCTGATTTCTTTCCCTTGGGGAATTTCTAGGATGTGTTCTTTAGAAGCAGACTAGATGGTGCCATGGACCACATGGAGACCTCAGTTGGTGGGTGTAGTGAAGGGGTGATCCATGGGAAAGGAAAGACGTGATTGATACACACATTTGTAAGGCACCTTCCAAAGCTTTTAGGTTGAAATTTGCACTAGCTGTAATGCAGTGTCATAACTGATACTGTTTAAGAATGACTATTAGTTTCTTATAGCTACTGTACCAAATTACTACAAACTTAGTGGCTTAAAGACAACATTAATGTTGTAATCTTGCAGTTCTGGAGGTCAGAAGTCCTAAAAGTCAAGGCGTCAGCAGGGCCACATTTCTTCTGGAGGCTCTAGAGCAGAATATGTTTCCTTGCCTTTTCCAGCATCTAGAGACCACCTGAATTCTTTGGCACACGGTTTCTCCCTCCATCTTCAAAGATGAGCATAGCATCTTCCTCTTTCTCGCTCTCTTTTTCTCTTCCTTTCTCCCTCCCTCCCATCTCTACTTCCATCATCATATGGCCTTCTGTGACTTTGGCCCTCCTGTCATCCTCTTATAATGACCCTTGCGATTACATTGGACCTACTCAGATAATCCAGGATTATCGCCCCATCTCAAAATCCTTAATTTAATTAACATCTGCCAAATCTCTTTTGCCATGTAAGGTAACATATTTACAGGTTCTAGGGATTAAGACAAGGATATCTTTGGAAGATCATTATTCAGCTTACCACAATTACATAAAAGAAAACTTACTTTTTTAGTTAAATAAATTCTACAAATAACATTTTTTTTAACTTATTTTATAAATTCAAGCTTTCTGAACAGATAAAGTAGAACAAAAAAAAAAACATTCCATGATCTTAGGAACAGTGTTCTTCATATATTTGATGTTGCATCTTCTAGAGAATCTAATGTTTAATACAGAGTTAAATATTTCATTTCCATCACCATGAATTTTTAAGCAAAAGAAAAGGAGACAAATATCTAATCCAATACAAGTACAGAATCATGGAAAATTCTAATGACTGGAGGTTGGGTGGTCTCAACAGTGAAGGAGCTCATTGGTTTCTAAAACCATCAAAAGGTTATAAGCACTGTCTGAGTGTAGAATTATAATACTCAAGAATTGTCTCAACATCTGGTAGAGAATTTTATTCCTATGTATTCCTCACCAAAGTATTTGATTTATATTCCTCTAACATTCATAAATCAATAGGAGAATCCAAGTCAATATTTAGAAATTCATTCTGCAACCACTTGAGTGTTCGGGAAAATCAGAAATAAATGGAAAAGAAAAAGTGTTAAATGCCTCTAAGGAAAGTAGGCTTATTGGAATATATTAAAGTATTATGTCTACAAGGAAGAATAGTATATTACTATACTGATTTGTGTTTTGTTCCATGTACAGAATTTTGTGTTGACATGTTTTCATTTTTCTTGGGTATATACCCATGAATGGAATTGATGACTCATATGGTAAGTCATTTTGAGGAACTGCCAAACTGTTTTCCAAAGTGTTTGCACCATTTTAAATTCCTGCCAGCAATGAATAGGGAGTCTAATTTCTCTACATCCTCACCAACACTTGTTATTATCTGTCTTTCATTATTAGTACTATCCTAGTGAGTGTGAAATGGTATCTCATTGTAGTTTTTATTTGCATTTTCCTAATGATTAATGATGTCCAGCATTTTTCATGTGCTTTGTATATCTTCCTTGGAGAAGTACCTATTCAGATCTTTTGCCTATTTTTTAATAGTATTACCTATCTTTTGACTATTGCATTGTAAGTGTTCTTAATATATGCTGGAAATGTCTCTTATCAGATGTATGACTTGCAATTTTTTTTTTTCCATTTGGTGGGTTGTCTTTTCACTTAGTCTGATTTGCAGCACAAATGTTTTTAATTTTGTAGTCCAATTTTTTTTTCTTTTTTTTGTTTCCTGTGCTTTAGGTGCCATATTTAAGAACTATCGCCTAATCCAGCATCACAAAGAGTTTTATAGCTTTAGCTCTGACATTCAGTCTTTGATCTATTTTGAGACAATTTTTGTATATGGCTTGAGAGAGACGTCCAGCTTCATTCTTTCGCATGTGGATATCCAATTATCCCAGTATCATTTGTTGAAAAGACTATTCTTTCCCATTGAGTTGTCATGGCATCCTTTTCAAAAATCAATTCAAAATGTATGGGTTTATTTCTGGACTCTCAATACTATCTCATTGATCTATATGTCTATCCTTATGTCTGTGCCACACTGTCTTATTACTTTAGATTAGTTATAAGTTTTGAAATTAGAAATTGTGAGTCCTTCATCTTTGTTTTTGGGTTCTTTTTGTTTATTTGTTTTTGTTTTGTTTTTCAAGATTGTTTTGGCTATTCTGGGCCATATGAATTTTAGGGTCATCTTGTCAATTTCTACAAAGAAGTTGGCTGGGATTTTGATAGAGATAGCATTGAATCTGTAGATCAATTTTGGGGTACTTCCATTTTAACAATATCAAGTCTTCCAGTTCATGAACAAGAAATGTTTTTCCATTTATTTTGATCTTCTTAATTCTTTCAATAATGTCTTGCAGTTTTCATAGCACAAGTCTTACACTTCTCTTGATAAATTTATCCTAAGTATTTTATTCTTCTTTTATGCTGCTGTAAATGGAATCATTTTCTAAATTTCATTTTTTGGATTGTTCATTGTTAGTGTATAGAAATACAATTAATTTTTGTATATTGATCTTGTATTCTGTTGCCTTGCTGAATTCATTCATTAGTTGTAATAGGTTTTACTGGGTTTCTTAGGTTAGTGTATATACAAGATCATGTCATCTGAAAATAGGAATAGTTTTAATTTCAGAATAGTTCTCTTACCCCTGAGAGTCATGGAATATAGTTCATATACTCTGCCTATGAAATGTGGTGGTTTAAATAATTTTAGATGTTAAGGTATACGTTGAATATTGATTTGTGGGGTGTTAGAGAACTCAAAGTAGATAGCAGTACTTGGAAAAATTGACAGTCTATGCCTGGAGGTTAGGATCTGCAGTCCTATTCACAGGCTTATTCCCTCCATAGATTAAAAGATGTAGGAAAAGTACCTTAGCGCCACCCCCCGCCACCCAAAATATGTGTTAAACCATTCTGAACTCACTGATGATTAAAATTCCACAAGAGAAAAGAAATTATTTAAGTCTATAAGAAGGATAATAATAATACTTCTCTCATAGGATTCTTATGAGTACCAAATGATACAATGTATTGAAAGTTCTTAGTTTAACGCCTGGCACATAAAGAACACTCAGTAAATGATAGTTTAGAGCTTGGTGCCTAACGAAAAGGTTGGCAGTTCGAATCCATCAGCCACTCTTTGGAAACACTGTGGGGAAGTTCTACTGTATCCTATAGGGGCACTATGAGTCAGAATCAAGTCAACAATAGAAGAAGAACATGGCTTCAGGATTGGAGGAAGACTTATTAGCAACCTGCAATATGCAGATGATACAGCTTTGCTTGCTGAAAGTGAAGAGGAATTGAAGCACTTACTGATGAAGATCAAAGACTATAGCCTTCCGTATGGATTACATCTCAACATAAAGAAAAAAGAAATCCTCAAGACTGGACCAATAAGCAATATCATGATAAACGGAGAAAAGACTGAAGTTGTCAACGATTTCATTTTACTTGGATCCATAATCAACACCCATGGAAGCAGCAGTCAAGGTATCAAACAATATATTGCATTGAGCAAATCTGCTGCAAAAGACCTTTTTAATGTGTTAAAAAGCAAAGAGGTCACTTTGAGGACTAAGGTGCACCTGATCCAAACCATGGTATTTTCAATCATCTCATAGGCATGAGAAAGTTGAATGATTAATAAGAAACACTGAAGAAGAATTGATGCATGTAAACTATGGTGTTGGTGAAGAATACTAAACATGTCATGGACTGCCAGAAGAACAAACAAATCTGTCTTAGAAGAAGTACTTCCAAAATGCTCCTTAGAAGCAAGGATGGGGAGACTTTGTCTCACATACTTTGGACATGTTATCAGGGGGGACCAGTTCCTGGAGAGGGACATCATGCTTGGTAAAGTAGAGGGTCAGCGAAAAAGAGGAAAGCCCTCAACAAGATGGAATGACACCGTGATTACAACAATGGGCTCAAACATAGCAATGATTGTGAGGAGGGTAGTGTTTCATTCTGCTGTACACAGGGTCACTATAAGTCGGAACTGACTCAATGACACCTAACAATAACAACAACAATAAGAATAGTGGTAATAGTGATGGTTGTAGAGAGGTTGGTATTTCTGAAAATGTCAAAGGAATCATTAAAACATTTCAATGAGTCCCCATTGCCTTCAGAAAAAAAAAATCCAAATTTCTTGCCATAGACCCTCTGTAATCTGGCCCCGATACTCTCCTCTGTCTCATCTCTTGGTGCAGTTCCCCTCACTCTGCATGCTCAAGACAAACCAACCTGCTTGAAGTCCCTGCGTGTGACATGTTCTCTCTCACTTCTAGGCCTTTGCACATGCTATCCCTTCTAGTTGGAGCACACTTCCTCCCTTTCTTAGCTTACTCAACTCTTATCTTCTGTGACCCTTCTGAGACCCTACCTCTAAAATAAGTATAATGCCCCTCCTGCATGCTGCTTATACTTACTATTATTGTAATATCACAATAGCCTATGGACTACTAGCTGTTTCAGGGTAGGGGCTGTGACTTATTCACCATAAACTCCCTCCTTCTCCCTCTCCTAGTGCCAGGACAGTACCTTGCAGAGTTGGCACACAAATAAAGCTCGTCAAATAAATTGAAAGAATAAATATCTGAATTTAAGTAAATTTGAATCCATGGAAAAGTAATACAATAAGTTTATCAAGTCACTGTGGTGGATTTATTAGATCTTTTCCTGAAGGCAAGTTTCATAGTGAGGGAGAAAAGGGAGGATGTGAGCCCAGAATGCCTCCGCACAACCATGGGACAGAAAAGAACACAGGAATGGGAATGGAGACACTAAAGGAAAAGTTCACTTGCATCAACATCTCATTTAGAGCCAACTCAATTGCTGCAAAAATTTAAGAAGAGTTTGTTGTTGTTAGCTGACATCGAATGGGCCCTGACACATGATGACTCCATGAACAATGGAACAAAACACTGCTTAATACAATAGGCTGCAGATCTGACAACATTCCTTTGTGATCCATAGGGTTTCACTGCCTGATTTTCAGAAGCAGATAGCCAGGACTTTCTTCCTAGTCAGTCTTAGTCTGGAAACACTGCTGAAATCTGTTCAGCATCATACCAACACACACAGAAAGACAGGCAGTGGCTGCCAGAAATTCTAGGCAAAAATATGAGGGAAATCCTAGTTATGTATACTAAATCAAATAGAGAAAGAGGTGGACCACATGCAGAAGCCTTTCAGAAAATGTGGCCTGCTGAGCCAGTGAACAGCTGCTTAAATGAAGCAAAAGTGAGTGCTGGGTTTTCTAGTCCATGAGATAATACTAATAACAGTAATTGTTACAACTGTTCCAAGTCTTAAATTACATAATGCTAACTTTAAAATTGTACCAATACCTATAAACATGGGTTGTACAGATGGCTTACCTGGTGGTAGACTAGTAGGTGTCATTAATGCTGGTTCTGTGGGAGGTATGCCTACAAAGAAACAAAGATTCTTTTCCTTAAACTGTGTTTGCTTAAAGTGAAGCCCATGAGTTGATACAGGAATCTTTAGGTTAAAGGGAAATAATACTTTGGCAGAGCAGGGATGTTAGAGGCAAGATTAAAATGATTTGGAGAGTAATTAGGAACAAATAACTATGGAAGGGATATTGAAGAAGAATCTTTAAGTTTATTGTCTAAAAATTCTATCCACCGTCTCTTGCCATCATAGTGAAATAATACTCAAGTGTTTCACTTCTCAGAACAAATGAAGACAGGTTCACACTTACAGTCTCCTGGATAAACACATTTGAGGGTGACCTCATCAAGGATCATATTTTTAGGGCAGTAGGGTAAGCATCCTTCAACCCTTTATATGAAAAAAGAAGGAAAGAAAGAAACCAAAATCAAAATAGTTTAAAATTAAAAAAAAAAATAACAAACCTTAATTTAACATATGCGACTAAGATATATTCTTCCTGAAATTCTTGTATCCCCCTTGTCAAGCACTGAGTTTTCCATTTGCTACCACTCCATCATACCTTATCTTATGAAATCACAAGCTAGTTGATGATAAAAGCATATTATCAATGATTACAGCAGATTTGAACACAGAACATTCAAAACATATGCTTGGGGCACACGAACGCAATTGTTTATAAATTAGTGAAGATGCTGAAGAATGATTTATTGGGATTTTAATCTATATTTGGTCTACTGTTTCTTTCCACTCTTATCCTCCCCCACTTCCAAACAGACAGGCAGGTTCTTTGAATAGCCTTGCTTTAAGGATGTTTGTAGGACAAAAACAGCATCTTCAGTGGCTCTCCTTGCCTATTATAAAATTCTAAAGTCACTGAAAAGATATGAGAGTCTCTGAGTGGAAGAAATGGAAGTGGGGTATGGTTGCAGTCCTTTGAAAACCAAGAAGGGGAGCAGAGGATACAGGTCCCAAGAGCAGCATAGTCTGTGCCCAAATTTCTGGCAGTGCCTGGGAGAATGTTGTATATGAGCCTGACGAGACCAGGTCTTAAGATCCAGGGAGGCTGGCCTTGGTAAGGATATGCAGTCCTTATATGTGACACAGAAGCTAAGCAAGAGTGCCAAATTTCAAGACGCCAGGGACTTGGACATTGTGGGCCAAAGATAGGAGGAACCACTCTGAATGCCTTTCCTCTATAGGAAAGAAGCCAGGAAAATGAGATTAAATTTTTCTTCTGGTCCAACTGGGGCTCAGAGTCCAATTTTGACTGGTTCAAAGGAAATAAATACAATCCTTCACATACCAAACCAAACCCACTGCTGTCGAGTTGATTCCAACTCATAGTGACCCTATAGGACAGAGCAAAACTGCCTCATAGGGTTTCCAAGGCTGTAACCTTCACAGAAGCAGATTGCCACATCTTTCTCCTGTGGAGTGGCTGGTGGGCTCAAACCTCTGACATTCTGGTTAGCAGTCAAGTGCTTAACTACTGCACCACCGGGGCTCCTTCCTTCATACACAACCAACTCAATTAGATTCATACATACTAGAGAATTAATGCAAATATTGTCATGAAAAGGATTGCTTGTCAGCCTCTCAGATACCCTAGCAGGTTGTAACAATATGTTTAATTTATTTAAAACATTTCCAATTGTCTCGTTTGTAAAGTAAATAATTTGAACCCAAAACGTTCCAGGCGTTTTTCCATTCGGGATGGAATTAAACTATTTTGACACTAGGTGTAAGTGCTGCCACCAGAGGGCGCCTGAATCATGAAAGGAAATATAAGCAACACTAAAAACCGAGAAAGGTTAACTTCTCTCTTAACATGACACAAATTTAGCCATCTCTTGGTCGTCTCCTTCACAAATGATTTTTCTTTTTTTTAACATAAACAGTGTAACTTATATGGTCAGTTGTTTGTTTTGTGAAATGAATTTGAGTAACAAAAGTTTAACCAACCTATATTACTACTCTACTCTAAACTTTATCAAGTAGAAGAAAGAAGAAAAATTAAAGTTTCTAGATAGCTGAAAATGCTAGAAGTCATTTATCATTAAACTAAGTCAACAATAGTTTTTAAGCAACTCAGTTATTTTGCCATTTTTTTATGCAAGTCAAAACCAGACCCATCACTCCTACATTATTTTCCAAAAACCATTGACTTACTTTCTTTTAAAATGCCTTCTCTCATAGTAGCCCATAGCAGGTTCCTTTTTATTTTAACATATGACTGCTAACCTACACCATTTCTAAGTGATAAATCTAATGTCTCAGAGGCAAAACAGTTCTTATAATTAGGTGCATTATATAATAGAAATAATTTTATTAACATATGTGCTCTGCAGCATGCCGGTTGATACCTTTTCTCATAAAAACTCTCATTTTCACTAGACTAACACTAACACTTGTAGTTCTTAGTTGCTGTCGAGTCGATTTCGACTCATGATGACCCCATATGTGAATTGCAGAACTGCTCCATAGGGTTTTCAAAAGCAGTTCGCCAGGTCTATTTTCCAAGGTGCCTCTGGGTAGGTTTGAACCACCAACCTTTCAGCCAGTAGTCGAGCACTTAACTATTTGTGCCACGGGGGATTGTTTTTTAATACTAAATGTTTATACTTTTAACACTGGCTACGTGGCATGGCAGCCCTGGCAATGCGGTTGTTAAGAACTCAGCTGTTAACCAAGAGGTCGGCAGTTCAAATACACCAGCCACTCCTTGAAAAGTTTATGGGGCAGTTCTACTCTGTCCTGTACGGTTGCTATGAGTCAGAATTGACTCAATGGCAGTGGGTCTTTTATGTGCCGTGAGTCTGAATCCACTCAAAGGCAACTGGTTTTTCAAGAGACCTGCATAAGTGGAAAAACGTACCTTGCTCATGGGTAGGAAGACTCAACATTGTGAAAATGTCAGTTCTACCCAAAGCGATCTACAGATACAATGCAATCCTGATCCAAATTCCAATGGCATTTTTTAATGAGAGAAACAAATCAACAACTTCATTTGGAAAAGGAAGAGGCCCCAGATAAGTAAAACATTACTCAAGAAGAAGAACAAAGTGGGAGGCCTCACACTACCTGATTTTAGAACCTATTGTAACACCACGGTAGTCAAAACAGCCTGGTACTGGTACAACAACAGATACACAGACCAATGGAACAGAATTGAGAATCCAGATAAATTCATCCACCTATGAGCAGCTGATGTTTGACAAAGGCCCAAAGTTCATTAATTGGGGAAAAGACAGTCTCTTTAACAAACGGTGCTGGCATAACTGGATATCCATCTGCAAAAAACTGAAACAAGACCCATACCTCACACCATGCACAAAAACTAACTCTAAATGGATCAAAGAATTACATATAAAACCAAAAATGATAAAGATTATGGAAGAAAAATTAGGGACAATGCAAGGAGCCCTAATACATGGCATAAACACAATACAAACCATATTAAGTAACAATGCAGAAGCACCAGAAGAGAGACTAGATAAATGGGAGCACCTAAAAATCAAACACTTATGCTCATCAAAAGACTCACCAAAAGAGTCAAAAGACAACCGACAGACTGGGGAAAACATTTTTGGCTGTGACAAATCCGATCAGCGTCTAATCTCTCAAATCTACAATATACTGCAAAACCTCAACAACAAAAAGACAAATAACCCAATTAAAAAATGGGCAAAGGATATGAACAGACACTTCGCTAAAGAAGTTATTCAGGTTGCTAACAGACACATGAAGAAATGCCATTATCATTAGCCATTAGAGAAATGCAGATCAAAACTACAATGAGATTATTATGTCACCCCAACAAGGCTAGCATTAATCCAAAAAACACAAAATAATAAATGCTGGAGAGGTTGTGGAGAGACTGGAACACTTATACACTGAGTGGGAATATAAAATGGTACAACCACTTTGGAAATCGATTTGGCACTTCCTTAAAAAGCTAGAAATAGAAGTACCATACGACCCAGCTATCCTGCTCTTTAGAATATACCCTAGAGAAATAAGAGCCATCACACGAATAGATACGTGCACATCCATGTTCACTGCAGCACTATTCACAATAGCAAAAAGATGGAAACAATCTAGGTGCCCATCAACAGAAGAATGGATAAACAAATTATGATATAGCCACACAATGGAATACTACACAATGATAAAGAACAACGATGAAGCCGTGAAACATAACATGGAGGAATCTGGAGGTCATTATGCTGAGTGAATTTAGTCAGTCACAGAAGAACATATATTGTATAAGACCACTTTTATCAGAACTCAAGAAAAAGTTTAAACACAGAAGACAACATTCTTTGATGGTTTCAAGGGTGAGGGGTATTCACTAACTAGACAGTAGACAAGTATTATCTTAGGTGAAGGGAAGGACAGCACACACTACAGGGGAAGTCAGCACAACTGGACTAAACCAAAGCTAAGTTTCCAGAATACAATCAAACATTTCGAGGGACAGAGTAGCAGGGGTAGGAATCTGGGGACCATGCTTTCAGGGGACATCTAGGTCAATTGGCATAAAAAAGCTTATTAAGAAAGTGTTCTGCATCCTACTTTGGTGAGTGGTGTCTGGGGTCTTAAAAGCTTGCAAGTGGCCTTCTAAGATGCATCAATTTGTCCCAACCACCTGGAGTAAAGGAGAATGAAGAACACAAGAGACACAAGGAAAGTATTAGCCCAGGAGACAGAAAGGGCCACATAAACCAGAGACTTCATCAGCCTCAGACAAGAAGGACTAGATGTTGCCCGGCTACCACCAATGACTGCCCTGACAGGGAACACAACAGAGAGTTCCTGATGGAGCAGGAGAAAGGTAGGGTGCAGAACTCAAATTCTAGTAAGAAAACCAGACTTAATGGTCTGACTGAGACTGGAGGAACCCTGGAAAGCATAGCCCCAGAATTCTCTATCAGCCCAGAACTAAAACAATTTCCAAGGCCAAGTCTTCAGGCAGGGATTGGACTGGACTGTAGGACATAAAGGGATATTCGTGAGGAGTGTGCCTCTTAGCTCAAGTAGATACAAGAGACTAAATGCACAGCTTCTGTCCGGAGGTGAGATAGGAAGGCAGAGAGGGTTAGGAGCTGGTTGAATGGACGTGGGGAATCGGGTGGAAAGAAGGAGTGTGCTGTCACAGTATGCGGAGAGCAATTAGGGTCACATAACAATGTATGTATAAATTTTTTTATGAGAGACTAACTTGAAATGTAAACTTCATTTAAACTACAACAATAAAAAAAAAAAAAAAAAAAGGTAACTGGTTTTTGTTTTATGTACCAGAAACTGTAATCATCTAGAATTCTAGAACACGGAGGGTGGATTTTTTGGTGACTTCGAGGAGGGATACAGAGTATGATAAATCCCCAGCTTAGTACTTGAGTCTCCCCTCAGGGCTGCAAGTACGATGGGAAGCAATAATCAGGCACCTGGGCACAGGGGAAGTAGAAGATAAAGCTGAAGGTAGAGATGAGAAACAGTTATCTCCAGGTTGTTAAATCCAATGACCAAATCTCACTCTCAAATTTAAAATGTTCGAAATCAAATCCTTCACTTCCCTTCCAAGTTTCTCCTCCTAACATCTTCTTTATCCCAGTAAATGACAACCTAGTCCTTCTATTTACATTGAATCATTTGAAATTGCTGATATTTGACCAGTTTCAATAACAAAAACATCAATTTCATATGGTTCCACCTAATAATTGCTGAGGCCAAAAAGTTGAGTCATTAACTCCTCTTTCTCTTGTGATATTAATTTCATATCCTATGGCCCTAAGTTTGAAATATATTCAGAATCTGTTCACTTCTCACTGATACCAACTTAGTCAAATTACCTTCATCTTTTGCCCATATTACTGACCAGTTCTGTCCTTGCCTTTCCGCTCCCCAAGAGTATATTCTCAATACAACAGAGTGAACCTTTTAAAACCTAAATCAGACCATGCTACCCCTCTGCCCAAAATACACCAGTGGCTTCCTATCTCACTCAGAGTAAAAAACTAAGTCTTTACAACAGGCTACAAGGCCCTACATGATTTGTCCATACTATGATTTTTTTTTATCTCTTTTTCTACCTCTCTCAATCTTGTTCACATTCTTCCAACTAACTGGCCTCCCTGCTTATTGACAAACACACCAAACTTATCCCCAACCTTTGCAATGTTCTCAAATTGGATAGCTCTTTTCTCAGATATCCTCATGGCCAGTTCCCTCACTTCTTCAGAACTCTGATGAGATGTCACCTTATTAGCAAGCCCTTCCCTAACACCGTATATCAAGAAACAAACACACATACATGCCTCATACTTCCTGTCTCCTTTATTTTTCTCCATAACACTTACTGTAATGTATCAATGTATTACATGTTTATTCTTATTTTTTTCTTAGTCTCAACCCAACAAAATGGAAGCTACATGAGGCCAGGTACTTTGTCTATTTGCTCATGACTGTACCTCTAGCAACTACAAGTGACCTATTGCTGAAACATCTGCCATTGAAAACCCTATGGAGCACAGTTCTACTCTGACACTTCATGGGGTTGCCATGAGTTGGAGTCGACATGACGGCAACTGTTAAAAAGCAACTACAAGAGTTTCTGGCACATAATAACCCTCAATAAATATTTCTTGAATGAAACAAATTCACAAATGAGTATATAGCATGTACAATTTTCTCTTGCGAGTGGTTGTTTTAAATCTAAAAAAAAATTCACTGAAAATATCTGCTAGTACTGGGTTTGCTCATTTAATAGTAAACATTACTTACGGTGGAAGAAATTTACACGCTAGTGCTTCAGGATCACTACATGTTTTAAAACAGGGAGTGGCACAAGGCTCATATCTCCATTCACACATCCTCCTGTAAGGAACTGCTGCCTGAATTTCTGGGGGCAAAAATAAAGTTTAGATTGTATATAGTGTTAATGCACAGCTTGAAAAATAATGATATGGAACTTCCTAGCGCTCGACCCCTCTTTGACTATGGCTATGGGGAAATAGTATTTTAATTGCTTGGTAATGAAAGCATTTCTTACTAGGTTGACTACCCAAATATAATTCCATCTTCCAAAGATCAAAAAAAAAAAAAAGCAAGATGTTGGAGGAGGCTAAAGAAAATTCAAAATCTTCTTCCTTTAGGTTTAGTGGGGTTCCATGGATCTGCATATAATAATAATACCATATACTTATTTGGACTTTTATATTTTATAAAATAATACTTCATCCATTATTCTATTTTACCCTCATAATAATCCTGTTGAGCAGGTATTATCTCCATTTTATAAATGAAGAAATTAAGGATCAGAGCAGCCAAGTGACTTGCCAAGTTCAAACAACTAGAAATATGGTGGGACCAAATCATGTTTCCTGACTTCACATCTCAAGAGAACACTCCATGTTTGTTCTTCTCACAGAACTTAGTGCACTGAATTGAACTTGGTGTTATTTGATGACCAAAAAATAAATGAATGAATTTGAACAATACATATATACAGTTATAAAACCTACCCCTTGCTGAAGTGTTTCCATCTGCAAACTTAGCTAATACTCCCCTCTCCCACATCATAAAGCGGTCTTCTATACCTGCCCAAAGGTATCTCTGAACAAGAGGGCTCCATAAAGAAGGAAGTTCAGAAAACAGGTTATGTTTCTTGGACTCTGTATAGTGAATCCGATTCCAAAGTGTGGGGGAGGAATATAAGACTTTTTAGAAGGCATCTATTCATCTAAACATTGAAGTAACTGCTACACCTGGGTTACTGGGCTCATGGGTCCTGAAAGAGGATTGGTTACAATACTGAGGATGGACCACTAGAGTTTTCCAGTTTCCGGAAACCCACAAATATCAGTTCTGAGATTTTGATGACGCCATTGTTGCCAGTTCTCCGAAGTTCAGGTGGGATAGCTGGGTCTAGTTCTAATAGAGCTAATTTTAGAGAGGGGGAATAGAGCCATGGCAAGTTCAACTATAAGTAAATACAAGTAAAATTATCACATCGACTCTATGGAATATTGTATAGGTCCTGTCAGTGACTTTCTTAAGATCACAAGAACCCGATTCAATAGGCAAAAATTTGAAGTTCAATTTGAATTTTCCAAAGACTAGCAAGGTTTACAGAAATTTATTCACAATGGAAAAGGCAAATGATTAGCTCTCTTAGACTGCTTTAAGAGAGTTGGTTAGGATGGAAGGCTTTGTTTGTGAGACCCAAGGCAGATATCAAACTCCCGAGTTTTGAGAATAAAGCATGGCTTTTAAACACTGGATAAAGCAGTGGGGACTGCTTTCTGAAATTCAAAAAATTCAATAGCTATAGACCTCCTAGGCTCTCTAGAAATAAAAGCAGGTTTCTGCTGAACCAGGAAAATCTTCCAGAAATCAGTGGAACCAGATACCCTTAGTATTTTAAGGACAGATACAAATACGTTTTTCTTATCATTAAGAATTATGTTATTCAGAAGTTGTTTTCTAGGAATGAAAAAATAGATACAAGCCCTAGAACAACACACATGGGTGGACTCTGTTTCCAAAGGCCAGACAGTATTGATAGAGAGCCCAACAGGATAATAATAATGACTAAAATCCCTCAATGAGATGAATTGACACAGGGGCTGCAACAATGGGCTCAAGCATAAAAACGATCTTGAGAATGGCAGAAGACTGGGCAGTGTTTCGTTCTGTTGTACATAGGGTCACTATGAGTTGGAACCAACTCAACAGCACCTAACAACAACAACATTATTTAGAACTGTTATAAGCAATTTACTGTATCAGCTTATTTAAATCCCACAATAATCCTATGAAGTAAGCACTATTCATACTCTCATTTTACCGATGAGCAAACTAAGGATCAGAGATGTTAAGAAACTTATTCAAGATGATACAACTGGGTACTTATACACAACTATATAAAAGTAAAAGAACTGGAATTTAAACTCAAGAAGTCAGTTACATATCCTGAAAGCATATGGGCACTAAAGTTAGACAAAACCAAGTTTAATCCTGTCTCTGCCACTTCTTAGCCGTATGACATTGCCCAAGTTACTTAATCTCTCTCAGCTTCAGTAATCCTCCAAAGACTAGGTGGCCAAAAACAATTGAATTCTGAAGGTTTAGTAATATAAGCAAGGTTCAGTTTATAAATTCAGAGAGAGAAACTTCCAGAAAAGATGGGAGCTAACCAGAGAGGCAGCTAATTCCTTGATATGCATAGCTTCCAGGTCAGCTCCCACTTTCCTGGGGAATTGAAAATGTGAGAAGATATGGTTCCACTTGCTATGCAGTGCATGTTATTTCCTAACTGGGCTATACTTTCAGGGGCATGGCTGGAAGTTGAGTCTGAATATGGAGTTAACAGTTGTATGAAGAACGCAATGAAAGGGACAGGAGTACCGGAAAGGGTGTCAGCATGAGAGTTAACCAAATTATTCCTGGAAGCTCAGGAGCTAAGTAGAAACAGAGGTCTAGACTTAGGAGGGATCCTTATTGGGAGCATCCTAACAATATGCCTAATGACAAAAATAAGCAGAACTAAATTCATATGGGTTAGACAACAGATCAAACACTGAAGAGACAATAGTTCAGAACTAGAAAATCCTGTAAAAGGACTTTTACAGTAAAAGTAAAAGGAGAAGGTGAGTTGTGAACAGGCCAAGGTTGTAGTAGTTAATACAGCAAAGGGACAAAAAATCTGTAAGTTATCCGTACAACAGATAAGGGACACCCACATTAGGGAGACCTTGGTTTGAGGCAGCTCGCTTGAGAAAGAACCAAACTCACGGCAATACCATGAATCAATACCAGGCAGGCTCTGACCTGGAGAGACTACACAACTCAAATCACTATGTGACCAACAGGTCCTGACAGTAGCATGTATTAGGCTACAGGATAGAATTAATGAAATAGGGCATTAAATTTATATATAGAGTGCAGTGGTTAAGAGCTCAGCTGCTAATTAAAATGTCAGCAGTTTGAATCCACCAGCTGCTCCTTGGAAACCCTATAGGGCAGTTCTACTCTGTCCAATAGGGTCACTAGGAGTCAGAATGGACTGGATGGCAAGGGATTTGGTTTGTTTTATATATATATATATACACACACATATATATATATATATATGTATGTGTGTTGTCATGGATTGAATTGTGTCCCCCCAAAATATCTGTCAGCTTGGCTGGGTCATGATTCCCAGTATTGTATGATTGTAATTTGATGTGATTTCCTTATGTGTTGTAAATTCAATCACTATGATCTAATAAGATGGATCAGCGGCAGTTATACTGATGCGGTATACAAGATTGGATAGTGTCTTAAGCCAATCTCTTTTGAGATATAAAAGAGAGAAGCAAGCAGAGACACATGGGAACCTCCTACCACCAAGAAAGCAGTGCCAGGAGCAGAGTGTGTCCTTTGGACCTGAGGTTCCTGCACAGAGAAGCTCCCAGACCAACAGAAGACTGATGACAAGGACCTTCCTCCAGAGCTGACAGAGAAGAGAAAGCCTTCCCCTGGAGCTGACACCCTGAATTTGGACTTGTAGCCTACTGGACTGTGAGAGAATAAACTTCTCTTTGTTAAAGCCATCCACTTGTGGTATTTCTGTTACAGCAGCACTAGATGACTAAGACATATGTATATATATAGTCATACATATATAAATTATAATTTAAAAAGCATATAAAAAGACTGCAATGATTTAAGCAAAGAAAAGATCAGCTGCTGCCAACAAACCATTTTTTTATTGTTGTAATTAAATGAAGTTTACATTTCAAGTTAGTCTCCCATACAAAAAATTTTTTTGCATACATTGTTATGAGTCCCTAATTGCTCACCCCATTCTGCAACAGCACACTCCTCGTTTCTGCCCCTGATTCCCCATGACCATTCAACCCGCTCCTAACTCTCTCTGCCTTCCCATCTCACCTCTGGACAGAAGCTGCCCCTTTGGTCTCTTGTATCTACTTGACTAAGAGGCACACTCTTCACGAGTATCACTTTATGTCCCACAGTCCAGTCCAATCCCTGTCTGAAGAGTTGGCCTTGGAAATTGTTTTAGTTCTAGGCTGATAGAGAGTCCAGAGGCCATGCCTTCCGGGGTTCCTCCAGTCTCAGTCAGACCATTAAGTCTGGTCTTCTTACTAGAATTTGAGTTCTGCACCCCATCCTTCTACTGCTCCATCAGGGACTCTCTATTGTGTTCCCTGTCAGGATGTTCATTGGTGGTAGCCGGGCACCATCTAGTTTTTCTGGTCTCAGGCTGATGAAGTCTCTCATTTATGTGGCCCATTCTGTCTCCTGGGCTAAAACTTTCCTTGTGTCTTTGGTGTTCTTCATTCTCCTTTACTCCAAGTGATTGGGACTAATTGATGCATCTTAGATGGCCGCTTGCAAGCTTTTAAGACCCCAGACACCACTCACCAAAGTAGGATGCAGAACATTTTCTTAATAAGCTTTTTTATGCCTTTTGACCTAGATTTCCCCTGAAAGCATGGTCCCCAGACCCCCCATCCCTGCTACTCTGTCTCTCAAAGTATTTGATTGTATTCAAGAAACTTCTTAGCTTCCAACAAACCATTTTAATAAATAAATAAATAAAATTTAAACTTTAGGGGTTTCTTATGATATGTCAATTTACGTATCCTTAAAGTTTTCCAAGTTTAATAATTGAAAATTAATAGAGAAGAATCAGAATACATAAAACATACACATACACATACATATACATATACATATATACAGACATACAAATATAACACACACTACATACAAATTGAAACCCTGGTGGAGCAGTGGTTAAGAGCTTGCCAAAGGGTCGACAGTTAAAACCTCCCAGCAGCTCCTTGGAAACCCAATGGGGAAGTTCTACTCTATAGGGTTGCTATGAGTTGGAATCAAGTCAATGGCAACAGGTTTGGTTTTTTTTTGGGGGGGAGGGGTTTACATACAAATTAGGGCAGGTTCACATGACCATTGTAAATCACTTTTGCAGTGTACAACCATATTAATACAATTCAAAAGCATAATGTACTTCCTATAAAATTGAACCATTTTATATCCCAATTCCAATAAAAGATCTATGTATACACATACTTATTTTCAATGATAAAGCAATCAGTGAAAAGCAGTATAATGTAACAGAAGGAACAAGGGCTTTCTAATTAGACCTGCTAGGTTTGAATCCTGGTTATGAATCTGGGCAAGCTCCTTATCTAGTCAGAGCCTGTTTCCTCATCTGTAAAATGGGAATCTACACCATCTATATCATACAGTATTTGTCAGGATTAGAGCTCATAGAGATAAAACAGTGTTTCTCAATACATGGCCTGGCCCCATGCCAGGCAGATTAAATGAGAATTGTAGTGGAAAGGCTGAGGGTATGCATTTAAACAAGATCCCAGGTGATCCTTATCTACACCAAATTTGAGAACTACTGATAGAATAAGTCTGACAAGGACTTTGTAGGTGCTCAGTAAATAACTGCTATTATAATAAAGTGGAATTATTAATGTATCTTTCCAATAGCACCAAAGGAATTTTTTTTCTATTTCAAAGTAAAAAATTGATTTTTAGAAGAATGGATTTAAATACAAAAACCTGCTAAATCTTCTGCCATTATGTAAATTATTTATTTGTTCTTTGTTTTGTTTGTTGTTTTGTCTTGGACAACATACCTTCTATGCTGAAGCTACTTGAATGTTTAAATTCTTCAGAATCATCATATTTAGATGCTTTGACACCAGAATCTGTGAATACGATGAAAAAGCCTTTCTTGCTGTATAATTCAAATGTGCTGTAACCAGGAATCCAGAGGCCCTGATGGTGGAAAAATGTGGCTCTCCTATGAAAGGCTGAATTCGCCTCCCACAGCTTCAGACTAAGAGAGTCATTGTCATGGACATAGAGAAAGTAGTTTGGCCTTTCAGCAGATTCCAAGGAAACAACTGCCAATGCTGCAAAACATAAAGCAGTGTGTTTGACAAGCCTCTGGGGTCTCAGGAGAAGATGGATCATGGACACTGGCATTCAAAAATGTATTTATAAAGTCAACAAAACTGTACTTCATAATGACCATACATACTTAATGCTAATAACAAAGATTTCAGAAATGAATTGTAAGATAGCTAAAAGAAAATGTAGCATTTTAAATGTAATGAATAACAGTAACAGCCACCCCCCACCAAAAAAAATCAATCTTTAATGAGTTCTATTTTTTAAATAATTCCCTATGCCTTTGGGGAGGAAAAAAAAGAAATACCAACTTATGACCCCAGAATGTACAAATCACACAAGAAACTGAAAGATTAATTGAATACTATATATATGTATTTGTAAGCTTTAACATCTTCAAATGCATAAAATCTACAAACAACTAAATTGGATTATTAAAAAGACTGAGAGAATACAGAAAAAGATAAATTTAGGGGTGCAACTACATTTCAATATCACAGGGTTCTAAATGAGAAAATGTTCTTGTGAGTTATTTGACTGCATTAAGAACTATTTGTTCAACATTATTGTCTATTCCCAATAGACAATCAAATGGCTAATTAATAATTAGGTTTTACAAAGATTTTGAGAACGGTCATCCTTCTTTGATATGTGCTTTAAAAGTTTTCTTTATATCTATAAAACCCATGATACAAAAATTTTTAAACTGAAGATTAAGTTTCATTTATTTATTTTAAACTAAACACCATTAGTTCTTTCTACTAAAAGCGTTTATTATTGAAAGTAATAAAATGAAGAGCTGTCGAAAATCCAATGTCTCATTCCAAAGGCATTTACTGTGCCTGGAAGTTCCTCTGCTGAACACTGAGAGATCCAAAGAACAAAATAAATTTTTATGAGGGGGAGAAAAAGATGTAACTAATACATAAATTAAGACTTCAGCTTTAAGTGTTTTCAGAGGTTAAAAAGAACAAGGGGAGCACAGGAAAGAAACAGCTTATTTCAACTAGAGAATCAGAAGATTTCTCAGAATCTGAAATCTAAGTCGGAGTCATTCACTCAATAAATATTTTCTAAGCATATACAACATGCTGTGCACTGTTACTAGGTAGGGGTGGTATTCAACCATGTAGTCTGCACATAAATAGATCAGAAGGGGACATTAACCAATCAGAACAGGTGCCAAGTCGATGAAAACAGTGTAGACCTGCCGGTGCAAACCAGCTAAATACAGGCCCAGGTTCTCTTCACCTAGGACCTGTCAGTGAATTAGAACAGACAAGGTCAGATAAGCATAAAGGATGGTCTCAATGACTGTCTGGATTCTGATTTATGCCCTTAATAGCTAACTTCTTTGATACTCAAATACAATTTGTTTCCTTTAACTTAATCTGGCATTAAAATCTTTCAAATGTTAGTGATCAGTGGGTAATTTTCCAAAAATTTCAAATTAAATTCTGTGATTAATACTATGAAAATTTAAGCTGTGCTTTCTTTAGGACCAAGAACTCAATCAATTATAGCTCTAATTAGCACACACATGCCAACAAATAAAGAAAAGATTTTATATACAAAAGAGATAGCTAACTCATGTGTCAATGTTTATTTGGTTTTATATACTTTAAGGCCTAGAAAATATCAAAAATATATTAGACCCCCAACTAATTTTTACTGAATATATGAAAAATGAAAATGGAAAATTAAATTCTTATTTTCAACTAGAAATTGTACTTACATGATGCTTTCTCTTTGAAAAGGCCTGGAGTGATCATAAAATTAAAAAATAAATTGTCATGAATGCCATTTCTTGGAAAAGAGAAAATGTTTCTACTGCTCATATTGGCTGCCAGAAAAAGGCCACTCTGCCCATAACTTGCCAGCATATATGGTCCTTCTCCAAGTCCTAGTTAAAAGCAAATAAGAAAAGTAAAAGTTAGCATAGGATTTTTAAATTTCAATCTGTCACTTCAATTAAATAGATTTTAATAACTAAAAATAGTCCAAAAGAGTGAGCCTTTAAAAATGTATCACTAGGAGGCGGGGCCAAGATGACAGAGTAGTCAGATGTCTCCAGTGGACCCTCTTACAATACAGACCTGGAAAAACAAGTGAATCAATTATTTATGACCATCTAGGACCCCTGAACATCTAAGGCAAAGTTGAGGAACTGTACTGAGTGGCAGGGGGAGGGAGAGACAGTTCGGAAGTAGCGAGGAGATCCCAGACCTGACCCGGCGGGAGCCTGAGCCCTTCAGGCCTGATCAGCTCGTGGATGACCAGTGAGGCAGGCAAGCAGCAGTGCTCAGGAGGTGCGTTTTCTGCACCAGGAGAGACTCAGCACCAGAGAGTCTACTCACCTACCCAGAACCAGTGAGAAGCACCCCTCGATCAACGAAAGATAAGTACTTGTGTACGGCCTACCACACAATCAAAAACATCCCCCTTAGGGAAAAATCTCTCTCCTATTTGCCTCCCGGCTCCCTGCTCCACACTGGGTCCCCGAACAGCTTCAGCAACTGCCAAGACCCCTGGGCCAGAAGTAGGATCCATCACACACCCTGAGCTATTCTCCCGGCCTTGGAAAGAATTAACAGGGGAGAAAATAAACTGCCGGCTCCCCTAAGCCAGGAACCCAGGGTAGGCACAGCTCCTTTGCCTAGGCACAGACATGAGGAATCCATGGACTTTGAGTGCCTTTCCCCCTGCAGAGACTTGTGTGGGCCCATTTCAACAGTGTTCGCCCTCATTATCGCAGTACAACAGGGTATATACCTCAAGTCTAACTTCAACTGTTTCAGATGTGAAGTGGCAAGTTCGTGACATTTGACACTGCTCTGCCCATTAAGCAGGGTCTTCACCTATCCACATCAGGGGCCTGAGGAATGGTGGCTCCACCCACACCACCTAGCCACCTGTAATAGGGGCCTAAGAATAAGAGGTGCCCCCAGTCCTTACAGCCAACAGCACTGGCTGCTCATAGTCTGGCTGCGAAGCCCACCCACCTATGCACTCTAGGAAAGAGGGACACGCCTTACTCCTGGACACTCGGGGGCAGCCGTCAGCCCCCTTCCTTGCTCAGAGTGTGTCCCCCTGCTGCAGCCAGATGCCTGTGCCTACACCAATCACCCATGCCTGTCTAGGACCGTAGGTGAGAGCCTACACCACACACTTGGTGGATATATACCTGCGCACCTGAGCTGAGTTCATACATGAGGAGTGGGCAGACTCCTGAGCTCACATACCTACAAACAGATCTAACCACCTGGTGACAGGACAGTAGAGCTTCAAAGCTGCTGGTAATCAAACTAGCTCATACAAGCAGCCTATTTGGGCATATCAAAACAAAACAAGAAGCAAGGACACAGTAAGGAAATATAAAATAAATAAATATAATAACTTACTGATGGCTCGGAGACAACAGTCAACATCAAATCACATAAAGAGGCAATCCATGATGGCTTCAGCAAGCTCCCAAAATAAAGAATCTAGAAATTTTCCAGAGGAGGAAAATTTCTTGGAGTTACCAGAGGCAGAATACAAAAGATTAATATACAGAACTCTTCAAGAAATTAGGAAGGAAATAAAGCAAAACGCTGAACACACAATAGAGGAAATTAAAAAGATTAGACAAGAGCATAATGACCAATTTAACAGGCTGCAAGAATCCATAGAGAGACAGCAATCAGAAATCCAGAAGACTAATAATAAAATTTCAGAATTAGACAACTCAACAGAAAGTCATAGGAGCAGAACTGAGGCAATGGAAGTCAGAATTAGTAAGACTGAAGATAAAGCACTTGACACCAAATTATTTGAGGAAAAATAAGATAAAAAGATTTAAAAAAAATGAAGAAACCCTAAGAATTATGTGGGACTCTATCAAAAGGAATAACCTACGAGTGATTGGAGTACCAGAACAGGGGGGATAATAGATAATACAGAGAGAATTGTTGAAGATTTGTTGGCAGACAACTTCCCTGATATTGTGAAACATGAGAAGATATCTATCCAAGATGCTCATCAAGCCCCACATAAGGTAAATCCCAAAAGAAAGTCACCAAGACATATTATAATCAAACTGGCCAAAACCAAAGATAAAGAGAGAATTTTAAGAGCGGCTAGGGATAAACGAAAAGTCGTCTACAAAGGAGAATCAATAAGACCAAACTCGGACTATTCAGCAGAAACCACGCAGGCAAGAAGGTAATGGGATGACATACATAAAGCCTTGAAAGAAAAAAAACTGCCAGCAAAACTATCTCTCAAATATGATGGTGAAATTAGGGCATTTCCAGATAAACAGAAGTTTAGGGAATTTGCAAAAACGAAACCAAAATTACAAGAAATACTAAAGGGAGTCCTCCAGTTAGAAAATCAGTAACATCAGATAACAACCCAAGACTAGAACACAGGACAGAGAAACCACATATCAACCCAGATAGGATGTCACAAACATAAATCAAAGCTAAAACATTGAAAATAGGGAAACAGATGTCAATCTGTAAAAGATGACAACATTAAAACAAAAAAGAGGGACTTAAAAAATGTAGACATAGATTTTTCATATGGAGATGAAGTCAAGGCAGTATAAAGAAATAAAAGACTGGAATAAACTTAGAAAAATAGGGGTAAATATTGGTAACAACAAAGGAAACTAACAATCCTACAAGTCAAAATAAAAAAATAGAAAAATAGAAAGACTCAGCAAAAAACAAAATCGACAACAATGAAAAAGATGAAAAGAAAATACGTAAAGAAAAACGACTCAGCACAGAAAATTAAGTGGAACAAAGAAACTGTGAACAACACAAAAAAAAAGACATCAAAATGACAGCACTAAACTCATGCCTATTAATAATTACGCTGAATGAAAATGGACTAAATGCACCAATAAAGAGAAAGAGAGTGGCAGACTGGATTAAAAAAACACGATCCGTCTATATGCTGCCTACAAGAAACACACCTTAGACTTAAAGACACAAACTAAAACTCAAAGGATGGAAAAATATATATCAAGCAAACAACAATCAAAAAAGATCAGGAGTGGCAATAATAATCTCTGACAAAATAGACTTTAAAGTAAAATCCACCACAAAGGATAAGGAAGGAGATTATATAATAATAAAAGGCTCAGTACACCAGGAGGACATAACTGTAATAAATATTTACACACCTAATGATGGGGCTCCAAAATACATAAAACAAACTCTAGCAGCACTGAAAAGAGAAGTAGACAGCTCCACAATAGTAGTAAGAGACTTCCACATACCACTTTTGGTGAAGGACAGAACATCCAGAAAGAAGCTCAACAAAGACATGGAAGATCTAAATGCTACAATCAACCAACTTGATCTCATAGACATATACCGAACTCTCCACCTAACAGCAGCCAAGTATACCTTGTTTTCCAACATACTTGGAACATTCTCCAGAATAGACCACATATTAGGCCATAAAGCAAGCCTTAACAAAATCCGAAACCATGAAATATTACAAAGCATTTTTTTCTGACCATAAAGCCATAAAAGTAGATATCAACAACAGAAAAAGCAAGGAAAAAAAGTCAAACACATGGAAACTGAACAACACCTTGCTTAAAAGCTACTGGGTTATAAGAAGAAATTAAGCATGGAATAAAGAAATTCACAGAATCAAACGAGAATGAAAACATATCCTACCAGAACCTTTGGGAAACAACAAAAGCAGTGCCCAGAGGTCAGCTGATACCAATAAATGAACACATCCAAAAAGAAGAAAAGGTCATAACCAAAATATTAACCCTACAACCGGAACAAGCAGAAAGAGAGCAGCAAAAGAAGCCCTCAGGTGCCAGAAGAAAGGAAATAATAAGAATTAGAGCAGAATTGAATGAAATAGAGAATAGAAAAACAATTGAAAGAGTTAACAAGACCAAAAGCTGGTTCTTT
>NW_004444061.1:1537751-1588370 GCF_000243295.1 Trichechus manatus latirostris
TAAATTCATCCACCTATGAGCAGCTGATATTTGACAAAGGCCCAAAGTTCATTAATTGGGGAAAAGACAGTCTCTTTAACAAATGGCACTGGCATAACTGGATATCCGTCTGAAAAAACTGAAACAAGACCCATACCTCACACCATGCACAAAAATTAACTCAAAATGGATCAAAGACTTAAATATAAAATCAAAAACGATAAAGATTATGGAAGAAAAAATAGGGACAATGCAAGGAGCCCTAATACATGGCATAAACACAATACGAACCATAAGTAACAATGCACAAGCACCAGAAGAGAGACCAGATAACTGAGAGCTCCCCAAAATCAAACACTTATGCTCATCAAAAGACTCACCAAAAGAGTCAAAAGACAACGCACAGACTGGAAAAAAATTTTTGGCTACGATAAATCTGATCAGCATCTAATCTCTAAAATCTACAAGATACAGCAAAACCTCAACAACAAAAAGACAAATAACACAATTAAAAAATGGGCAAAGGATATGAACAGGCACTTCACTAAAGAAGATATTCAGGTGGCTAACAGACACATGAAGAAATGCTCACGATCATTAGCCATTAGAGAAATGCAGATCAAAACTACAATGAGATATTATCTCTCCCCAACAAGGCTAGCATTAATCCAAAAAACTCAAAATAATAAATGCTGAAGAGGTTGTAGAGAGACTGTAACACTTATACACTTTTGGTGGGAATGTAAAATGGTACAACCACTTTGGAAATCGATTTGGTGCTTCCTTTAAAAGCTAGAAATAGAAGTGCCATATGATCCAGCTATCCTACTCCTTGGAATATATCCTAGAGAAATAAGAGCCGTCACACGAATAGATATATGCACACCCATGTTCACTGCAGCACTGTTCACGATAGCAAAAAGATGGATACAACCTAGGTGCCCATCAATGGACGAATGGATAAACAAATTATGGTATATCCACACAATGGAATACTCCACAACAATAAAGAACAATGAAGCTGTGAAACATCTTATAACATGGAGGAATCTGGAGGTCATTATGCTGAGTGAATTTAGTCAGTCACAGAAGAACAAATATTGTATAAGACCACTTTTATCAGAACTCAAGAAAAGGTTTAAACACAGAAGACAACATTCTTTGATGGTTTCGAGGGTGAGGGGTATTCACTAACTAGATAGTAGACAAGTATTATCTTAGGTGAAGGGAAGGACAGCACACAGTACAGGAGAAGTCAGCACAACTGGACTAAACCAAAGCTAAGAAGTTTCCTGAACACAATCAAACACTTTGAGGGACAGAGTAGCAGGGGTAGGGGTCTGGGGACCATGCTTTCAGGGGACATCTAGGTCAACTGGCATAACAAAGCTTATTAAGAAAATGTTCTGCATCCTACTTTGGTGAGTAGCATCTGGGGTCTTAAAAGCTTGCAAGTGCCCATCTAAGATGCAAATCAATTTGTCCCAACCACCAGGAGTAAAGGAGAATGAAGAACACAAGAGACAGAAAGGGCCACATAAACCAGAGACTTCATCAGTCTGAGACAAGAAGAACTAGATGGTGCCCAGCTACCACCAGTGACCACCCTGACAGGGAACACAACAGAGAGTCCCTGGTGAAGCAGGGGAAAGGTGGGGTACAGAACTCAAATTCTAGTAAGAAGACCAGACTTAATGGTCTGACTGAGACTGGAGGAACCCTGGAAATCATGGCCCTTGGATTCTCTATCAGCCCAGAACTAAAACAATTTCTGAGGCCAATTCTTCAGACAGGGATTGGACTGGACTGTGGGACATAAAGTGATATTCGTGAGGAGTGTGCCTCTTAGCTTAAATAGATACAAGAGACTAAACGGGCGACTTCTGTCCGGAGGCGAGATGCGGAGGAAAACAGGGTTAGGAGCTGGTTGAATGGACATGGGGAATCAGGGGTGGAAAGGAGGAGTGCACTTTCACAGTATAGGGAGAGCAATCAGGATTACATAACAATGTATGTATACATTTTTGTACAGGAGACTAACTTGAAATGTAAACTTCATTTAAACTGCAACAAAAAAAATGTATCACTAATAACAACTTAACTCTTTTTAAAAATTGTAATAATTCGGAATATATATATTACAATTATGTATGTACATGTTATATATATATGTATGTATGTATGTATAGCAGAGCTGCATGAAAGGTTGACTTAAGCTTTCTGGACCTCAAAGTTTCTCACCTATATGAAGAATTTTGCCTAGATTACTTTCCAGCTCTAATATTGCAAGGCTCTAATCTATCCTCAGTAAACATAAGAAGTTTAGTTCTATCAATGGAAATATATTTTGATATTTCTTAAGAATCATTTCTCCTTAGTAGACTGCATAGCATAAAAACATAATTCACAGACATGATATACAATGTTTCTTTTTTTCTGTAAATTGTTGAATTTCACCAGTGAAGTATGTCTACACAAAAGTAAATAAATAAATAAGATGAATCTCAAGAGAGAAGTCAACGACCTTTTTACTTATACTGTAATTTCCCATGACTTAAATGGTTCCATATAAAGTAGAAAATAATTATTATTGTAAAAAAAACTAGTAGAACCAAACCTGAAATTCAGCTCAATCAAAATAATTTTTCTGTCAACTTTATCCTATAAAGAGAAGTATCTAAATGATCATTGTTTGCCAATAGTCCAAAAAAAATTTTTTAGGAGTTCAATTTTATGACGAAGGCTATACTTACCTTCAACCTCATCTCTATGTCACTTAATGTTTTTAATACCTGATATATTACAACACTTTGAAGTTCCTCCCAAATCATCAGAAATTAAGTTACATAATTATCAGCTGTATACTTTTTACATTTATATATATATATTTTTTGCAGTGTAATTTATGTAAAATGTTAATATATGTGTGGTAGATCATATCGCAAAAGATTAATCTGGTTGCTCTCAGTGTATTTCACTTGCCCTCATCTTCTCTTTTTTATCTCGTGGACAATTTTCCTTTCCCAGTCCACTCTGAAAAGGAGGAAAAAAGATTTAAAGAAATATGAGGGCCAGGTTTTTCCGGTTTCAGAGATGAAGACCAGGTCTAAGGGAAGGGGAGAGGATGGTTGGATTGGAGGTATGAGAAGCCTTCCAAGTAGAAAAGAGAACAAGAACCAAACTCTCCAACATGAGGATCAGGTGAAGAGAGGAGAGACTCAAATGATTAAGTTATATTCAAGTGTAGTCCTTGCTACCGACTCATCATCTGGGACAGCTCGAGCGTCTGGGGACACTCATAAGTCATAATGAAAAGAGCTCTGTTAGAGACTTAGACCCTTGGAATGGAGACAGAGACGTGAAAAGAGAATTTTGCCACCACACCAAGATGGAACTAACAGAAACAATAGAGAATTTTTCTGAGCCTCGCAGCTGTGGGCCCCCACCAATGTTACAAATGTACATTACACATAGTGTTTCCCCATGAACCAAAATATACAACAACCAAAGAAAATTATTTCAAAAGCCTTAACCACCAATGGCTCATTTTCTAGGAACAACAAGAGCAATATAAACTTCACAGATACAAATACACTTCAAATTATTGATAAATATGTAGATTATAAGGCGATCTATTTCAAAATGAATAAGACTTACATACAACTACAACTTCACAGCTTGAAACACCCTCATGAATATTCAACATAAGAATAGAAGAAAGGAGATAGACAATTAAACAAAATCTTCCCTCCCCTACTGCATATGTCCTTTCCTATAGCAACCTGAAGAGATAATTATTATCTGAGAAATTCATGTGTATAAAAATCTAAAGCTTCTGAAACGACTCTTAGTTGACAGATATCTTGCTTTTGAATTGTTTTCATGTATTTTCACCAACAATTGAAAGACAAGTCATTGACCTTAACGTAATTTTCTGCAGTGAGAAATATAATTTCAATGTCTACTAAAAGCAATCATTTCCTGCAGTAATACTTTAAACAGAGTAATAAGCACATTCTATCTAGTACATCGACAGGGAACGGCCAGAAATTCAACCAGATTCCAAAGAGAACATGGAACAAGGGCTATCATTGCTGATGTTAGATGGATCCTGGCAGAAAGCAGAGACTACCAGAAAGAAATTTACCTGTGTTTTATTGACTATGCAAAGGCATTCGACTGTGTGGATCATAACGAATTATGGATAACATTGCAAAGAATGAGAATTCCAGAACACTTAATTGTGCTCATGCGAAACCTGTACATAGAGCAAGAGACAGTCATTCAAACAGAACAAGGGGATACTGTGTGGTTTAAAATTAGGGAAGGTGTATGTCAGGGCTGTATCCTTTCACATACTCATTCAATCTGTATGCTAAGCAAATGACCCAAAAACTGGACTATATGAAGAAGAACGGGGCATCAGGATTAGAGGAAGACTTATTAACAACCTGCAATATGCAGATGACACAACTTTGCTTGCTGAAAGTGAAGAGGACTTGAAGTCTTTACTAATGAAGATCAAAGACTACAGCCTTCAGTATGGATTATATCTTAGCATAAAAAAACAAAAACAAAAATTCCTCACAACTGGACCAATAAGCAACATCAGGATAAACTGAGAAAGTACTGAAGTTGTCAAAGATTTCATTTTACTTGGATCCACAATCAACGTCCACGGAAGCAGAATTCAAGAAATCAAATGATGCAATGCATTGGGCAACTCTGCTACAAAAGATCTCTTTAAAGTTTTAAAAAGCAAAGATGTCACCTTGAGGACTAAGGTACGCCTGATGCAAGCCATGGTTTTCTCAAGTGCCTCACATGCATGTGAAAACTGGACAATAAGAAGACTGAAGAAGAATCGATGCCTTTGAATTATGGTGTTGGTGAAGAATATTGAATATACCATGGACTGCCAGAAGAACAAACAAATCTGTCTTGGAAGAAGTACAGTCGGAATGCTCCTTAGAAGGGAGGATGATGAGACTTCACCTTATAAATTTGGACATGTTAATCAGGAGGGACTAGTCCCTGGAGAAGAATATTATGCTTGATAAAGTAGAATGTCAATGAAAAAGAGGAAGACCCTCAACAAGATAAACTGACACAGTGGCTGCAACAATGGGCTCAAACACAGCAGTGATGGTGAGGAAGGCACAGGACCAGGCAGTGTTTCATTCTGTTGTACCCAGGGTTACTATGAGTCAGAACCGACTCAACAGCACGTAACATCTGATAAAATTAAGGAACACTGGTGGGGCTGTGGTTAAAGTGCTTGGCTCCTAACCAAGAGTTCGGAAGTTCAAACCCACCAGCAACTTTCCGGGAAAAGATTTACAGCCTTGGAAACCCTATGGAGCAGTTCTGCTCTGTCCTATTGGGTTGCTATGAGTTGGAATCGACTCGAAGGCAGTGGATTTGGTTTTGGGAGCTAGTAAAATCACTCTGAACTTAAAATTTGCATAAAAAGTTTTAGCAGAATATAGAACTCCTTGCTCATCTATAGCAAGAAAAACAATATCTTTATATTTTTAGTAAATGCCATAAAAATGACCATGAAGTTATCACATATAGTCTTTGTAGTGGGGATTACTGAAAAAATCTCAGCTGTAACCTCTGAATTCTCATAATATTTTTTTCTTTCTCCCCTACAGAATCACAAATACTTATTTCTGTATTAGCTTTAAATCACATGTGTATCTTAATAACATAACGACTAGCATGTGGTAAGTAATGAACTCAACAAATAGCTGTGAGTTTGTTTAGGATGCAATAAATTAAGAACAATCATTTAAAATCATTTAATCTTCATTAATACTATCAGAAATCTCTACAGTTACATAATCCTCTTCACTTTTCTATCACTATTGCATTACTTTATCAAACTCTTCCTCCTCTTGCCAGGCTGACACCTTCCTTATTACTCTGATGATAGGAAATAGATTCCCTTGTCCTACCACTTAATCTATCAGTGTATCATGAAAGCCGAATGTCCTGTATTCATCCTACGAATATTGTTGTTGCTGCTGTTAAGTGCCGTCGAGTCGGTTCAGACTCATAGCAATCCCATGCACAACAGAAAGAAACACTGCCTGGTGTTGCGCCATCCTCACTATCATTGCTGTGTTTGAGCCCACTGTTGGAGTCATTGGGTCAATCCATCTCATCGAGGGTCTTCCTCTTTTTTGCTGCCCCTCTACTTTACCAAGCATGATGTCCTTCTCCAGGGACTGGTCCCTCCTGATAACATGTCCTAAGTATGTGAGACGAAGTCTCACCATCCTCTCATCTAAGGAGCATTCTGGCTGTACTTCTTTCTTCCAAGACAGATTGTTTCCTTCTTCTGGCAATCCGACGCAATATTACCAACACAGTATTACAAATGAAACTAGAAGAACTGGCTTAAAGAATCCTGTAACACATTAGAAAAAAGAATAATCACTAGAAGTGCAGCAGACTTGTTGACAAAAAGCAAAATGTACCAATAAATTAATCTATAGCAAGATGTAGAGATTCACTATTCAGAGGCAATTCTGCTTCTAGGCCCAAGGGACTGCACAAGAATGCTCAAGAGTACAAAGACACAGATGGAGATTTTCACAGCAGCATTATGTGAGGTAGGAATTTTTAAGTAAAAAAGTTATAAGAGCATTTTCTCAAAGTAGTGTCAGTGTACATTATATAGAGCATATGGCAGCAATGTATGGGGATCATCACTAGTCTAGGATATGTCAGCTATACACTAGTCAGTGTAGCATGCGGGTCAAGCTGGTTATCTCTAAAGTCAGATTGTTTTTAAATCCCAGGTTGCTACATTTTGGCTATGAGACCTTGGTCAAGTTTTTTAACCTCTCTGTGCCTCAATTTTCTCTTCTGTAAAGTGTTGATAATAATGACAGGATCTATCTTACAGGCATATTTTTTAAGTTTAAATTATATAACATAATGAAGTAGTTAACACAATAAAATTTAGCCATTACTTTTATTACTCTTACTATTACTAGACTATCAATCACTTTTGAAGCATGAAATCCAACGAATCGATGTGGAGTGTATGGATATGTGGGTGTGGGTGGTGTATATGTGTGTTGAACCCTGAACAGGAAATATTTTTCATCTAGATTTTTATATAATTAATCAGAGTGTTTTTTTAATGTTTAATTTTTTTCTCCATCGAATTACGAAGTTTGTTTCCTAAAATTTGAATCAATATTAACAAAATTAACCAAAGCTAGATCGCACACATTTTCTCTTTAATTCATCGTCTCCTTTTCTCTAAACCTATCCAGCCATCTTTGGACATTTACAGCTTCAGCTGACAGATTTTCCCTGGCTCAGTAAGGCACCTAAACTGCCTTGCATTGATTGATCGGGGTTCTTTAATGGCCCAGCTTTCCTGTAAATATTACTGTAACTTTTCCATCATGGGTCCAGCATCTGTCCAGTCACTGACAGAGTTGACACTTCCCTAGAACCTCTTGTTTGAATTGCTTTAAGTGGCTATACCGTTCTCATTAAATAGATTTCACAATAAGCAGGCTCCAGTTCTGCTATCTTCTGCCATTTTCACTGAGGATGTAATTTTCTCCCTCTTCTTACATCCATGCCTTAGTTTTAGGCAGCAGCCTCCTCAGACTTCTTGTTGCCAATCTCATGTTCTAAAAGTCTCATATTGGAACTCAGTTTTGCTTCTCATAGAAGAGTGACACTCTGATTCTTACAGTGACAAAAATATCAAATTTATGATCAGATGAAATATCAGAGACAACAAATTGGAGATTCATGAACTCCTCCTTGACTTCTTAAGTTTCACACCACACGAGCTACCCTCTCACACAGTCAGAAACTAGACCTTTTCATCTTCAATAACTGAATCCTCAAAGATGTTTCTGTGGAACACTCACTATCTAACCATCACTGCCAGTCCTTCTGCTTCACTCCTCTGGTACTCACTCCTATAATACTCCAATCTCAGTGAAACCCTATCATTTTCCACTTTTTATCACCCTTTGTGTCTTCATTTTTCTACTTATCCAAATTAGAATCCTTGTTCTGCCATTATAATCACACACTTATACACACTGTTAACTTGCTGGCCCTACCCCTTCCTTGTCATGTTGTTAGTTGCCATCTAGTTGGCTCCCACTCATAGCGACCTTATGTGTAACAGAATGAAACGCCGCCCAGTCCTGTGCCATCTTCACAATCATTGATAGGTTTGAGTCCATTGTTGTGGCTACTGTGTCAATCCATCTCATTAAGGGTTTCCCTCATTTTCACTGATCCTCTACTTTACCAAATATGATGTCCTTTTCTAGGGATTGGTCTTTACTGGTGATGTATCAAAGTAAGCGAGTTGAAGTCTTGCCATCCTCCCTTCTAAGTATCTTGGTTGTATTTCTTCAAAGACTGATTTGTTCATTCTTTTTGCAGTCCATGATATATTGAATACTCTTTGCCAACACCACAATTCAAATGCATCATTTTTCATTATCCAGCTTCTGCATGCATATACCCACATGGAAAATCCCAACAAATCTATCTCAGACTTGCATCTGAGTAGCTGAAATTAACTGTAGAAAAATCAGGCAGTCATCTAGACCTGAGCAACCAGGAGAACTTCAAAATGATTACAACAAAAAATCAAACATATACTCAACCTTGCTAGAAATTTCCTAGTAATTTCACTTACCAAAAGATTATTTCATACCTTCTTTCTCCTCAAGTCTTCATTATCACCTCTCCACACGACACTTTGTAGCTGATCGCCTATTCTCTTAACCTTATAGTGAAAATAGAAACCTTAAGAACTATCATCTTTCCATCACCAATTTTCACCAATTTATATGCTTTTGCACCACATACTTTGCTTTCCATTCTGTTAGAAAGAAGAAAATGTCACACCTACCTAAGGCCAGCTGCTCTACTTGACCTCTGAATCACATCCACTCTCAACTTCCTAAAGATGTTGCTCCAACCCAGCCCCAGATTACCTCATTTCAGTAGATGGCAACTCCTTTCATCAGTTGTTCAGGACAAAAATCTTAGAGTCATCCTTGACTCCTTTTGTTCTCTCACACTCCATGATTCAGTCCATCATTGAGTCCTACAGACCATACAACACTTCCCCTATTCATATCCAAATCAACTTCTTTTCCCATCTTTGCTATCACTCGTGTTGAAGCCACCATATCTCACTTCAGCTCTTACAACAGTCTCCAGTTTTCATTCTTCCACCTCCCTTCCTACAGTATATCCTTCACACAGCAGCCAGAATGATCTTTATAAAGTTAAAATCACATCATGCTTCTCCCCTCTTTAGTGTTCCCCAAAGACTTCTCACTGCAACAAAAATAAAAGAAAATCCCTTACCTTGGCCTGCAAGGCCCTACATGATCTGGTTCCTGCTCCCTCTGACCTCATCTCACTTCATCCTCACACTTGTTGACCATAATACAGTTTCCCTGGCTTCATTTTTGTTCCAAACAATTGTCAATTTTTCTCTCATTTCAGAAATTTAGAATTTTCTTTTCCTTCTTCTTTGTACACTGTCTTCCAGGATCATGGGATGGCAGTTTCCTTCTCGACATTCAAGTCAACTCAAATGTCATCTCCCAGAAGTCACGCTACTATAGATGCTGGGACCAGAACCCCAGGTATATATGATCCCAAACCCTCCAAAGGGCTCTAAGCCCACATATTCATCTACCACATCTTATTGCCTATTCACAAAAAAGATGAACAGTATTGGGCGTATGATAGATGTTCAAGAAATATTTGTTTATTGAGGCACTTTAAGGTAGAGATTAACAGTTTGGGTTTTGAAGTCTGTTAGAAGTGGAATTGAATCGTGGTTCTACCACTTAACTACCTTGAGTAAGTTATTTAACTTTGATCGGCGCTAACTTCCTCATCTATAAAATAAGATTCATCAACTCTAAACTCATAGGTAGAGTAAATAAAACATGAGTGAAGTGCTTAGCACAATGTTTTGAACATAATAAGCAATTAGTAAACTGTAGTATTATTAACTGGATGTATTTGTATTTGATCTGCTAGCTATCTAGCCCAAACATCGCTTTCTCATCCAATTTAGTGTTTGTTCCCTGAAACTGCTGATCTGTTTGTCATTTTGTGCCAACTCCCGCATGTTTGAATATGCTGCACTAATGATGGTTCTGGATGCTGGGAAGGGTATGAGCCACATCTGTCCTCACTCTAAAATTACACACCTGCCAAACTGCTACTAATTCCCCAGATTTCCCCTTCTCTGTTATTCATGCCAACATTTGATGTAGGGTACAAGTCACCCCAAGCTATGCCATGTGATGAGATAGTACCGAAGGACAAAGGCCTAACAGCATACAAAATTAAGGTTGAGGCCAACACAGAGAGAAAACATAGGCATTGATCTCAGTGCAGTAAACTATTAGGTTATTATGAGACGACCAAGCGAACATCCACATGTTGCTTATCTGCTGGTTGGGATGCTGTCCATACAGGAGAACGGGAAGAAAAACCACTTGGAAACATTCAGACATTGTCACTCTGTTATTACTGAGAAACCCATCTGAAAACCTAAAGATTTAATCACTGCAGGGTACTAAGTGAATAACACTGAGCTGGCAGATAAAATTTACAACTACTGATTCAATATAATAAAGAAATGTGCTTTTCAAAATTACGTATAATGTTTTATATTAGTCACCAAAACAAAAAACCAATCCTGTTGCCATCGAGGCGATTCCCACCTATAGAGACATTACACGATAGAATAGAACTTCCCCATAGGGTTTCTAAGGCTGTAATCTTTATGCAAGCAGATTACCACATCCTTCTCCCACAGAATGGCTGGTGACCTTTCAGTTAGCAGCCAAGCCACTGCACCACCAGGGCTCCTCGAATTAGTCACAGGTATACTTCAAAACCTCACTTACATGATTATTAAGTCTTTTTCTTTTCTTTTTTGGTAGTTCTGGGAGACTCACTTTTACCTTATCAATAAGTTCTCATCCTGTTAATATGTAAATAATTATTTTTGCCTAAAGTTATGGCTAAACAAATTCTTTGTTATTTTTATCTCACTTACAATTTGTTTCTTTGATTTCCATGGTATAATAAAATTTGAACAATGTCCATATTTTTCCATAATGGTAAAATGTATACCCTTAGTATATGTATTTTATCCTCTTTACCTAAAAAATTAACAAACTTTACTCATCCATCCATTCATATCATTCAAAAGCTACGTGTTCAGTACCTCCTAAGTGTTGGGAACTGAGTTACACACACTTTTATTATTTAAAGGTATAAATTTTAACAAAAGTACTTAGAAATTTGAATAAATTTAATTAGTGAAGGCTTTCATAGAGTATATAACAAATTGTGAACTATTTGTACTTTTTCCCAGCACAAGTTTTTCACAGACTTTAATATGAAAATACACTTAACAGAATACTATAGTTATATTCTTTATTAAAATGTCACATACCTTCATTGTAATATTCACAATCAAGGGCTAAAAAAGGGAAAAAAATATATTAATCTATATAAGAAACTGACCTGTTAGCTGAATGTATACAGTATATGGCCATATATTTATCTATAACCAAGTGAAAGAACATAGAGTAAGATAATCATTTGGAAACTTCCTTTGATCAAAGGGGATTCTTTAAGAATGATGTGTTTTTATAAGAGTATTTTAGAGGTAGGCAAATATATCTGTCAATTCAGAAATGTCAACTTAAAACGTTAAAATCATTAAGTATTGTTCAGATGACTTACTATCTACACAGGTAAACTAAAAAATTTTAAAAGTCCAATCTACAAGCAAATCCAATATTAGTTTTTTTTTTTTTGTAAAAAATAGGTTTCTTATAACCAGAACGGAGTGAAACTGCACAGGCATAAGAGGATTAAAGTCATAAACCATTTCTCTGAGGATAGTTTATAAATAATTTACAGTTCAAATGTTACAATGACAGCAGTTAAAAGATAGAATAGAAAATTTACCTCAAATTTTTCTTTTTATAAATCCTTTTGATATAATACCATTTGTCTACTTTGTCAAAGGAATATAAAAATCAGTTGTCTTAAATAATAAATTCTATTTCCATGTCTTTCATGGAATTAGTTCTATTGATAAGGGAACAATTAATATGGATCTCCTTACAAGGTTCTCATTTAATGATGTTCTAAGCACAGTACTCACAACAAGTAGTAGATGATCTCCAGTGAATTGATACGCCTTCCTGACAACATTTGTATGCATACGCTGCGATGCTCGTACATAAACATTCACAGTCTCCACCAAGATTACAATTACATGTATCTTCATGGCAATTTTTGGCAAAAGAAGTAACATCAATCTAAAAATGAAGTGAAAGATGATCTAACTTCAATAACTACTGACTATAATTGATTAAACTCAACCTTCCAAAAGAAAATTAACTGGTATGTTTTCAAAATTTGACAGCTTAACACTGTCATTTAGAGACTTCTCAATACCTTTACCTCTGTATTGCCAAAGAAGAAAGAAATATATAATGCAAATGTAATATCAAAGATCTGGAGAAACAACTAATAAGATTAACGAATAAATATTTCAGTATCTGTAATACAGCAGATTAGTATTTTTTTGAAGTTCATTGTTTCATTACTAGCATATTCATATGACATTAAAAGAAAAGCATAGTCTGCTTCCAATTGTGCTTTCCCTCGATTTTTCAAATCTTAAGCTTTTTGAAATTTTTGTTGGGAACTAGAATTATTATACTGGGAAAGAGTTTAGGAAGTTAAATTTCTAAATAAATTACATTCTATCTTGGGATATGCTCGTAAAACCATTTAAAATGTGTCACTAGTAATACTTTTAAACTATACTTTGGGATGAGAAGAATGCTCATTTGGTAATGTTCTCTGAAGACAAATCAACATGATCAGTGAGAGACTCATCTGCAGAAATATGCTCACCTTGCATAGAGTAGCTAATTGTTATCAGAGGTAACTCATTAAGAGTTAAGAAATGAGTTTGGGAGTAGTAATGATGAGCTACCATGGCATAAGTTAGAATTCAGGGATGCTAAGTGAAGCAATGCACCAAATATTACCATCTAATAAACTGTATTTAAATAATTTTCTGGGTTAATAAGTTTAATAACCTCAAATTTCAATTTCTCTATGTCCACCAATGCAGACTCTACCCCTTAACTCCTTTAACTACAGACTACACAATTATTTCCAACTAACCACTACTATACATTTATGCCTCGATCATAAAACGATCTATACAAAAATACTTTATGAACTAAAATAATTTACTACAAATGTAATGTACAAATATATGATGTTAAATGAGATGAAGGCAGAATAAGTAAATCAATTAATGCATCACTTCTATGGAAAAGCAAACTAAAAAAATTGTCCTCCTAAAAATGGTTAAGCAGTATACTTAAAAGCCAATGGGTAGCTAAATTATTTGTCCAGTTCACCTCAATATTATAGAAGCAGTACTTCTTTAAATCTGAGAGTTTAGTAAAGTATTCATTTACCACATTGTGACATGGAGCAAAAACATCACTGTACAAAATTGAGCATTCTCTCTTGGCATAAGGAAATTTGTTTTGCTGTGCCTCACAGGGTTTAATTGTTTCCATTGGGCTTTCACACTGTTAAAAAAATTAAGGGAGAAAAAAATGAAACTGTTAAAAGAGTGATTTCTGAAACTGAAACCAGAAAAACTTACCTGACTGTCCACCACAAGTGCATTTCATATATTCTCATCCTTTTAGAAAGACTTTATCTAAAGCATCTGCTCCAGCTAACTTGATGTTAATGGCATGTACTGTTTTTGAAGGCAACAAAATATAATACTAAAATCATGGTGATATTAGAGATAGTGTGTAGGTAAAATCATTGTAATTGTCTTAAAATACGGTATTTACATGGCTAAAAAAGTTACATGAGCAAATGGAGCTCTTTCATTTTTCACCTTTTACATTTTCATCACAATCCTTCTTCAAGTCCCTACAGCCTCACCTTCCATACACTCAACAATCTGACCTCTGCCTCCTCTATTCCACCTCCTTGAAACTTCCCTGGGAAAGTTCATCAATGACCTCTTAATTACTAAACATAAAGGCAACTTTTCAGCCTTCATCTCACTTGTCCTTTCTCCACCTCAATTCTATTTAATACTTTGCCCTCTTTTGGTTTTGGAGACACCATTTTCTGCTGGGTTTTTTCCTACTTCATGGGCTGTTGCTCTCCAATCTCTTTCTTCCTCCCTCCTCTGCAATGTTTGATCTTCAAACATCTACTTTTCTCATTCTTTATAGTTGTCTGGGCTTCAACAACCTGAATATACTTATAACTGCCAAATCTGTACCTCCAGTCAAGATTTTTGTCCCCATTCTCTCCCACCATCCACAAACCTATTCTTCTTCTCTTTGCCTTGCCTTAGTAAAGACCACCATCATCTACCCACCGAGCCAGGAAGGTAGGAGACTTCTTGGAATCCTCCATATTCATCCTTCCAAACATAATCTTTCAACAAATAGTGATGATTTTCATCTTTAAGGCCTCTCAACTGTATAGTTTCCTAAATCTTCACTGACTCAACATTTCTAGCTAAAGCCTCCTCACTAGTCTTTGGATCTTTAGTCCAGGACCTGGCCCTTGTATCTTGCAGCTCTACACTTTGCATTCCAGCCATTCACAACTTCAAACCCTATAGCACAATCATACCAAACTTCTTGAATTTCCTTTTAGGCACCATACTCTCGCCAGCTTCCTGGCACCTTTAGATGGCTGCTCCCTCTTTCCCTGTTATAATCTTTCTCATAATTTTCACTTGCCCAGATCCTATAAATTTTATAGGATTCAGCTCAGAGGCAGGTTCTCCAGGAAACTCCCTTTACTATCACAATTTACATTTAGTATGCACTTCAAGCCCTGCTGGCACAGCGGTTAAGAGCTTGGCTGCTAACACAAAGCTTGGCAGTTCGAGTCCACCAGCCACTCCTTGGAAACCCTGAGGCAGTTCTACTCTTTCCTACAGGGTTGCTATGAGTCAAAATCAAACTCGATGGCAACGGGTTTGGTTTTTTTGGTTTTCTATCAAAGCACTTATCTCACTATATTTTCATTGTTAATTTTTCTACCTCACCTACTAACCTAGACCTTAATTCCTTAAGGGTAGAGGCTGTGTTTTATTTATGTGTTCATATAACCAGGAAAACATTAAGAGCTAAATAAAATGCAACTAATAAAAAAAAAAAGATTTGAATTTGGGGGGTTCAAAATTATTCAATAGTTAATATTGAGTATTATTAGAAATTAGTTATTCCTTTATTTATTTACAAATAGGATAAATGTAAAATAAAACTTCTAAAGGCAGCAAGGCATATGAAAGCCATAATTAAAAGAATTTTTCCTCTCTCAATATAATAGATACTTTATATATTAAAAGAATAAAATCTTTACACTCTTAATCTTAGACCACACTGAAATATACTGTTCAGATTTTACTGAATGGGGTAAATGTTTTACTCCAGCTCCTTTGTTTATTTTTTTTAAAAAAGACTTAGACATATTAGGCAAATTAGGCAACGTGATGAAGCAACAAACCAAACGGTAACTGTGTTTGTTAGTTTTGTGTGTCAATTTGACTACCAGTTATTTAATAAACACTAATCTAGGTGTTGCAGTAAAGGTATTTTCTAAGTATGCTTAACATCAGTTTACTTCAAAATAAAGGAGATTACCCTCAATAATGTAGGTGGGCCTCCTCCACTCAGTTGGAAGGCCTTAAGAGCAAAAACTGAGGTTTCCCAGAGAAAAAGAAATTTTGCCTCAAGACTAAAGCTTCAACTCTTGCTGAGTTTGCAGCCTACCAGCCTGCCTTAGGAGCCCTGGTGGCACAGTGGTTAAGAGCTTGGCTGTTAACCAAAAGGTCAGCAGTTCAAGTCCACCAGCTGCTTTCTGGAAACCCTATGGGGGAGTTCTAGTCTGTTGATCAACTAGTCAGAACCAACTCCACAGCAACAGGTTTTTGGGTGTGACCTGCTCTTAGACTTTCCAGGCCCCACTACTGTGTGAGCCAATTCCGTAAAATAAGTCTCCTTACACACACACACACACACACACACACACACACACACACACACACACACAGTCTCTGATTGTTGCTGTTTCTCTGGAGAACCCCGACTGATACAGCAGCCAAACAAGAAACTGTGGTTGCAGACACTTGTTTCAGTTAAAAAGAAAAAAACAGGCTGAAAAAAAAAAAGTAAAGGAAAAGAGTAGAACCAATATCCAATCTGACTGTCGTTCTGAGATAGTTCACTATTTCTCAGTGTGTTTCAGAGAACAGTACTTCCTTAAGAAATAATAAATAAAAACATAGGTTCTGTGTCAGTAAGTTTGGGAAATCCTTCAAACATATCCCTCCACTGGAGGCTTATAATGGCTCAAGAAATCCTCAGAAAGAACTCTGTCTAACTTAGGTTATTCAAACCTCTCCCAAAAGTTGTTGACCATAAATTTTCTCCTCAGTACACACACACACACCCCTTTATTTTTATGTAATGACTGCTAATAACTAGTATGAAATAGTGATGTTCTGAAGAACAAACTTTGGGAAATCCTGCCTTCATTTATTCATTGCTTTGAGATGGCAAAAGTTACATCATTCTTAGAAATACAGATGTATTGATAAAGCATTCTGCCATGTTGAAGAAAGCATGAGATTGGATGAGAATGTGAGTTTGATTGTCACCTATGCTACTTCCTAGCTATATAATATTAGACAAGTCACTTAATCTCCCTGAGCCTTAATTTCTTCATCTATAATCTGGAGATAATAGTCATTATTGTCATACGAATTACATGAGAAGATAAATGTGAAAGTAATTTATCAACTGTGAATTACTATACAAATATTACTTAAAATATTACCTAATAAACTGTCCTGTAAGAATAAAATGTTCTAGTGAATAGACATGCTAAATAACATTTGTTTACTTCTAAAATATATACACTGTGTTTAACTTACCTGTCCTAATGCCCAGCTATCTCCAAATACCTGGGCATTTCTCACTTCCAAGCTATTCGACGTGGTCATGTCATTTGAAGTACATTTGTCAAAGTTTCCACACAATCCTGATAGTTTGTTCTAAAGTAAAAGAAAATTACCATGAAATAGTCTATAATCACTTTAACACTTAAGGAATCATATTCCTAAAACTTCTGAAAGATATTACGAATTTCCACAGTGACCATTTAAAAAAATAAACATTTGAAGAAAGTGGTGTTTTATACCTATTTTCTTGGTAAAGTCTATTTGCTTGGTCAGCGAAAAAGAGGAAAACCCTCAATGAGATGGATTGACACAGTGGCTGCAACAATGGACTCAGACATAGTAACAATTGTGAAGATGGTGCAGGACTGGGCACCGCTTCGTTCTATTGTATATAGGGTCACTATGAGTCAGAACCAATTCAACAGCACCTAACAACAATGTATCTATTTAATTATATTTATCAGTTAGACCCTATGAGTCAGAACCAACTCAACAGCACCTAACAACAATATATCTATTTAATTATATTTATCAATTACTTTCAAAAATATTTTACCATCCTCCACATTTTATGTATTCACACCAACATCTTAGCACTGATACAACTAATAACATAAGTAACTTGGAAAAGTATAATACAAGCTCTAGTGAGTACAATGTACAGTGTAATACAAGCATATTTACACACATATATGTCTATGCATAGATATAATTTATGTATATATGTGTGTGTATATATATAACATTTTTGTAATGATGGTAGGGTCACCTCCCGATATGTTTCAGGCTTGATAATGCTACAAATGTTGAAATATTTCTATAGGTTGTACTTTGAAAAGCCAAAATATTCAAATACAGCTTTAAAAAGAAGTTACCTTTAATATTCATAAATCATACTACCATGGCACAAAAATCAATGAACTCTAAATTCTAGTCTAGATTCTGATTTTACCTAATTTTTTATACAGCTTGTTATGAGTTGTGAAATCATCACTGCAATTGCCACATGGACTTTCCACATCAACAACACCCATTGGATTTTCTCAAAATAATGTGGAAAACTTTAGTCTTAGGGGAAAGAGATAGAGTAAGAGTGCAGGGACGGATAATCTTCTAAAAACAATGAAGCATAGAGTAAGAATGCAGAGATAGATAACCTTCCAAAAACAATGGAGCTCTTCCTTAATACCTTTAACTTAAAGATCCTGAACTCTCTCTTCATGTACTGAAGAATGGAATGCGGCTCTTCATTAATGATGCTTCCCACTGCTGTCAAGTCAATTCTGACTCATAGTGACCCTATAGGACAGAGTGCAACTGCCTCATGGGGTTTCCAAGGCTGTAATCTTTATGGAAGCAGACTGCCACATTTTTCTCCACACTCTAACTCTCAAGGTAATAATAAATATTAGCTCCAATATACAATCATATCTTAAATGTGTTGCTGTTGTTAGTTGCCATCAAGTCAACTCTGACTCATGGCAATCCCATGTGTGCAGAGTAGAACTGTTCCACAGGAATTTCAAGGCTATGAACTTTCAGAAGCAGATCACCAGGGTTGTCTTCCAAGGCACCTCTGGGTTCGAACTGCCAACCTTTTTGCTAGCAGTCCAGTGCTTAACCATTTGCACCATTTTTAATATGTATCTTTTCCCAAAAAAAGTAACTTTTCCACAGTTTTATGAAATATGTTGTTACTATGCAGTTTTTTCTCTAATTAGGTACAGATTATATCCATGAGTCTCAATATCAATTTCAGAAAAACTGACTTTTGTTAAGTATATCAATGTAAAAGGGAAAACATAATTCATTTATTGCATCTCATTTAGAGCTTAGACTGACCTACCTTCCACCGTGGTCCAACTTTGATATGAATGGTTGTTTTTTTATCCCAAAGAATAGTGATATCTTCTTCTGGAAAGTATACTACTGTGTAGTAGCCAGCCTTCCAAAGTTGGTACGTAGGATTATTTTCCAGAAAAAAACCTGATCGCTTCTTTAAAAGAACAAAATAAAGAAGAAAATGAATTCCACATTCTCTAGAAACAAAATGTATACAATTGATTAAGCTGCTATCCATCAAGAAGTATCTATGTCTAGTATTTTGGTACATATCATCTTTTCTGAATTCTGTAGAATAAGACAAAATACATAAAATAGGAAATACATAAAATTAGAGGAGCCCTGGTGGCACAGTAGCTAAGCTCTTGGCTGCTAACCAAGAGGTCGGCGGTTTGAACCCACCAGCTGCTCTGCAGGAGAAAGATGTAGCAGTCCGCTTCCGTAAAGATTTACAGCCTTGGAAACCCTATGGGCAGTTCTATTCTGTCCTATAGGGTTTCTATGAGTTGGACTCAACTCGATGGCAATGGGTTTGTTTTTTTGGTTTTACATGAAATTAGAGAACCAATCACAACCTGGTAGATGGGCTCAACATGGATAAATGGACAAAGGAAAACAAGGCATTTCAGTTATGGAAAAGGGCCTAAACAACACTATGGACATTAAGGAGTTAATCCTGCCTAAGGAGAGATTACACACTGATGATAGATAAATAGTACTGGAGACTAAAGATGGTGACCTCACCGGTGAAAGAGAAAAATTTGGCCGTGTTTACACTTTTGAGTAGTTAGTGATAGCATGAAAGTAGTCTCCTGACTTTTTAAAATATTTATTGAAAGCTATAACTAAGTTCTGCAGGAGACAGTGCCTTCCAGGAATTCACAATCAAGTGAAAATGTCTATATGAGATAGTTTGGATTTTTTGCTTTTTTGTTTTCTCCAGAGGTGGTTTCCATCCGTTATCCTGATGTAAAAGCACATCATTCCTATTCGCCTTTAGAGGTAATACATCCTTTTCATTAGACAGGATTGTCTACTACAAGAAAGACAATTGTTTTTGTCAAATGGAGATGCCATACTCCTTACTTTCCGATTAGGAAGAAAGAATACTTCTCTTTAGAAGACGGAGACATCACGAATTGCTCAAAAGAGAGAGGTCCACTTCAGATGAAATTAAAACACTTCAAACAAAATCTAGTTATGTTTCTCTAAGTTATAAATTTTGAGAATGAAAACTTTTAAAGTGAAGCTTAAATAAATTAATAGTTTTAATAACTTAAATATTTAATAAAATTAGAATTGTGCATTTATTAAAAAAATACGTTTTTTTCTTCTCCTGGATGAGCAGTCCATCTGCCACAAATAGATGGTACTTATTTACACTTTTGATGTTTGAGAAAAAATACTACCAGGGGATTTGTTGGGTCAAACTATTCTTATGACTTTTCTGAATTTTACTTCAATCTATATAAAGGAGATTCATCAACACCTGCACACAGGTGAAAGCTACACAGAACTGTAATTACCACTTCAAAAATGTGTCAAACTGTCTTTACAAGAGCATTTGCTATTTTCTCTTAAGTTCTTTTTAACACATCCTTGTTCTTAGAGAGGACCTTCACCTATAAATGAATACATACCTGATAGCTATGCCAAACAGCTCTAATTACTTCAAAAAGCCCGTAGAAACTCTGTTTTCCCCAAAGGTTGATTGCTGCCTGGTTTGTCTCAAGGTTTCTGGCTGAGAAATAAGCTATGTTCTAGGGCACCACCACTACTAGTTGCTGTCGAGTTGATTCCAACTCATAGTGAACCTATAAGACAGAGTAGAACTGCCCCATAGGGATTCCAAGGAGCAGCTGGTGGATTCAAACTGCTGACCTTTTGGTTAGCAGCTGAACACTTAACCACTGTGCCACCAGGGCTACAATGTTCTAGGGCAGTGGTTCTCAAACTTTCATGTACAGAAGAATTGAGGTCTCATTAAAACTGCCTATTTCCATTTCAACCTGAGAGATTCCACTGAAGTCCCAGAAACCAGGACTTTGAACCGGTTCATTCCAGTTAGAAACCCTGCTGGGAATTTACTTCTCCACCCCAGATATACTGAATCAGAATCTACATTTTAACAAGATCCCCATGTGATTCTAAACATACAATACATTTTGCAAACCACTGCTCCACTATTGGTTCTCAGAATCGGTCCCTAACCAGCTGCTTTAGCATCCCTGGGAACTTGTTAGAAATAAAAATTCTCAGCAGGGTTTCCTACTGGAATGAATCGGTTCAAAGCCCTGCCAGAAACGGCGCTTATAATAAATACTCCAGAAGATTTCCAGACCAAACTTTAAGAAACACTGTTCTAAAATCTCACAAAGGGAGGTCATTTTTTTTAAAGGCTATTTGTCACATCATGTCACTCTCAAATCCAAAATTTCTTACCTGTAAAATAAAGTTCAAATATCTTATCACGCCATGCAAGGCCCTCCAAGTAGGACCCAGCCCCCTTGTCTATTGCTCTTGCGCCTCCACGTTACAGTTACTCCTCCTCTGAGTCTCCTTGCCACACTCTCCATCCGTCATCCCCATATACTGTGTTTCAACCAAACTAAACCACTTGTAGTTCGCCCAACATGTCATTTTTATCTTTCAATTATACACCTTGAATGTGTTCATTCCTCTGTATTGATTGTCATCTTACTTCCTCTCCTCACCTGGCTAACACCTACTCATACCTTAAGACTAAGAACATCATTTCATCCAGAGCATGTCTTCAGAGCCTTCAAAGGTGAGGATCAAGAAGGAGAGAAGAGCCATTGCTTGAAATTCATCATCTCATTTAATCCTCATATGAACTTAAAAAATAGGTTCTATAATTAGCCCAGATTTACAGATGGGAAAACTGTAGTTTGGACAGTAAACTTCCCAGATGATACAGCTACCAGGTGTCCTAAGTTGGTACTGACTGACTCCAAAGTCTGTGCTCCTAGCCACTACCCTAAACAGCCAAGGCTGCTTTAGATGTTCCTCCCCGGGGTCTTTCATATTACCCTCTATCTACCCCTGCCATAGCACATCATATTGTGCATTCTTATTTACTTGAATATGTTGCTCACCTGAGTGTAAGTTCCTTAAAAGTAAGTATAGTGTTTTTTCATCATTATAGTCAATACTTAGCACAGTTTTTGATTCATCGTAGGCATTATGGAAGGAGTCCTGGTGGCAAACAGTTAAAGAGTTCGGCTGCTAACTGAAACATTGGTGGTTCCAACCTACCAGCTACTCTATAGGAGAAAATAGTTGGCAATCTACTCCTGTCAAGATTGTTGTTGTTGATGTTATTAGATGCCATCAAGTCAGTTCCGACTCATAGCGACCCTATGCACAACAGAATGAAACCCTGCCACAGTCCTGCGCCATCCTCACAATGTTTTTTATGATTGAGCCCATTGTTGCAGCCACTGTGTCAATCCAACTAGTTGAGGGTCTTCCTCTTTTTCACTGACCCTCCACTTTACCAAGCATGATGTCCTTCTCCAGGGACTGGTCCCTCCTGATAACATGTCTAAATACATGAGATGAAGTCCGGCCATCCTTGCTTCTAGAAAGCATTCTGTCTGTACTTTTTCCAGAGAAATTTGTTCATTCTTCTGGAAGTCAATGAATATTCAATATTCTTCACCAACACCATAAACCAAAGCCATAATTCTTCTTCAATCTTCCTTATTCATTGTCCAGCTTTTGCATGCATTGGAGGCAACTGAAAATACCATGGCTTGGGTCAGGTGCACTTTAGTCCTCAAAGTGACCTCTTTGCTTTTTAACACTTTAAACAGGTCTTTTGCAGCAGATTTGCCCAATGCAGTATGTCGTTTGATATCTTGACTGCTGCTTCCATGGGTGTTGATTGTGGATCCAAGTAAAATGAAATGCTTGACAACTTCAATCTTTTCTCCATTTATCATGATGTTGCTTATTGGTCCAGTTGTGAGGATTTCTGTTTTCTTTATGTGAGGTGCAATCCATACTGAAGGCTGTAGTCTTTAATCTTCATCAGTAAATGCTTCAATAACTCTTCATTTTCAGCAAGCAAGGTTGTGTCATCTGCATATTTCTGGTTGTTAATGAGCCTTCCTCCAATCCTAATGCCACATTCTTCTTCAGACAGTCCAACTTCTTGGATTATTTGCTCAGCATACAGACTGAATAAGTATGGTGAAAGGATACAACCCTGATGCAAACCTCTCCTGACTTTAAATGATGCAGTATTACCTTGTTGTGTTCCAATAACTGCCTCTTGGTCTACGTACAAGTTCCTCATGAGCACAATTAAGTGTTCTGGAATTCCCATTCTTGGCAAGGTTATCCATAATTTGTTATGAACCACACAGTCGAATGCCTTTGCATAGTCAATAAAACACAGGTAAACACCTTGCTGGTATTCTCTGCTTTCAGCCAAGATTCATCTGACATCAGCAACGACAGCCCTCGTTCCACATCCTCTTCTGAATTTGGCTTGAATTTCTGGCAGTTCCCTGTTGCTGTACTGCTGCAACTGCTTATGAATGATCTTCAGCAAAATTTTACTAGTGTGTGATATTAATGATATTGTTCAATAATTTCCTTATTCTGTTGGCTCACCTTCTTTTGGAACTGGCACCAATATAGATCTCTTCCAGTTAGTTGGTCAAGTAGCTGTTTTCCAAATTTCTTGACATAGATGGGTGAGCACCTCCAGTACTGTATCTGTTTGTTGAAACATCTCAATTGATATTCTATCAATTCCTGGAGCCTTGTTTTTTGCCATTCCTTTCAGTACAGCTTGGACTTCTTCCTTCAGTACCATGGGTTCTTGATCATATGCTACCTCCTGAAATGGTTGAATGTTGACCAATTCTTTGTGGTACAGTGACTCTGTGTATTCTTTCCATCTTCTTTTGATGCTTCCTGAATCTGTCAATATTTTCCCTGTAGAATCCTTTAATATTGCAACTCGAGGCATGAGTTCTTTCTTCAGTTTTTTTAGCTTAAGAAATGCCAACCATGATCTTCCCTTTTGGTTTTCTATCTCCAGGCCTTTGCACATTTCAATAAAATACTTTAATTTGCCTTTTCAAGCTGCCTGTTGAAAAGAAATTTTCTGTTCAGCTCTTTTAATTCATCATTTCCTCCGTTCACTTTAGCTACACTACATTCAAGAGCAAGTTTCAGAGTCTCTTCTGACATCCGTTTTGGTCTTTTCTTTCTTTCCTGTCTTTTTAATGACCTTTTGCTTTCTTCATGTATGGCGTCCTTGATGTCATTCCACAACTCATCTGGTCTTCGGTCATTAGAGTTCAATGTGTCAACTCTATTCTTGAGATAGTATCTAAATTCAAGTAGGATATACTCAAGGTTGTATTTTGGCTCTTGTGGATTTGCTCTAATTTTCTTCAACTTCAACTTGAACTTGTGCATGAGCAATTGATAGTCTGTTCCCTAGTCAGCCCCTGGCCTTGTTCCGATTGATGATATTGAGCTTTTCCATTGTCTCTTTCCACAGATGTAGTCAATTTGATTCCTGTGTATTCCATCTGGCAAGGTCCACGTGTACAGTCACCATTTATGTTGTTGAAAACAGTATTTTCAATGAAGAAGTTGTCGGTCTTGCAAAATTTTATCATTCAACCTCCAGCATCGTTTCTACTACCAAGTCCGTATTTTCCAACTACCGATCCTTCTTCTTTCTTTCCAACTTTCGCTTTCCAATCACCAGTAATTATCAATGCATCTTGATTGCATGTTTGATCTTTTCAGACTGTAGAAGCTGGCAAAAATCTTCAGTTTCCTCATTTTTGGCACTAATGGTTGGTGTGTAAATTTGAATAATAGTCATATTAACTTGTCTTCCTTATAGGCATACGGGTATTTTTCTATCACTGACAGCATTGTACTTCAGGATAGATCCTGAAATGTTCTTTTTGATAATGAATGTGATGCCATTCCTCTTCAATCTGTCATTTCTGACATGATAGATCATATGATTATCTGTTTCAAAATGGCGAATACCAGTCCATTTCAGCTCACTAATACCTAGGATATCGATCGTTATGCATTCCATTTCAGTTCTGATGACTTCCAATTTTCCTAGATTCCTTCTTCCTACATTCCACATTCTGATTTTTAATGGATGTTTGCAGCTGCTTCTTCTCATTTTTAGTCATGTCAGCTCAGCAAATGAAGGCACCGCAAGCTTTACTATTCCATCCACATCATTAAGATCAGCTCTACTTTGAGGAGGCAGCGCTTTCCCAGTCGTATCTTGAGTGCCTTCCAACCTGGGGGGCTTATCTTCCGGCACTTATGACAATGTCCTGCTGCTATTCATAAGGTTTTCAATGGCCAAGTTTTTCAGAAGTAGACTGCCAGGCCCTTCTTCCCAGTCTGTCTTAGTCTGGAAGCACCACTGAAACCTTTACACCATGGGTGACCCTGCTGGTATTTGAAATACTGGTGGCATAGCTTCCAGCATCACAGCAACATGATAGCCACCACAGTAAACAAACTGATAGACGCATGAGGCCCTTAAAGATTACAGCCTAGGAAACCCTATGGGACAGTTCTACTCTGTCCTCTAGAGCCTCTATGAGTTGGAATTCACTCAATGGCACACAACCACAAATGGCGTTATGGATAAATGAATGACTTTTTTTCATTCTTTAAAACTGGGGAGCCTCAAAGGATACAGAATGAACAAAGGACACTTTGGTCCCAATTTTTATAGAACTCGAAGACTAATGATGAAGACTGACAACTACACAAGTTTTTGCACTAAAGTGAGATGCATGTTAAAACAGAGTGCTAGAGGGCCTGAGGGGGAGCTCCTTAGAGGAATTAAGATGACACCTACCACTTAAATACAAGTTAAATGGTAAGGTAGATGAAGATAGAAGCAATGACATTCATGAAGGACCAGAAGCGAAGGAAAGAACAAAGGACAATTAGAAAACTGATAAGAGCTCCAATTTCTGGGACATGGACTCAAAGTAGAAAGTGATGAGTGGTAAGGCAGGAGAAGTGGGCAATCACCAGATTGGTAAGGCCTTGTAAGGGCAATGGGAAGCAATTTGAATGTGTTGAAACACCCGAGCTACAGGAGACTAGATTTCCATTTTAGAGAATCATCCTGGCTGCAGAGTGGCAGGATAGATTAGAGGGGAGGAACCAAGGCTAGAAGCCAGGAGCTCAGTTTGAAGGCTATTAAAGCAATCCAGGTTTAATAGGTAACAGTTGCTAGGGCCAGGATGGTGACCATGGTAATGAAGGAAAGAGGAAAGAACTGAGGAAATGGACAAATGGTATGCAACAAAAGAGATAAGTATAATTTACTAAAGCCACATAAAACGGCTAAGAAAAAAAATACAGATCTTGTAATCATGTACAAAGAAAGTACTCCATATTGTTTCTATTTTAAATATCATCAGGAAAAGTTCAAATGATCCTAAAGGAAATACTTTACTAACCTGTTTGTCGGGAGTATCATTCAGGTAAATTTCAGTGTCCCCAATGGAAATCAAAACACTTTTAGAACAAACAATATCGTTGTCAAAGCATTTCTTATTCTGGGCAATGACGGATATATCCGAATCATCTGTACTCTGCAATATCAAAAATACTTCATTACTACAAATGTATACTATATATACAAATTTACTTATTTCTATTTTTAAAAATCTTAAAGAACAAGATTTATAATGAATTGCATTAATGTTGAACTATAACTTACCTTTAAAATAAAAAAAATTTATATCTAATACTGTGAAGAGTTTTCTAGAAATACACCAAGGTAGCTCAATTTTTAAACACTTACATCTACTATCTTCTATTAAAATTTTGTTCTAACAAAGCATTTTTCCATTGTATTAATACAGCTCAAATTTATCAACCATTAACATTTTCTTCTATCAATAAATACCTAACAAGACAATAAGTCTCTTACAGGAATTTTAAAATAAATATTTCCATTTTAGACATCATGTCCTTTATTTTATTTTAAGGAGTTTTCTGGATAATTATTTGCTTACAAGTTACCATCCAAATAGATACAAAAATTTGGTATTTGTTAGTAAATAAAATAATACAAATCATTTGAGTGCTTGCTTTGAATGAGGGGCTTTATATCTGTTATCTCATTTAATCTTTATGTTTTTTTTAAATTAGGTATTATCTCCATTTTACAGATCAGGAAACTGAACTTAAGAAGAATTAACTGACTGTCCAAAGCCACTTAGCTAAATAAGGGCAGAGACAGAATTCAAAACCACACTCTGTTTTTTATACCCCTTGTAAAGAAATTAGTAAGGGTGTAAGTGATGGTTGAGTAGAAAAGTCTGATTTAGGTTACAGTGGCTGTTTAGTTTCTGAGAATATTATTTAGCCTCAAACACTCTAACACCCTCACCTCTAATTATCCCCCCATTCTTGGCCACAGCCCACTCCATTTATTAAGAGTACGTTCTCTTACCTTAGATTTTATTCTGTCTTAGAATGGGGGTTTCTAACTTGGTATCCTGGGTTCGTGAATACTCTTCTGTAGTTCTACAGATCTCAGAAATTAATTACAAAGAATCGTTCATGAGTACGTGTATTTTTTTAGGGAGTGAGTGCATGGCTTTCATCAAATTCTCAATATAGTCCTATCACCCCAGAAAATAGAAACCATTTCACTACGAGTCCTCCCACTAACAGAGGATGTTGAGAATTTTATCAACAGAAAAGGAAGAAATGTGACATTTCTCTTTGAACTCACTGTCCAGTTTTCAAGGCCCACATACACTTCCTGAATCCTTTTCATTTTTAACCATATGGGTCAGTGTTTATTCTTACAGTGAGAAAAGTCATTAAATGTTTGGAAATCATATAGGTCTTGATGCAAATTCTCCACATTTAGTTTTTCACATCACGAGCAATATGAACACTATTTCAATATATTTCTCGGTTTGGCCAAATTCTTCCTGTCTCATTATCAATTACTGTTAGCATAGTGCCTAGAAGATAAGTTTTGAATGAATAGTGTTGATGGAATAATTAATGTGTCCCTCTATGACTCATTTTCCCCCCATAGTTGCTGAGAGCTTTTGCTTCTTCTTAAACAATCCTTTTGCAAAGCACTGCCTACATTATGAAAGCGAAAACAATAAGGGTCATTAAGATGATTGTTGCATTATACTGCTCAAAAAATAATAATGCCACACTTTTCTGCCTTTATGAATGACTTTCAAAGAAGAAAATGAAAAATTCAGGGTTTTGTTTAGTTCTTCCTCTTGGGGAAGAGTTATTTGGATTAAAGGATTTGAAAAGTTGGCTGAAAAGCTTTCTATTACCATTATACTTCTATTACTACTAATTAAAGTGCCTCAGTGTTAGCTTTATTCTTTATATTACATCATAAATTCCACAGAATAGTCTATATTGTATGGGCTGTCTTATAGTATCATGTTATGCTGATAATAACTTGAAATAATAGCAATCCCCAAGAGTTACATCTTTAGATTTCTATTTCTAATGTATTTCAAGTTAATATTAGGTTTGAAGATAATGCTACAAACTTGCTAAGCAACACAGTAAGTAATCATTATAAAGCTAGAGGTACAAGGTCAGCATCAATGCGCCCCATGGGATCTTCAAAATCCTCTGTCTTCAGGCACTGAAAATCTTATAGAGAATATTTTCCCAAATGATCCAAAAACATAAACTGTCACCAGCTCTCAAGTTAGGACACTATTGTACGAGACACGTCAGCCTCAGCACCTGTCACAGCCCCAGCCCCTTGCGAAGATGGCGCAGGACTGGGCAGTGTTTTGTTCTGTTGTACACAGTGTCGCTATGAGTTGGAACCGACTCGATGGCACCAAACAAAAAGAAATCCCATGCAAGGCCCTGCTGATTTAGCAGACTCAAGAAGCCATGTTTTATGCCCCATAGCTGATTGGCCCCAAGAGCAGTACATTCATAGATGGGCTAAGATGCTGGCAGAAAAAGATAACTCTAGGCAATTAGATTCTCTCTCATATTAGAACCAGAAAATACTGGGTTAAAACAAATACGAGTTGTTTTTCAGTAAGTAAATAAAGAGAGTAAATAGAGAGAGGCTATATGGTAAAGTAAGTAGGGGCTGAAGAGATGAGGGCAAGATGAACCCATAAGGAAGCAGAAACAATGACTGAATGGCAGCAAAAGTAAAGATATCAAGTGGACTCGAGCAGGCAGAAAACACAGCGGTCACACAGAGACTGATCAGTTTGCATGACTTTCACCAGAGCACCCATGAGCTCCCACTGCCTGGCAAAACCACCTTTCGGCTCCCAGCTTCAACTAGGTGAGCTAAGGTTCTTGTTCTAGGATTTCCTTGGTCTTTGTTCTTGTCACTGGGGGTGCAAACGGTTAATGCACTCAGTTGCTAACCAAAAGGTTGGAGATCTGAGTCCATACAGAGGCACCTTGGAAGAAAGTCCTGACGATCTACTTCCGAAAAATCAGCCAGTGAAATCCCTATGAAGCACAGTTCTACTCTGACACACATGAGGTCGCCATAAGTTGGAATCAACTCAGGAGCAACTGGTTTGTTCTTGTCATTTCCCTTGGGTTTTACATGCAACTTACCACAACATACTCCTACTGTTTTTTTCCTGAAATAGCAAGAGCTTAACCAGTATGTCACTGAGAAAGACCCTGAAGTGCTTCCCTATGAAAGAAATCTATTTGAAATTATATTGATAAAGAAGAAGTGAATTATAATGGGGTAAAATATTCCATCCTTAGGGACCCAGCACTAATATCTCCCCCTTCCTTGAAACTTTTGTCTTTTTCTCTAGCCAACATCAGTTACACTTGGCCTGGTCTTATAGCTTCTTGTTCATTCATGTCTCCCTCAAACTGTAAAATAATTAAGGGTAAATGTCTGAATAATTGTATTCTTAACAGCTCCTAGCATAAAAGCATAGACAGTAGACATATATTTCATAAATTAATAAATAAAAAGAGAATAGCTGCCACTGAGTTGACTTCAATTCATGGCAACCTTATTTACAGCAGAATGAAACACTGCCCAGTCCTGTGTCATTCTCATGATCACTGGTATGTTCAAGCCCAGCATTGCAGCTATTGTGCCAATCCATCTCTCCAAGGTTCTCCTTTGCCCTCTCTGGTCCTCTACTTCGCCAAACATGATGTCCTCCTCCAACAATTGATCCCTCCTGATGACGTGTCCAAAGCAAGCAAATCAGACATTGTTTCACTGTGATCCATAAGGTTTTCATTTGTTAAATTTCAGAAGATTGCCAGGTATTTCTTCCTAATGTCTTAATCTGGAAGCTACACTGAAACCTGTCCACCATGTGTGATGCTGCTGGTATTTGAAATACCAGAGGCATTGCTTCCAGCATCATAGCAACATACAAGGCACCACAGTATAACAAACTGACATTGTGAAGTGACCATGCCATTAATTTGCATTTTACTGTTGCAGAGACAGCTCTACCTAGTTCTGTCTAGATCTTTATCTTTGCCTAAACAGAGTGTAATGGATTTTCCTTGACTTCCTTCTCTCTGTATGTTTTCATTCCCTATGGATAAGAAAGTAAATAAAACAGAGTCCACCCATCAAGGTACAATGACATCACAAGCAACTAAGTATTGTAGAGGAGACAGATATGCAGACACAGAACCTTGTGAGCCCCAATATTTTAAAAAACTCTTGAAGAAAGGAGCCATCAAAGGAGACTGTGGAGAGATCAAAGACAAAGGGCAGGAGCCAGTAGAATTACATCAGAGAAGACAAAGGGAGAGAGATTTTAAGATAAAAGAAGATAAAAATTTAAAAGGTGCAATTGGATATGTCAGTTAGGTCATTGTTGACCTTAACAACTGTAAATGTATGTGAATTTTTAGATTAGGTGATTAAAAATTCTGTCCTGCCTGCCTAAGGTTCAAAGGAGGTAAGGTCTAAGACTATTTTGCTCATCATTATACTTTCACTGCTTGGCATATGGCCTGGCACATAGAAAGCACTTAAGAAATACTGATGTGAAAAAATGATGTAAGGTATAGCAGTTTGACAGCATTGAAATTATAAAGGTTTTCAGAAGCTTAAAGAGAACAGTGATTATATGAGCCATGACCTGAAGAGAACGGCTGAAAAACTTACGAACAAATTATAGGAAGAGACCTAGCAGTGACTATGGCTCATCATAGACTAACAGATGTGGTATCTGGCTCTGAAATCTGGGAGTTTCAATACTGTATTTCCCATTTTTTGCTAAAACATACAGTACTCGCTCTTTCTTTGAGTTTATAGTACAGGTCAAGTTTCTGGTTGGTTCCTCAACAATTTTCTCTTAAAATGAGGCTTCTACCTCAGGAAGTACAATTATGAACTTTCTCCTAAATTTGCTTCAACGCACTTGAAAAATAATGCGCTATACCATGCGCTATTTAGAAAGAGTAAAAAGGCTTCACAACAAATAAAATACTATCGAACCTAAAGCTGCGAAGTTTAACAGCATTTATTCGAAAAATAAATAAATAAATAAAACCTGTTGCCGTCGAGTCGATTCCAACTCACAGCGACCCTACAGGATAGAATGGAACTGCCCCGTACGGTTTCCAAGGAGCAGCTGGTGGATTCAAACTGCCCACCTTTTGGTTAGGAGCCGAGCTCTTAACCACCATGCCACCAGGGCTCCTATTCAACAAAGATATGGTAAGTATTTACTATGTACCTAGAACTCGGTTACATCTAAAACTAAGCAATCCAGAGATGAGAAAAAATGAATAATTTCTCCTCAAATGTAGGGTCAAGTGACAGTATCTTTTTAAAACAAAGCTGAGTAAGTATTAATTTTTTTAAGTCCCAATTAGGAAATAGGGAAATTTTTATGAACTAGATTACTAGATCCTCAACACAGCTCAACCACATCAAAGAAAGTTTCACCAGATAAACAGATGTTAGAAACCACAAAGGTAAAGCCTGGAACTTATCAAGATGTAGGAAAGAGAGCTGGTTGACAGGAAAGAAAGAATTAAATCTGTTATTCACACAAGTGATTCTTGTTAGTAAATAATCATCAAGTAAATCAATGGTGTTGGCAGCCATCCTCCCTTTCTCAAAGGAAATATAAATTTTTCCAGAAAAAAGAGAAGGTTCTACCATGGGAAAGCTGGGCAGATGGAGAAAGAAAAAAACAAAATACTCCTGAAGAAGAGTTAAAGTAGATAAAATACAAGCATGGACAAATTCACTATCCAGCACGGTCACATTTCAAGACCACGAAATTAGATGTCATTTGTTAACCACTGGAGTCCCTCAGTGTCACAGAGGGTTAAGCACTCGACTACTGGCGGTTTGGACCCAGCCAGAGGTGCCTAGGGAGACAAGCATGGCCATCTGCTTCTAAGAGGTCAGAGTGTTGAAAACGCTATGGAACAGTTCTACTCTGCACACATGGGGTAGCCATGAACCAGAACAGACTCAATGGCAACTAACAAGAACATAAAATAAATATCTGCTTCATGTACAAATAAAATATTTTTTGGCTTATCGAAAATGTCTTGGTCAATTTTTCCTGAAAAAAATTTGGAGGCCTGTTTCTGGTGTCATTAATTTTAGTAAAAATGTCCATTATAATATGATAAGCAATTCGTTAACATAATTCTAATTAATTGTTAATAGTAGTTTTCTTTTTTGTAAGTTATCAAATACAGTAAAAGTTCTGGATTCTATTAGTTGTAAACAAACTTTTAAAAGAATATTATAAAAGAACATTTTTGCTTTGGCAGAAAAAAGAAAGGTATATACATTTCTAGAACTTGAAATTTTAGTCTTTTAATACCTTCTTGTCTTTTTTCTTACTAAATGAACCCTGACGATAGATTTTAATCCAGATATTAAATTAGTGATCCAAATTTCATTGCTTACTGAAAGATCGAAAGAATGTCTCCTGTGACATGGTTTCTGGTATATAAGCAGACATATCTCGTGAAAATTTGAAACTGAACATAATGCATTTATTTTAACAGAAGATATAGTGGCAAATTAAAGTGAAAATTGGAAATCAAGTTTATAAAGGCTAAACGCCAAGCCTTAATGGCTCTTGCCTGCTAAATGGACTGGCACTGTTACACACTGCAGCACCAAAAAAGAGATTGCTACAATCCATCCATCAACAAACACAAGAATTTGCTTTCATTTTGACAGGAATTAGATTTGGGACAAATACTCTACTTGAAATAATCTCGGCACAATCATTATTTGAAAACAATGATAAATACTGTGCTTTCTCTACTTCAAAGACAAATAAGGGGCTAAGAAAAAGCCAGGCATACAGCACTAACCAAATAAGTAGTAATTAAGAGTTCACCAAATGCCCAACATTCTGCAAAATGACTTGGGGAAGTGGAGGGAAAAAAAGTAAGGCACGATCCCTCCTCTCAAAACTTTAGAATTTTATTTTTTTTAAAAAAACTGTCCTCATATAGAGAATATACAGTAGGTATATTCTTTATTAGCACAATTTACATTTAATAGACCCTAAAAGTTATTCGTTAAAAGAATAATAATTCACAATCAAGGATTTTGTCACACACTGGAAAATGTCTGTAGAGAGAATAATAAATGGAAGATGTTGTAAATGCTTTTAGCAGGCACTTATACATAAAATTTTTTCCATAGGAAACAATGAGAACAAAAGTTGCCAGAAATTTTATTGTATTACTTAAAATGATATCATAAAAAGAAGCATTTTTTAAACTAACAATGATATATCCAATTAGAGATGAAATTTATCATATTTGGCATGGTATTGTCAAAGATACTTTTTTTTCTGGATGTGGCTTATAGTTGACTATTCAGAAGAATAGAAGAATTATAAAAATAATTAAAATCAGTTCTTTTCAGAACGAAAAAGACTCTATATCGTCTCTACTCAAAGTGTGGTCAGTGAACAAGGAGTTATCAGCATCACCTGGTAGCTGATTAGAAATGCAAAATCTAAGATCCAGGCCTATACAATCAGAATCCATAGCAAGATCTCCAGGTGATCTTAACCTGGATCTCACCTTAACAAGGTGATCTTGCACATCAAAGTTTAGGAAGTGCTGCTCTACAAACTTCATGTTGAACTCATTTACATGCATTCATCACAGATACCAGATTAGTACAACTAAAAATTTCAAGCTTGTGTTTTCTAATCTCTAGCAGATAATTTTTAAAAAAAATCAATCAACAAGTAATTTTTGAGGTCTTATAATGCAGCCATAATTGTGCTCATTCCTATGAAGAACCAAAACAAGGGGAACACATAGTTCTGACATAAATGATGTGCAATCTAGTTGATCACATGTAAGATAATCAAAATATGAGCTGCTTAACTCTGTCATGATGACTGTAAATACAACAGTGTGTAAGAGAAGGATGGATCAATGTGAGCTGGAAACATCGCTTCAAAGGAGCAGAGGAAATCAGACACAGAAAAAAAAAAAAAAACATCGTGAGAAAAGACAAACAGAATTGATGGAGCTAACCTACAGAGACCCCTGAAAGACTGGCCTAGGAATTTTGACTTTATGAGGCTGATAATTAAGTCACTGCAGTTTTCAAAAAGCAGTAACACAATGACAGTGTGAATCTTAGAAAGATTATCTAGAATGAAAAAAATGTATTATTGTAGAGGGCAACCTGAGTCAGAAAGACAGTCTAGAAGTTGAAGGTCAGAGCTGTACATGTTGATCTGGAGCTCATCAGCCTGTAGATGTGGTTATGATGGCCGGAGCGAATGAACACACCCAGAGTTGGGAGAAAAAAGGCAGAGAGCCAAGAACAGACATTCAGTTCAATAAACATTTAATAAACAAAGACTTGTAAGCCCTTTCAATGAAATAAGTCAGTTACAAAAGGACAAATACTGTACAATCTCACTTACATGAAATATTTCTGCTTGCCACTGACCGAACAATGATGACTAAGATTTGGTCCTTGCCCTGAAGCAGCCAACTCAGTCATCTACAGTCAGGGGTTTATGTAAGCAGAAAAGGCAACAAAAAGACAAAGGAGAAACCAGAAGAGACACTGGAAGACTCAAAGAGCATAATATCCAGGAAATCAAAGGGGAGAACTTTTTAAAAAGTGTAATATCCAGAAAGCCAAAGGAGAGAACTTAAAAGTGACAGAGGCACCTAAATATCAAGCGAAATGAGGATTTAGTACAAAATCAGTCTGATACATTTTGAGAAAGAGCTATCTGTTTATGTGTTCAAATCTCTAAATTGTTGCATGCTTTTCCCAGCTTCTCAGTTTATTACCTACACCTTAGGGGATAAGACAATGCTAACATAAAACTGCTTGTACAGAGAGGACAAATACCCACAGAACGCATGTTCATCACTCAGCCTTCCTTATGCTCCAAAAATAAACAAAATAAAACAAAAAAAACCCTACAGGCAACCTGGCATCCTCTATAATTATATGACCGCCAAATCCACATTCCCAAGGATAAATTCTTTAAGAAACTTTAAATCATTCAAAAAGGAGGATCACAACGGTACCAAAAGGATTTTGTTATTGGTGGTAGACTAATTTGGAAACGGATAGTGGTGATAGTGTAAACATGATGGACGTAATCACAGTCACTGAATTGTACCTGTAAAAAATGTTAACTTGGCAAATGTTTTGACGTGTGTGTATGTGTGTGTATGTATGTATGTACCACAATAAAAAATAGAATCAGTCGAGTAAACTAGTTTAAAATCACTATAACTTTTGTAGGTTATGACATGTGAATTTGAGATACCATTGATCAGCATACTTCCTTTTAAAATTAAGTCTTTGGACAAATGCAAATAAACATGAGCATTTAAGACTGTGACCTACCTTTATCAAAAAAACCTGGCAATCACTGACGTAGTCATATTCTAGCCCATCAAAAGAATGATAATGCCGGTCCCCATAAACGGTACACACTGCTGGGCATGGATAATATGTGCAATTGAACATTCCTCTTCGGCAAACACTATCAGAAAATAACACCAGTTACATTTCTCAGAAACTTTGCTCTAGTTATTGTTTTCCAAGCAGTATAAACACTGGAAGGTTTGTATTCAAGAGTACTCACAGCATCAGTAGCTTTTACAAATAAAAACAATTCATTTAGATAACACCTATTATGCTGACAAATGAGGCAGGTATTTACAACTCTGTTTAAACAATCAGACTATACACCAAGGCAAGAAATTGTGTCTAGGCCACACAGACAGCAGGTGATGGGATGAAAACTTGAACATAGGTCTGCTGGTAGCCAAAAGACCACAATGCCATCTCCTATATTTCAGTCAATGTAAACACATTAGGCGTGACGTTGCTCATGAGTTTCAAATCTTTGTTCATATCGGAAGGAAATGATAATTCAATTTTTTAATAGTATTATTTTGCTCTATTCCAAACAGAAAGGCTTCTATTAAATGTGATCTTATCTTGGAAACATTTATCATAGTTTCTTATAAACTTGAGATATTATTTCCTATTAAGTTTTCAAACTGTCATACTTCATAATTTTCTTCTGAGCTGAACAAATATGCATAAAAATAATGTTTTGGTTTCCTGTAGACAGAAGCTCTCCACCCAGTCCTGGATGCCTTCACAATCTTGTTTGCTCAGGCTTGATTTATTTCCTTTTTGAAGTCAGTCATGTTAAGCGAATACAAGATGACTGAAACTAGTATAATTGCTTAGGAAACTTTTGCGAAACAAATGGATCTCATTACCAGGTATAACACGGTGTTGCAATCACTTCTCCTGAGAGGTACTCCCAGTCTTTCCAAATACAGGGACAGCTGTCAGGAACATAGCACTTTCCCTTGTGCTCTGCCATTCTAACAAATGAAGAAGTAAATGCCATTTAGTGTAAATTACTAATTTCAGTTTTTAAAAAACATATGACTAATCTTGTTTTATTCAACACCATCTATATTTACTATAGATGTCACATACATGCTTTATCTGACCTGCTGGAGGTTTGAATTCAGTCGTTCTCACCCTTCTATCCACACAGTTACAACTACCTGCATGTCACCAAGGGAATGATTGGTAATATTTTAACCTTTTTTTTTTTTTTTATCACTTAGTACTATAAAATGTAGACAGAAGCCTAAATCTATAGATAGAGTAAGCTATTCTGAAAAAAACATTTAGAGAAGAAATGAGAGCCCTTTTCCCATATTTGCTACTTAAAAGAAGAGTTTGTGGGATCTAACAATTTTTTGACAAAATAGTAGTAAATTGCGAATGGATAATGTTTTCTGTTGTAGGACACAGAGAATAATCAGGAGCCCCTTTGTGAAGGTTAAAAGTGAAAATCATGAGTGTTAGTTTAGTTTAGGTGCATTTCAAATCAAATGTCAGTACGTCAGTGTTTTGCATTCTTCATTATTAATATATTAAGTTTTGAATGTTGGTTTCCGTTGAAGTGCCATTTCCTTTTTGAAAGATAATCCTGTGGGGAAAAAAATCGTAAAATATCTATGAGTATAAAATTTTTCAAGGGACATCTAGGTTAATTGGCATAATAAAGTTTATTAAGAAAATGTTCTGCATCCCACTTTGGTGAGTGGCATCTGGGGTCTTGAAAGCTTGCAAGTGGCTATCTAAGATATGTTAATTGGTCCCAACCCACCTGGAGCAAAGGAGAACGAAGAACACCAAAGACACAAGGAAAATATTAGCCCAAGAAAGGGCCACATAAACCAGAGACTTCATCAGCCTGAGGCCAGAAGAACTACATGGTGCCCAGCTACCACCAATGACCGCCCTGACAGGGAACACAACAGAAAGTCCCTGACTGAGCAGGAGAAAAGTGAGGTGCAGAACTCAGATTCCAGTAAACAGACCAGACTTCATGGCTTGACCGAGACTGGAGGGACCTCGGAAGACATGGCTCCCAGACTCTCTGTTCCCCAAAACTAAAACCATTCCCGAGGCCAGCTCTTCAGACAAAAATTAGACTGGACTATGGAATATAAAATGATACTTGTAAAGAGTGTGCTTCTTAGCTCAAGTAGATAGATGAGATTAAATGGGCAGCTCCTGTCCAGAGGCGAGATGAGAAGGCAGAGAGGGTCAGGAGCTGGTTGAATGGACATGGGAAATCCAAGGTGCAAAGGAGGAGTGTGCTGTCACAGTATCGGGAGAGTAACTAGGGTCACATAACAATGTATGCATAAATTTTTGTATGAGAGACTAACTTGAACTATAAACTTTCACTTAAAGCACAATAAAAAAAAATCTATGAGTATAAAATTAAAACAAAATCATTATCAATAATCTCAAGGAAGAGTTAATTTTTTGCATGTCATCGAAATATTTTGATCTATAGGTTAAATAAATAACAGTATGTATAATGCATATTTCAATACCTTTAATATAAATAAATATATATGTATATTTTAACACTCTTAAAATCCTTTTCCAGAATAGCTTTCACAGCTACTAAAAAATTGATAAAATATACAAAGTTTTTTTTTAATTTGCTTTAAAATATTATAATTCAATGCGATGAAAACTAACACAGAAGTCTTGCCTTTTTTCTCAAGTAGAAATAATCACATTTTTTTTAGTGCTCTGTTTTCCCTCTTATACCTCTTCTAACTCTGTGCTTAAATTCCTTGTTTAATATGTATAAGTGCCACTTGGGAGGACCATGAATATCTTGTTGATGGTTGTCTCCCAATGCCTAGCACATAGTGAATGCTCAGTTATCTATATGTTGTTGTTGGGTGCCATTAAGTCGATTTTTGACCCATAGCGACTCCATGTGACAGAGTAGAGCTGCCCCATAGAGTTTCCTAGGCTGTAATCTTTAGGGAAGAAGATCGCCAAGTCTTTTTTCCACAGAGCCACTGGGTGGGTTCAAACCACAAACCTTTCAGTTAGCAGCCACGTGCTTAACCATTGCGCCACCAGGGCTCCTTCCCTATCTACACAGAGGACATATTATCTCGTTCAGATTTCTTCTTTCAGACCAGCAATGCCCTAGATTCCATAAACTCTCACCTCAAACCTCCCAAACTTCTAGCCACTCTCCTTCTGCTTTGTTTCTTTCCTCTGGCTGGAAATCTCTTCTCCTTCCCTGCTCTGCCTGGAAAACATTCTCATCGTTTAAGACTCAATTTAGTGAAATTCTTTATGTTCCCAACTCCCTCACAGGATCCCTATACATAGCACTTTATACAAACCTCTACTGAGGGAAACATCACACTAAACTGTAAGTACTTTGTTAAATGTCTTGTAATGATAATATAAGACATTATTGAGTGCTTACTGTGGCCCAGGCACTACTCTAATCACTTTAAATATATCAGTAACTCATTTAATCCTAATGACAATTTCATAAGGTAGACTCTACTATTATCTCGTATATGTATTTTAGTATCCAACCCTCCACCCATAGCTTAACACAATGCCGCAAACATTAGCTGCTCTATAAACATCGGTTGTCCAATTGTTTAGGTAAGGATTGCCCCTCACCTAAAAGAATCACAATCTCGATATATCAGCCTAAGTAGTGGTTTTAAACTGTTGAGCTGATGGCTGCTGAGTGCTTCATGACTAATCAAAACTGGAAGAAGAAAGAAGAGAGATCTCAGCTAAAAATCACTTAATTTAACTGCTTTAAACATATTTAGGCAGTGGGGTAAGTAATAAAATCAACAGTTTTTCACCACTGTGTTAGTCATCTCGTTCTGCTGAAATAGAAATACCACAAGGGGTTGGCTTTAACAAAGAGAAATTTATTTTCTCACAGTCTAGAAGGCTAGAAGTCCAAATTCAAGGCACCAGCTCCGGGGGAAGGCTTTCTCTCTCTGTTGGCCTTCTCATCAATCTCCCCCTGGACTAGGAGCTTCTCCATGCAGGGACCCCAGGTCCAAAGGATGTGCTTTGCTCCAAGCATTGCTTTCTGGGAGGTATGAGGTTCCCCATTCTCTGCTTGCTTCCCTTTCCTTTTATCTCTTGTAAAATAAAAGGTGGTGCAGGCCACACCCCAGGGAAATTCCCTTTACATTGGATCAGGGATGTGACCTGGGTAAGGGTGGTGTTACAATCTCACCCTAATCCTCTTTAACATAAAATTACAATCACAAAATGGAGGACAATACTGGGAATCATGGCCTAGCCAAATTATTACACACATTTTTGGGGAGACATAAATTCAATCCAGGACAACCACCTACCATCGGCCTGAAGTATGACATACACTCAATTATCCCATGAAGCAGATACTATTATACCCATTTAAAAAGAGGAAGTTGAAATTCCAAGTGGTTAAGCAACTTGCCCTAAAATCCTTCTGCTAATAAGAAAAAGGGCCAATATTTGAACCCATTTTTATCTGACTCTTTCTACTATCTACTTGCCATCTGTTCAATCCCAGGTGATTTCTAAATTAAGGTATGTGGTCTTTTACAGACATTAAACTGCTGACAGTATCAGAAGCCCCATGAAAACAAGCGATGCTAGGCTTATTGTTCCAAAAGGAGCCATGGTAATCACATGTAATATGGTAGTCATATTACCACAAACAACTTTATAACAGATAGCTCTACGGAATAAAATTATTTCCAGGTCACTCAATGGCCTTTTAGTCAATTCCAATTGTATTTATTTTAACGCAATAAGACAAGGTGGGACAAAATTCCTTCAAGTGTTTGTAATGAGATTTGACCAGTAAATAAATAAATCATTGTTGAAGTAAAAGTCAAAGATGATAGTAAATAGATGCTTTTTTTAATAATAACGTTAAGCACAAGCCTATGAAACAAAATTAGGATATGGCTTTATTTAATCAGCATCCCTAAGAGTAATGCATCCCTAAGAGTCATAATCAAATCAAACGACACTGTAGGTTTCAATTATTTTACCATAATGAAGATTTTATTTCTCTTTTATGTCCCTTTTACTAAAATGTAAAATGCTCATCTGTGCTACAGCCTGATTTCTACCTGCCTTTATTTTCCCACACGTGGGTACTTGTTCTTGACCCTCTTTCTCTGCCTCCTATGTCCTTCCTTTCTAAAGAGATTGATACCGGTCCCAAGTTATTTGGCTTTTTGACCTATTCCAAATGTGGGCCATTTAGACAAACGTGACTCTCCTGGGAAAAAAAACCCACAAGACCTCTCTCTTCTTTGCTCATGGTTTATAGAGCTGGCCCCAGGAATCCCTTTGTGCGAACACGTTAATAGAGGAAGAATGGGTGACCTGATTGCCTTCGGTGACCCTCCCTCTGTGTACTGCCTCTATTCATTACCAGCTGAAGGAAGGTCAATGAGGCCAAATTATATGTGTGCCTGCAAGGAACTAATAGATACTAGATTCTGTATTTCACAGGAATCAGGCATTTATGCTATAAAGGAACTTTATGAAGATGAAAATAGATTACTCTGTTATATAATAGTGACTCACTTACTCAATGTGTGTGTGTGCGTGTGTACATACATACACACAAACTTCTCACAACTCCTAATCGATGCTTAATAATTATAGTCTTCTAACTACCAACACAAAGTTAATCACCAGTCAGAACAGCAATTTTGGCTATTTCTGTAAATGATGTTTTTAAGAGATTGTGTGCCTTTCTGTCAAATCCTGAATGTTCTGAATTATCAAGAAAAATAGGCTTACCCTGGAGCACAAACACAGCCACTTATACAGGGTGAGGATGGTGCACAAGTGAAGTTCATGGCCAGATTTGCACATGTAGTCTCACAATTTATACCACCAGCTGGTAATTCAGGATCAGGAAATCTGCAGTCGAAGAATTCTTTTCCTTCAGGGCAGGCGTGAACTTCAAAGACAAAAACAACGATAAAACACTCCTCTTATTCACCCAATAGGCAAACGTTCATACTGACATGCATTCGTCATCAAAACAAAAGTCATCATATTTTACCAGTTATTACTAGATGAAACGCTCACTCTGTGAGCTTACACTTATTTCCTAGATGAATACCCATTAGTATCTTAAGTCTCCAAAACCTATTTTGAGTCTAAAATCCTTAGCTGTCTTCCATAAGGCAGTAACTAAACAGCTAGCATATAATTTTCTGAGGTCAAGAAACAGGGTATTTTGATTCATCCAAACAGATATTATCAATTTTCAAAGACTAAGAATTTAAACTTCTACAAAGCCACGATGAGCACATAATACTGTTAGATCTTGCTTTGCCTTTGCGTAGTTATTATTTAGCTCAGTCTTCATTGCACTGTAGAAGTGCAGAAGCAGACATAATTATAGCCAGAAGAGGGGCTATCCTATTCTTCTGGAAAGCTTTCCAGCTCTCCGGGATCAAATAAGGCTAGAATAGACTCTTGTGGATTTCTCCGTAAGAAGCAGATCTCCGGGGCTTCCCCTTTTATTAACTGTGAGTCACCCTGAAGCAAACAGGGCAAAGCAGGAAAGGTCCTATGGGCTACTGAATAAGTGTGTAGTCCTGAAGGTATAACATTGCCCTGAAAAGAAGCACTAGGATAGCCTGAATCCTCATAAAGTAAATTCAGGGGCATAAATTCAAAGCTAATTTATAATAATATATACATGATCATTCAAATAAATAGCAAAGCAATAGCTTACAATTCCTTTTATCAGTATATACTCTTCCTGTCCAGTAAAATCAATGGAAGCATTGTGATTTGTCTAGAATTTCTCAACAAGTACTCAGAGCTTGAGGCTTTTTATATGGTGAAAATAAATAATATATAGAGTGTCCTACTGTAAGGCCGCTATGAGTCGATACCGACTCAACAGCACACAGTAACAACAATGAAGAGCCTCCTGATACACAGGACCTTCAGGAAAGATACTTAAGTGAAAAATGTTAATCTAGAGAGAGATGGCAGTAAGTCTCACTCCACATGTCATTTTAATTAATTGCTAGTAGCCCGTAGCGCTTTGCTACAAATCATGTAGCCCACAAACCATCAGCATTTGCATTACCTTGGCCACAGATGGAACACTGGTGGTGCAGTGGTTAAGAGCTTGGCTGCTAATCAAAAGGCTGGCAGTTTGAATCCACCAGTCGCTTCTTGGAAATCCTATGGGGAGTTCTACTCTGTCCTGTAGGGTCGCTGTGAGTCGGAATTGACTCTATGGCAACTTCTTTTTTTTAAGCTATAGACAGAAATGCAGAATCTGAGGCGTTATCCCTGATCTGCATTTCAACAAGATCCCCAGGTGACTCTCATTAAAATCTGTGAAGTACTGGTCTAAAATAGAGTTTCCCAACTTCAGTGCCACAAAAAGATTACAACTGGCACCTAGATACAGACCCTATAGTTCTTGGGGCAGCTGGATTGGTCCTGGGGTAGGCAGCATACAGGCAGCACCCCTGGACTGATTAGCTCTGCTCCTAAACAACTTCTCTGTTGACCCCAGGTTGTCCTACAAATACTATAATTCTCAATGTGAAAAGTTAGGAAGCACTGGACCATACTGAGAAACACTTCCAAGGCTATATTCATGTGTAGTGGCAAGGAGGACTATGATGGATGAGTGATGTCTGCCAGTAGAGTGGGGCAGTATTAGAGGCAACCTTCTCCTTAAGAAAATATCTAAATCTTACCAGTAGAGGGCGTTGCTGATTCATCACACTGCACTGTTCCATTTGAACACTGGCTAATAGAAGTAAACAAACAATTAATTTATCAACCCAAACCTCAGTTTGTCTGTATATCAAAAGCAACCTAACGTGCAATAACTTATTGAGTACATATACACATGCTATTTTTTTTCCCACAGAATGTTTTACAAATAAGTTATTTGCTTATGCCCATTTTAAACTTAGCTCTAAGTTAATGGCTTAGGTCTATTTCAGTCAAACAAATGTTTATTCAAAACCTATATGTGTGGACACCTATTATCTGTGATAGTCATGAGAGATACAAAGGCCAAAATTCATAGCCTTTGTCCAAGTGATTATATACTAGTAGGAAAGAAAAATATATAAATAAAATGTATACAGTATGACACATACAACATAGAAATATGTTTAAGATACAAAAGTAAAACAAAGAAAAATATTTTAAAATCTGTTGATAGCTGACATTAGGGCAGTCAAAAGAAGTGAAGTCTGAAAATTTTTGAAGAATGAATGGAGCTTATGATATGAAAAAGGTAGGAAGGTTACACCATTCAGTAGAGACATATACAAAACCATGAAGGGGAAAACAGTGTTCCATGTAACATAAAGTGCAATGAGAGAAATGACAGGAGATGCAGACGGGGAAATAGGCAGACTCCAGCTCCTATTATGGAACTAAGATGTTATCCCTTCTGTAAGCCATTAAAGACGTTCAACAAAGAAGTGATATAGTTGGATCTGAATTTTAGCAAAATTCTTCTGGCAGCAGTATGGAAGGTAGGGTGGAGTCACATTTTCCTTATGATTTAATTTCTAAAGTTGAGCATAAGGCAAAAACCACATATAACCAAAATTAATTTTGAATATCCCTTTGGAGGAGATCATGACAGGGAGCAACACACCAACTCTCAATAGCACCAACATAAACAGTTTTTCCTCCATCTTTGGACCAGATCATGTGTTCTATATTTGAGGCCTGTTGAAGAAGGAACTCACATATAAGAGCCACGTCATGCAAACATATGCTTACGATTCGTTTAACACTAGAATGACACTCAGAGATATGATTCACTCATACTATGAGTGGCACAGAAGAACCGAGGCAGACAGGAAGAAGTCACAGATCCAGATCTCCCATATCATACTCATTTTGGGACACAGGCTTTTTGAGTGGAATGGCAAATGAACTCACTCCTACTAACTAAATTTTTCTTTTTCTCATAGCAATAAATTCTTACTTTGTTTTTGCCAAGTTTACATAAATAAATTAAATTAATTTAAATTCAAGAGAGATGTGACACCTTGGTAGAATGGAAGGGAGAAAGAGTGGAGGCAAGAAGGCCAGTTAGGAAGGTCCAGGGGAGAGAGGGTGAGCAAGATTGCTAAGGCAGTGCTATAGAAAGGAGGCAATGGATTTGAACTACATGTAAAAAATAAAACTCAGAATATTTAGGAATTTATTGGCTAGGGGTGTTGAGCAGGAAGAAGGTGTCAAAAATCACTCCTTGATTTCTAGCTTAGGAAACTGTGAATATTAGTACAATCTACTAGAGAAACAGCCAAGAGCTGGTTGCCTTTGTGCCTTGATCTGGTGGTGGGAGTGAGGTGGAGATAATGATAAATGTAAATTGAGCATCAATAACAATCTGCTGTGAACACAAAATAAGCTATAGAGCAAAGTCAGCAGCAAAGTAAAGCACTGCGGAGCCAGGTTGCCTGGAACTGAACCCAATTTTATTTCCAACCAGCTGTGTGATCTGTGCTTAAACAGGTTGCTTATCTGCTCTGTGCCTCACTTTCATCATCTATAAACTGCGGATGCAGTTATAGTATCTATCTCTAAGGGTTATTGTGATGAGTAAGTATTTTAATAGATACAGAGCACTTGGAACGGTGTCAGGACCATATCAAGTATGCAGTAAGGTCAGATATCATTATTATTTGTTATATTATATTATTATTATTACTATTATACATTGTGTATTATTATCTGTGGGTGCCTTTGGAGCAATTAAAAGAGAGAAGTTAAGAAATGGATATAGATATGTGTGGACTGCTGCATGGATGAGCCTGAATTTTAACAGACTTTACAACCCAAGTGAACGTTATCTCACGAATGAGTGTTATCTCACCAGGACCCAAGTGATTGATGTCCCTGCGGAGGAAGCGTACTCACATCAGTGTGTGACGCTGTTCAGGTACTCAGGTCAGTGTGTGACATTGTTCAAGTCAATTTTGGAGTTGCTTTTTGAGCCAGTAGATGAACCACAAAACTAAAGCCACCTCAGAAACTTACAGTATTTGAACACTCACCTCACCCTAACTTTTATCTAAGAACTAAGACTGATCAAAGGGCTTCCTTTTCACCTTGTTGGACACTTAAATTCACAACTCTTTTGTGCAGTTACGAGTGCAAGACTTAGGTGTTCCATGTTGAAATGTAATATCCATATGGCTTTAAAGGTAATGTTAGGTTATGTTTATTTTTAAATTACAGAATTCATATTTCAATTTACAGTTTTGCTGAAGAAACTGTGTCATTTATCAAGTACAATCACCATCATTGAAACCTACCATAAGCCTGAGGGTGTTGGGATGAGCTCTCCAGGTTGATAAACGCTGCCCCTATAATGACACCGGCAGTGAAATCTGTAAGGAAAAAAAAATAGGGTAAAATTTAGTAAAATAAAAATTTAAAATTAAAAAAACATAAAAATTCAAGCATATCCTAAGCTCCATATTGGTTGTTTTAAGCTGCACGTTAAATTTGGCATTATTCTATGGGAACAAATGCAGTCATATTATACAAATAGCAGAAACTGTTTAGATGGGAAGTCTTGTGTGGCTTCAGATTTTGCTTTCTAAAATGCGACTCGAAAACTGTGCTGTTTTAGTCACAAGAAAAGTCCCTCAGCGCACTTCAGAGAAACATGACTATATGTATAAGACAAATGTTTTTATCTCATGTGGGATTTGAGAAATTTCTGAGTGCAGTCAAATATTATATCCTCCTATTAAAATTTTCCTCATGACAGTGAAACATAAAACTTGTTATTAATTCTGATTTGGCAAAAGCATGTAGGAATAAGCTTCAGGATTAACCATCAGATTCCTTAGTTCTTTCTGTAGCTATTTGTGAACATGTACAACTTTAAAAAAAAAAAGAAAAGACAAGATATTAAGAAATATTAAAGAAACAAGTACAAAAGACCATTTCACCCATCAGAAGAAAACAGAGAATAAAGACTCAATGTTGTCAACCCCTTTCTGTGACTTACATGGGCACACAAAAACTAAGTGTGTCTTCATAGTATTTGCCTTCGGGACAGTTACAGCCTTCGGCACAATCATCATTACACTGCTCTGGAGAAGAGAGGGAAGTGCAGGAGCGGCGGCAAAAGGAGGAACAGTGATGGTACAACATGCCTTTCTGGCACACCACAGCTAAGAAACAAAGGAGCACCACTTGTGAACGATTTCCACAGAGGACAGTAACCATTTATCTTTGGTCATATGCCTATGATAGACATGAATTATGGAAAAAATGGTACCCTACATCAGTAAACATAAACATTACAGAATCCTAGAACAGACATATGAAAAACCAATTCCCTGCTAAACTAGAACTATGGCAGAAAAATAAAAATAATGTTTTAAAATACGTTAACTGTGACATTTCATAACACTCTTTAATAACTCGGACCATAATATTTTTTTTTTGTAATATTTAATGATCCTTTTTGTAATATTTAATATTTTTTTTTGTCTAAATAAACTTCTTATCCTCACTGTTGAAGTCTATTTACTCCTAGACTATCATCATCTTCTTCATAGCATTATATAAACTTAAGGAAACTTTCAGTCTTCTCCAAAAAAAATGAAACCTGACTTTATTATCTATACTCATGGCTCTTATTTTCTGCCTTCTTAGTCATGTTTATACTTTTTTTCTAAAGCGGTATAGTTTCTCTTTAGACAAAACTGAACTGAACGCAGTAGACAAACTAAAATAATCTAAAGACTCACTTGCTACAGACTCCAAGCAAATGCTGGACAAAAAAAAAAAAGTGTAAGTATTTTAAATGTACAAATGACCTTGTGAGAAAAATAAAAAAGTGGGGGAGAGGAGTGGAAGGAGAATCTTGAGGTGCCTAAGTGAAGAGAAAAATAAAATCCAGAACTTTGAGTGAGGGAAGGGAGGCTCGATTCCAGTAATCTAAGATCTTGGACTTAATCCTTGTGGAAATGGAAGATGAAAGTTGGTCCTTTACAATGCAAGGACCTGGGAAACCCCTAGCTTGGATCATCAAAGAGCTTCCGCCTCATTTGAAAGAATGAACTAAAGCAGAAATCAGCAAACTTTTCTGTAAAGGGCCAAATGGTAAATATTTTGGTTTGGAAGGCCATACAGTCTCTGTTACAACCACTCAACTCTGTCATTGTAACACAAAAGCAGCCATCGACAATACATAAACAAATGGGGGTGGCTGTGTTCCAACAAAAGTTTATTTACAAAAAACACAGGTGGCCCAAGAGTTGTAGTTTTCCAACACCTGGACTAGAGGAAATCAGCTCATAGTACAGAAAGATGCCAGGAAAGCTTATCTAACTCTGCCTGGTCTGTGATGAAATAAAGTATCCTCTGAGAAATAAAAATCCCTGCTTACATCTTGCAGTTTTGATATTTGAATTTATATTATTTATATATTTATGTTATTTTTGTCTTACAAAACCCAAGCTGTGAAATTAATATCAAAATTGGCAAATGATATCCCTGGAATGCCTGAAAAAAGCTTTGTTACACCACTGGGTGGTAGAAGGTAGGTAAAGGAATGCTCCCAAAACTAGGGCCACAAAAGGTTCTTATCAAAAAATAAAAAGGCCTACTAAAGATTAGTTCAGAAATTATAGAACACAAGAGGAAATAATCCACCGTGAATGACTCAGCAGACATACTAACCATGAGGATTAGCACCCCAAGAATTTGAGATAATAATTGTCCTTTGCATAACTTACCTATATAACGACAAATCAATTGTGAAATTTTATCACATAATACTTTTCTATACTTTCCAATATTTAGATATGTCATTTCCATGTCAAGAATTTTTGACTCCAAGTTGTTTCTGGTGCATATTTCAAGACATATAGTTAAACTCCAATTTTGCTATTAACAGAAATTGTCAAAAGTTATTGGTCTTATCTGACAAATCTCCAATTTTAAGAAACTAGGTATTTCATTTTCTTTGCATGTTAATACATTATGGGAAGATTTAGAATAACTTACATGCAATATTGACTTTTCATTTAAAAAATGAAGGCAGCTATTACAAAAGCAAATATCTCTAAAGTATTACCTGGGAGTCTTTATCTGTGCCACAGTACTTACCACAGAATGAAACCTGGGCTCTAAAATCAATGGAAACACCACGCTGGCTACAGAGGTAGGCATAGTGGGCAAGAGCATTGCATAGGCAGGCACTTCCACATTTGCATGCATCATGTCGGCACAGCTGATAGTACAGCCCAGGGCTAATGTAGACATGGCAAGAAGCAAAGAGCTCCTGGTGGATGACATCACAGTGTGCTGCATACCCAACTAATAGACAAAGAACTTCATTAGCACCTTATTCTCTAGTCCAGATCTTACTATTATCAAGTTCCAGAACTATTTGAGCCTCTTGATTTCCACTATAATGTATCACTTAAAAAAGAGAGCCATTATTTTTAGATTATACAGAGTTTTGGTTTCTTGTTTGTTTGTTTTTGTAATATTGTTAACAGTACACAGTCCTTTGGCAAAAAAAAGGAGCCCTGGTGGTGCAGCGGTTAAAGTGCTCAGCTGCTAACAAAAAGATCAGCAGTTGGAATCCACCAGCCACTTCACATGATAAAGATGTGGCAATCTGCTTCCATAAAGATTTACAGCCCTGGAAACCCTATGGAGCCACTACAAGTCTAAATCAACTTGATAGCAGTGGGTTTGGTTAGCAGGGAAAAAAAAAAAGTATATTGTGTTATACCTGAGTAACGTCAGTAACAGAGGACTGACAGCAGCAGTGACCTCAAATACTATATTGTCTGAGGATCATTTTAGGAAACCTGACATAAAGACTTGGAGAGTATTAGGAGGTTTACCTCCAGGCATCTGAACATCAATAAAAGTCGTGCCAGATGATGGATCTTATGACAACTCCTTAGAATTCACAATTATCCAGGAAGGATTGGGGATAATTCCATTCCAACAGAATCTCTGAGGTAAATGTAGGTAACGTGGCAAATAACAAGTAGTTATTGAACCATAGCACAATGTCTGGCACATATTGGGAGCTCGAAAATGTTTGATAAATGAATCTATAAATGCATGAATGAATGAATAATGAATAGAATCTAGGGACTGGAACATATGTTAAAGGCCAGGAGATATAACTATCAAACCATTTGTGGGGCCTTGTGTAATCACTTCTTAAAATTTGTTGGTTTTTACCCTTGAGAATCACTGATCCTTTATGGGAGTAAACAAGTTCGACAAAACAATCTAGCTCCCAGTCTAGATGACTTAGACTGTGGGATTTATAGAGCAAAAAATATTCCTACCAACATTAAGTAAAAGAGTAATTCAAGAAGACCCCTATGCTCAAAACCCACATCAGCATTAACTTTTATCTATTTACTTTCCTTTCTTTGTGGATCTTCCTGAATTTACCCACTTGAAATTAAAAAAGAAAAAAAAAGTTCATAGCACAGGTGAAGAATGTAATATCTGAAATATATACCATAGAAGATGTGGGTTATGGGAAGAAACGTAATAGAAAATAGAGCAAAAGGGCACGTAATAAAGGAAGCAACTAACATAGAGACCGGGGGAAATGAATTCATCACCTGGACTCCACTCCAACTTTTGTATGTTATTTAAAAAAAAAAAATAGAGTTGTCGTAGTATCAAGGAGCGAACTGATAAAGTTAGAAGCAAACTGAACAAGTCTAGTTAATGTAGAGGGAATAGATCTAGTCAGATTAAAAGTATTAATATATCACAGGCAGAAATTTAG
>NW_004444061.1:1588470-1603366 GCF_000243295.1 Trichechus manatus latirostris
AGATTAAAAGTATTAATATATCACAGGCAGAAATTTAGCCTAGCCCTTTTATTGTAGAGAGGAAAAATGGCCAAGAAGGTTAACAATGGTGTGTTCTTTCCAGTACACCAAAACTATAAGTTAATAATAAAGATCAGATGACAATCAACATAAACCTTCCCAAAATCACTTTTAAATCCAAAATTTGTACTGGCTTCTAACAGATGCTCACCCAATATTAGTACTGTATCAAAAAACTACATAAAAATGAGAAAAGAGCATTATTTAATTAAAGCAGCATGTCCTTTAACAAATCAAAATTATAATAAAATATATTTAAACATTCACGTTACTTTTCTTTCAAAAAGTGATTCAAAAAAGAAAGGGGAGTAAAAAACACTAGTGTCCTCTTTTATTGAGCAGTTTGCTGTGGCTTTAGTGACAAACATCCAAAAACCCCTGGCATGTGAATTGCACCGTCCTTGTAAACTGGATCTCAGGAGCACGACCATCTCAAATTGCTGCTCACTTGAGGGCATAAAGTTTCTCTGGATCACTGGTTTCCTGCTTATGAAGCCCTAATATGTGCTTCGACTAGGAGCTTGTAATATGAAGGTAATGAACATGAGAAGCCACATGGGCCGTCACACTATGGAACTGAAGTTGAACATCCCATAACTATAATAACATCAGTAGAATATTTCCAGAGATTTTTCTTTAGCATTTAAAGAATCTGAAAGCATTAAAAGAATGTAGCGCACATTTGGGAAGATGAGATTTCTGAATATCTAAAGTAAATTTATGAATGCATAATGATAAATAAAATAGTCACTTTCTTTACATAGCAACCCTACAGGACAGAGTAGAATTTGCCCCATAGGGTTTCCAAGGAGCAGCTGGTGGATTTGAACTGCAAACCTTTTGGTTAGCAGCTGAGCTCTTAACCACTGTGCCACCAGGGCCCCTAAAAGAACCTAGTTTACATAAAAAGGCATACATAAAGGCGTAATAGTAAACAAAATTACATAAGGAATGGCATTGCTGTTATCATAATGAAGAAACCCAGAATTTAAAATCACTATTTAATTTTACAGAAGTATAATAATAAATAGGACTTTTCCCTAAGTTTACATGTAGAAAAGAAGACTTACTGTTTTGTTGATTAATGTTACAGGGGTCCACTATAGGGACATGAACGGGTGCAAAACAAGTGGAGGAGACTCTCCATGCATTTGCATGAAGTTGTGGGGTACCTTCTATCATGCCTGATGGAGAACTAGAAAGCAAAAATAACATTCATCTTAGTCTCTCTCATTCCTCTCATTTTTTGAACTCTTCTTCAAAAATTGAAAGAAAAGAGTACTATTTTTTTAATTTATCAAGAAATCTTAGAGCTAGAAACTTTCTATTAATTCAAAAAATACACATGGTTATCAGCTTCCTGTTACTGAGACTTTATAGTGTGCTAAAGTGTGGACATACATGTCTTATTTAATCTTAATTTCAGCTCTGTAAGGAAAGCATCATTATCCCCATTTTTCAGAGAAAACAGAAGCTTGAAGAAAAATTAAAGTTCACCTAGTAAATTTCAGAGCCAGGATTCAAGTCCAGTTTGCACTCACTAAATAAAAAATCACTCGAACAACCAAAATGTTAGTGTGCGTGTGTGTGGTTTAGGGGCAAGAGCAGGGGCAGAACTGGGTAGTTTACATGATTCTTTTCAGGATAAAGACAAATGTCCCAAAGAACAAATAGTCTATATTTCTGGTTCTATATTTCAATTTCCATTGTCAGGCCTGAAATACCGAGCTTCCATGGTGAAATTGGGCAAACAATGAAATAAAAATTAAGGAAAATGGTATAAAAGGCACCCTTCATCTGAGTTTGCTCACAAACCAAAACAGAAGAGAAATATCTACCCTTCTGAAGTCAAGTTTATCCAGAACAACAATGTTTAGGAGCCAAACACTGAAATTCCATCTCCAGCAGCCATGGAGTTCTATTAATTCATCAGCCAACATTTATTGAGTGATGATCCCTGCTGGACACTATGCCACATACTGTCAAAACTACTTAGGGAATCAAGTTGGATTAGGTCTCCTATAGAAAGCTTTTGACCATACCTCAAGCCCTGACTGCATTAATTGCCACAACATGGCCAAGTAAGTAGAATAAGCTTTATCTCTGCTCTCTATAGTGTCCTAAGAGATTAACTACTTTTGTTACCATTTGACTAAGTGACCATAAACTATATGGAGCTTCTCACCACAGTGAATGGGAGAAGACAAAAAACGACGCATTGACAGGCACACAAACCATCCCACAAGGCCCCTCTCTCAACCCAATCCTTTCCCCTTCCCTTCCTTTTCCTCCTCCCCAACACCGAACCTTTCTAGAACTATCAAGAATCTTAACTAAGACCTAATTCAAAATCTCATTTCACAAGTAAGAACACTGAAACTCAGAGAAATGGCATGACTGGCACTTGCAATTTCTTCTGTTACACTTTCCCTCTCCTTTTTTCCCACCCCTCTGAAAGGCAGTAAAATAGGTTAATAGTACGATGAGTGTAGTTAGGGTTCACAGGAGCAAGTGACTCAGAGCTTGGTTCTCCTATTTAGTTCATCTTTCCAAAAAAAAGCAAAAATGTAGGCCAATTTATTTATTTGCAGTTCATTTTGTAAAATAACCTTTCTGTTCGCCATAGCTGACTTACTATAACAAGACATATGATATATATTTTCAAGTAATTAATATTTTCTACTCCACTATACTTACAGATTCGCATTAACCTTTGTGAAGTAAAAAATTTTAACTAATTATGCTGGAAAGCTAAACAATGTTCGAAAGTTATCTCTGACTCTGAAATATTATCCCGCACTGTTATCATGCCCAAATGTTTACACACTGAGGAGACTATTGCCTTAGAAAGAGGCAAAAAGATCCTCCATCTGTTAAATATTGATTTGTAACTGACAAACAAGGAAGAGAAAGAAGGCTTACTGTCTTTTCTGGACATCTTAGCTAAGCCACTTACTACAGTTTTCAGTTTCACAAATGTGATAAAGATAGCAATATTCTGACCTACAAATAAATAAAATAAAAAGACTTCAGGGAACACAGCAAAGGGTCCCGGGCAGAGCGAGAGAAAAACGTAGAACAAAATTCAAATTCACAAAAAAAAAAAAAGACCAGGCTTGCTGGTGTGACAGAGACTGGAGAAACCTCAAGAGTATGGCCCCAGGACATCCTTTTAACTCAGTAGTTAAGTCACTCCTGAGGTTCACCCTCCAGCCAAAGATTAGGCAGGTCTGTAGAGCAAACAGTAACACACAAGAGGAATGTGCTTCGTAGTTCAATCATGTATATGAGACTGATGGGCACACCAGCCGAACAGCAAAGATGAGAATGCAGGAAGGGACAGGGAAACTGGACAAATGAAAACAGGAAACCCAGGGCAGAGAAAGGAAGAGTGTTGACACATCATGGGGTTGGCAATCAATGTCACAAAACAATTTGTGTATTAACTGCTTAATGAGAAATTAATTTGCTCCGTAAACGTTCACCTAAAGAAGAATATAAATAAATAAATAAAAAGATTAAATAACCTAAAATCAAATTGATCACATGGGAGACAAAACAAATAAAATTGTCTTTTGATATTTTTAATTGTAAACGGCAGTTCTCCTTGATCATCCAAATTCTCTTCTCAATGTTCCATTACATGTTTTACCACCGTTCAGTCTGACTATCTACTAGGTTCTATAGCAGTCCTAGGAATACAAAGACCAAAGACCTGATTCTTATTCACAACACTCTCATAGTTTTGTGTAGAAACTAGGCTGGTAAACAACAGATTTTCATAGGTAATGGACAGGCAGAATTAACTTTGGTGGAACATTAATAATTTTTGTAGAGCAAATAATGTCTGAGTTGGATTTAACAATAAATGGGAGTTCACTAAAAAGTTTAGAAAGGGGAAAGACACCCAGGCAGAAAGAAGAAAATATGCTGATGTGATAAATATAAATATACATATATACATTTTAAGAAACCACAGTATTTGGAGAATGGCTTCTCTGTAAATGTACCCTGTCTACCCCAGCTCTAAATTCCTACTGTATTTATACTCACAGATCAATGTTTCATTTTTAATTACCTCAGAATTTATATATGTATCAATGATTAATACTTTGCTTAATACTAATTGTTTCTTAAAGGTTGTTATCCCCTCCTGATCAACTGATCTGCAATATATGCTCTTTGAGGATGGGAACCACGTCTTCTCCTGCTTAAAGTGACCCACAGTGCTTAGCACAATAATAGGTGTTCAAAGTATTTACATTAAATTATATATTGCTTCTTTTTACATGTATGTGGAAAGTTCTTTGTCAATACAAGTATTATGTAATATGATTCTTCCATTATTGCTTTTCTTTCAATGAAACACAAACTATCACACAACTCAATTAACTTAGAGGCCAAAATGTTGCTTTAGAGGTATCATTAATACCAAATTATATTAATATCTTTAAAAATATAATTTACTACCATTAATATCAAATAATATTGATTTTTTTTTAAAGCAGTGACTTTTCAAAAATAAAATAATGTTAAGCTTGATAGGTGGGTCATGGTTAGCCCACAAGCTCTGAGTCACACTGCCTAGATTGAAAACCAGGCTCCGCTATCTGTCAGCTACACGACCTTGGGTGATTTATTTGTCACTTTGGGACCTTAGTTAGTTTCCTTATTTGTGAAGCATAGCTACTAGTCAGGTGATTGTTATAAAGTTTAAACATGTGATTCATGTAGAGTTTTTAGAACAGTGACTGCTAAGCTACTATTAGTTAAGTAAACATTTTTTAATGAAAAAAAAATTATATCCTCTAAATTACCAGTCTTTAAATTACATTAGTTAAGGAGCCCTGGTGGCACAGTGGTTAAGCATTTGGCTGTTAACCAAAAGTTCAACAGTCCGAATCCACCAGTTGCTCCTTGGAAACCCTATAGGGTAGTTCTACTCTGTCCTATAGAGTCACTATGAGTCGGAATCAACTCGACAGCAACTAGCTTGGTTTTTTTTTTTTTTTTTTTAAAAAGAAATCAATACTTACAGAAAATCATCCCTTATGTTCCCATTAAAAGTGCCACACAGACCTAATGTTCTTCTTTTCCATGCACTAGTGAGCTGAATATAAATTCTTTCCCCATCTGTAGCAAACAGGATCTTTAAACCAAATGTGGTTTTTAGGAGAATAAATAAGGATGACAGAGTCTGAATTTCAACAATTCCTGCATGAAAAGAACATACACAAATCAGTTTTGAGAGTCATAGGCAGTGTTTGGAAACGTTACATACTACAACATTAAGACTCTCCTCCCAAGAGGTGGGGAAGCCAGGCTTGCAGTCCATTGATCCTGCTCCTGGGCTCCAGGACCTATTTTTGCCACCTTGTGCCTGGTTTCTTTTATCAATTTCCCTTCTTCTCTCCCTGCATTTCTGGTCTCAGCAGATATTTTTAATAGATTATCAGGTCAACATATAATTTCAGTTGACAAGTATCTCACGAGGTGAGCAGTCCATAGACAATTTAAAATCTGATCTCTTTTTTAAAACCTGTGTGTGCGTGTGTGTGTGTGTGTGTGTAATTTTCCCCAAAATTAGTTAGGATTCCAAAATGAAGTGGCATTTTCCTCAACAATTCCTCATTCCCTTGCGACCGTCAGCAAAAAGGGGGGACACAGCACTTGATAAGCACCATTTTATGAGACACCTTGAGAGACAAAAAGCTTGTGTTCAAAACTGAACTGATGACTTTTGCCATCAGAAGTGTTGCTCTTCATTTCTCCTGTGTCCTTGTCACAATCTCTGCCATCAACCTGGTAACCAAAGCCAGTAACCTGAGAATCATTCTTTGATCACTTCATCTCCCTCGCTATCATGATTACAAGCAACCCCAATCCAAACAATCACCAAGTTCAGATCACTTTTTTTTTTCCTAAACATTTTTTTCAAACTGTCTTTTTCTGTCCATCTCTACTGTCACTGCCCTAGGTCATTTCTGCATCATTTCTTGCATGCCCTACTTTAGTAATACCCTAACTGTTCTCCACATCTCCTATCATCTCTGAAATCCACTTCCACACTGTTACACTGTTGTCATAGTGGTATTAAAAAAAAAAAGAACATACTGGTCTTCTTAAAACTCCATCTTTGTAAGTCAAAATAGCCAGATAATGGCAATTTCATATGCTTCAACCTAATATATGATCAAGTTCAAATTCCTTAGCGTGACACCTGAGTAGGGTGACCATGTAATTTGTAATATAAACTGGGACATTTCTGAGAGTGAGAGTATTATTATAATTATTCTGGAACGCAGGTATAAATGAGCATGTCCTGGGAAAATCACACTGTATGATGGTCTATGCATGTGGCCTTCCCTAGTCTCATCGCCGCGTTCTTCCTTTACCTCATTTCCTGGTTTCTCCACTTATCATCTTAATGCTAAAGCAGCGCCAAACTAGTTATAGTTTCCCCCTAAACATACTACACATTTTCAGACCTCCTTGCTCTGCATGGAACACTCTCCCCACCTTCTTCAGCTGAGTAATTCCTCAGTTTTAAATGCCCAATGAGAGATCACCTCCTTCAGAAAACTCCTGATGCACACCCCTTCCCAGGGCTGGGTGAGCTGCTCCCCATTTAGACTCCCAAAGACCCTATGAATAGCTTCGAATTCATCACATTTTATTGTAAGTGGCTGTATGTTTGTCTCTCTCATCTTCCAAACTCTGGCCATTTAAGGTAAATATTAGGTCCCATAAACATGGTGTCTCCACTATCTCTAGCTGAAGATCTGGCGACACAAAGGAACTCAATAAAGCTTAGGTTAGTCAGGCAATGGGAAAAGACTCCACTTTGTTTGTTTGTTTGTTTAAGAAAGTATACCATTAGCATTGCTTCTTACCATTCAGATTGAAGCCTTGATTAGGACTAGTCAGGATTTGTCCTCCCCTACTAAGGGTCACTTGTTTGCTAAAATCATCCTCCAGAATTAGAGTTACTGAATGAAGGCATACTAAGCCAAGATTCTGCATAAAAATCAAATTATCAATTAAAGGAATGAGAGAGAGATGGAGACAGAGACAAATAAATAAAAGTTTTCAATAAAACACCAAAAATTATGTTTTCCATAGCACATAATATACCTTCCAAAATTCATTTCATTGATATATTGAATTGGTATATTAAACATTCAAAAATCAATAAAGATAACCAAGAGAATTAGGATTCTATGTAGAAAGCTAATTCGGACTCTGAAATATTGCAAAGAAAAAAAAATCGAACAGAAAACAAGACAAATAAAATATTTCAGAACTTTTAGTGGAAATAACCATCTTAGAACAAAACTGGAAAATCAAAGATTTGGGCAAATTCTTGAGAAATGAATGAAAGAAAGATCTTAGTTTCTTATTTACAAATGACTGATGTGTTCATTATTTCAAGAAAAAGACCCAAAATAAGTTTTCCAGCATGACAAGCAATCCATCATATGTGCTTGGAATGATAAGAAATCTGTTCAATTCTGTCAAAAACCATCTCTTTAAATTTTAGATCCATTACATAATCATGCACAAAATGCCCATAAACTATACATAAAAATATCACTTTTTAAAAAAGAAAATTTAAATATACAGTAGTTCATCTAGTCTATGACACATATTTGTTCTCACATTTTAACATCTCAGAAATCAGGGTGTACCATATAGTCAACAATGTGTCATAGATTAATTACCAGCATTTTTTTTCTTTGTAGTACATAAAATAATGGTGCATCTTAACAACCAATGGTGTCTTAGTTATGAAGAAAATAACTATTTCCATTTATGTTATCATTGTTAATCTAGATACAAAGTTTGAGCCAGCCACCCCCCCAAAAAAAATTAAAATTAAATGTGGATGGCTCTGATCACTTTGAGATTAAAGAAAGATGTTCTTACCTGCTCACAGGGAGCTTTCTGTAAAGTAATTGTGAATCTATCTTTTCCAGTGCCTTTCAGAATGATGTACTGGCACATGCCAATGAACGAATAATGTCGACCGTCAAAAGTTGTAAAATGAGAATCACCCACAACAGAGCACTGAACTACAAAAAAAAAGGGGGGGGGAGGGGAATCAGGAGGAGATAGAGAAGGAAGAGGAAGAAGAAATTATATGCCTACTTCCTTAAAAAGTGGGAAGTCAACTTAGAATAATCATATATCAAAAACAATTCTAAAACTTCTTGATTTGAAAAATTACTAGATTATTCAAATTAATTTATAATTTGTTAAATGATAGCTCTTCCACACTACTTTTTAGTTTATGTAGTATTTGAACTTCTTAAAGAAATTTTTACCAAAGTTGCCTGCTCAAAAGTTTATCATTTGTTCAATTTTCCATTTATTCTCTGAATGCCTGCATTGATACATCACTACATCTCTTGGTATATATATCTTCGTACCTTAAAAAAATTTTTTAAAAGATTACCTGGACAGTCATGTTCAGTACAGTTCCAAATTCCGCCAACACAGACACTAAATGAAATTTTTAAAAATATTAATCTACTGATATAAACTATGTCAATGTTTACATCAATGTATTGATTAATGTATCAAAATATTCATGCCCACAGGTTCATTGGTTAGGACTGGTAAAGATGTGTCTTGACTTGAAAAATACTTCTGCAAAAGCTCAATTGACTGATAACTTTGTTGGCTATCACCTAAATTGTTATCTATTGCATATCATACTTTAAAATCACTGAAGATGATACTAGGGGAGAACAGAATAGTAAAGAAACAATTACTGAGAAGCAGAGAACTTCTGTTTTATGTCCTTCTTTCAGTGATTTGACTAAAAAAAGTCACACACATTCCTGATCAAAAGGAGAGAAATGTAGAACAGAATTTCAAATTTTCATGGAATTCAGACATTCTGAAGCCATGGAGGCTGGACGAACCCTCTCAAACTATTGCCCTGAGATAACTTTTAAACCTTAAACCAAAAATATCCCCTGAAGTTTTCTTAAAACCAAACAATAGTTTAGCTTAACTAGTAAAGAATGTCTGCTATAAATTAGACTGGACTATAAGACATAAAATGATACTCGTGAAGAGTGTACTTCTTAGCTCAAGTAGATACATGAGACTAAACGGGCAGCTCCTATCTGGAGGTGAGATGAGAAGGCAAAAAGGGACAGGAACTGGTTGAAGGACACAGGAAATCCAAGGTGGAAAGGAGGAGTGTGCTGTCACAGTATAGGAGAGCAACTAGCGTCACATAACAATGTGTGTATAAATTTTTGTATGAGAAACTAACTTGAACTGTAAATTTTCACTTAAAGCACAATTTAAAAAAAAGAAAGAAAGAAGAAAAAAAAGTCTGCCTTGAGCCTTGTGCTCTTTTAAGATATATCTATATGGGATCAAAGTGAAAACAGCAAGACAAAAGATTAGATAGGAAACTTACGGGGCAGTGAGTTTATGTTAATAGGGGAGGAACAACTTGAAAAAGGAGGGTGAGAATGGTTGCACAACTCAAAGAATGTAATCAGCGTCACTGAACTGTACATGTTGAAATTGTTGAACTGGTGTATGTTCTGCTGTGTATGTTCTCAACAACAAAAATAAATTCTTAAAAATGTCACCCACACACAAAAAGTGTTTACCTCTATCATTAGAGGAATGCACATAAAGAGTCAAGATTAATAAGTTAGCTCTTCTACTAAAGTCTAAATTAAGAAAATCATTTTGAGGCTCATCAGACATTAAAACAGAGAAGAAAGATATATCCTCTCATGTAAGATAAATTCTACCTTCCACTCTTAACAAAATAGATATGAGACCTGGAGGACAGAAGCAGAGTGCCTGCAAGACAGGAACTCAAATCAGCATCAAGAACACAGTTATCCAACTGCACTTCAGTTATACACACTGACTCTGAGTTATAATAACACCAATGGGAAAAGGGCCTGATGACATTTAGACCTTGATTTCTTTTCATGACTATTCTGGAGGGATATCATGTTTGCCTAGAGTCTTAATTTAGCTAATTGAATAAGAAATTCTAAATGTTTCTAATCATGGCCAAAAACTGGCAGTATGGAAAGTCACTTTTTACAGTACTCAGTAAAGAAACCCAGAAGCACCAGCAAATTCTAAGAGTAAAAGTGTCTGCAAATTAGTGATTACAAACAATAAGGAAATACAACAGACACATCACATGGGTATATTATTTTATGGAAATACCAAAGGAAGTAATAAGACTTACATCATCAAAGAAAATACAGATGCCCTTCCTCCATGGAGTTAAAATAAAATGGCAATTGCGTCTTGAAATTTTTGGAAGAAAATCAGTAACAAGTATATTCCTTTAAGCATCTGTCATGTTAAAGTTGTCAGCTAGTTAGGTACCCAGAAATAATTGGCTGTACATTGATCACATACCATTCAGTACATTCTTGTTCAATTTTTGAACCAACTGCATAAGCTAATCCATGAAAAATACATGGGCAATTTTCCAAGGAGATGCAAGTTCCATTGTCCATTATGAGGCCTATTTAAGAAAAATATAAATCAAATTCTCAAAAGAAACAATAAAGATTATATTCTTTGAATTTAATAATTCACTCAACTTTTGGTGAACACATGGCTTATACCAGGTGATAGGGATACAAACTGTTTACTCTTAAGAAGGTTACCCAGGATCTGGCTCCATCTCAATCAGTAGGTACTTTATAAGGCTCTATTTCAACTTTCTTATCCCACAACATGCCATCAAAAACTAAAAGTTGACCATTCAGCATAAAGGCAACTTGACAGTGCTTTCTTGATTTTGAGGGAAAGGAAGGAAAAGGAGAGGGTATTTTATTGTTTTAGTCTCTGTTTATCCTCAAATGAGACAGACTTACACTATGGTCAGAGAGATAATAAAGAGCTAGGCAAAAAAACCAAATCTGTTGCCATAAAGTTGATTCTGACTCATAGCGACCCTATAGGAAAGAGTAGAACTGCCCCATAGGGTTTCCAAGGAGCAGCTGGTGGATTCAAACTGCTGACCTTTTCGTTAGCAGCCAAGCTCTTAACTACTGTGCTACCAGGGCTCCAGCAGAAGGAAGCATTGGTTTATACTTTGGAGTATGGATTTATATTCTGAAGTAAATTCCTTATCTCATTGTTACCTGGTAACAAAAAGTTAAGAACTGACCTTGGTCCACAGACCATACTTTGAGTAGCACTGACAGAACAATGGACTGAGGTCAATAGATCTGGGTTCCAACTAGTTCTAACTACATGACCTTGGAAAAAATCACCTAATATATCTGGTATTCTATTTTTTCAATCTGTAAAAATAAAAGCATTGGAGCAAATCTTCAAAGATCTATATAAATGCCTATCACTACAGCAGAGTCAGTCCAAAATTTAAATCCCACCTCTGTCACTTACCGTGGTACTTTTAATCTATCTGAGTCTCCGTTTTATGGTAATTGGAAGATTAGATAATTTAGGGGAGCACTGAGTGCCTGAAACACAGCTGGCACCAGTTCTTGGTTTTATTCTTCAGTGATGCTAATCTTAAGCTGTTATAAATACCAATATAGATGTGATAAAATAGTGTTATCATTCACTTGAGTTTTTTATTTTAAATTTCATTTTTCTAGAAAATATTCAAGTGTTTCATAAATCACAAATGATTACAATAATCTACTTTTTAACTTTATAGAGAAAAATGTACGTCATAAAAAAATACGGTTTACAATCATCATAAAATTAATAGAAATTATAGAGATATGGAACAAAAATTTCATGATTCCAGGACTCTGTCTCTCAGACTTTGGCCTTAGTCAACAATGACTTAAATGTTCAGCATTACTTTAGATCCAATGCATGATATTATCAATTTTAATCCTTGATCTCAAGAAATATACCTTCCACTCATAGAATACAGGGAATGTTCATCTTTGCATACCCTAGATCTAGCATAATAAGTAGCCCTTAAAGGTTACTCAATAAATACTTGTTCTGTTAATATGAAAAATAAGATAAATTTAAGACAACATTTAAAGGGAGTTAACTGATATGACAGAAAATGTGTTATCAGAGAATTTCAGAGAATCAGAGTACCTAGGTGAAGTTTTAATGTAGAAGAAGAACTTTACTTGAGTCTTGGAAGATGGATAGACTATGGGTAAGAGCAGAGAGGGGATAAAACAATCTTAGGGGTTTGGCAATCAATACATGAAATAATTGCAAAAGGAAAAAAAATCCATGCATATCAAAACTATATTCAAGACTAAAAACCTTGTGCTGCCAAAATGTGAAGACTTATTCTCTGGACTTGCTTTTATCTTAAAAAACAAAAAAGAAAGAGAAAAGAAATTATGAAATATCTTTAAATATTTAAGAAAAGAAAATATTTGCCACATGTATCTTCAGTACTCCAGATTCCAAATTTCCTGGGAAATTTACAAAGAAATGGACCTTCTATTAAAGACGAGCAGCCATTGCTCCAATTTGTTTCAAGAACAAAATTCAACAAAAACAGAAAAGTGCAGCAATGCTAATTTGCCACGAGTACCAGTTGCCATGAGGCAAAAACAAGGCACTTACCATCTGGACAGTAACATCCATCAAGACAATGGAGATTGCTGCCAAGACATTCCTTCTCAAATGTGCAGGTTGGCGGGCAACAACTGATACAATCCCGATGGACAAAGCTATCATCACATTTATCAGCTAAAATGAGCAAAAAAGAGAACTGTAAGTCAATTTTACTCACCTCTCTTTCAAAAACAATTACTGTGTCAGAACTTCTGGCACCATGGCACTCTAGGCAGAAGCACCATGCCGTCCCTCCACAGCAAAGATCCTAAAAACTAAGGTAAACAGAGAAAACAGCAAGTCTGAAACCCTAAACATCAAATGAAGAGATAAAGAACTCAGCCAAGCACCAGATGGAATAAGAAACTGACAGAGAACGGAGAATGAGGAGACATACACACAGACGTCCCCTATCAGCTAATGCAGCATGGATCTGCCATCTTGGACTCCTATCAGAGACCAGCAAATAGGGGGTACGAGAAAGCAGCTTCACAGAGCTTCCAGCAGGAGACAGAACAACCAACTGGAATATATGCTTTCCCACCCCTTACCCTTCTTCACCTCCACTCGGCCTCCTCTGCTTCCTGTGGACACAGTCTCTTGGCCAGGAAACACCGGCTGCTTGAAATCCACCTGCTCGCACTGGCCAACTCCCTGAGTGCCATTTGTTCACTGCTGGTGTTGCTTTTTTCCACTTCTTTTGATTTCTTCCTTACCTGTCACCACCACCCCTTCATTTTACTCAAATACCTGGCTCTGTACACCATCTTTGCTTCTTCCTGAGGGGCTGTGGAGCTTCACTCGAGTGTGGAACTGCTTCCTGGTCTGTGCTGCCATGCTGGTGGGATCCCAGGGCTTCTTTTGGTTTGTTTGTTTTGAATTGTTTGTTTTCTTTTTCTTTTCTTGAGTTGGAAGCCCGTTCTGGCCAGGCAGTGCTGCACGGCTTGGGACCTAACTCCTCAGCTTGCACAGACATGCAGAGGGATCCCTGAGTGCATTTCTTTTTCTGTGTTTTTTTTCCCCCCCGTTTTTTTGGGAGGTTTTCTTGTTCTTTTTTTTAATTTGTTTTGTTTTGTTTTCCCTTTTCGTCTTTCTTCATTACTCAGTTTCTCGTCTCTCTACACCTTCCTTCTCTTCCTGTCCCCTGAATACCTGGCGCTGAGTGACACCTTTATGCCTTCTAGCCAGGCTGCACTTCAACAAGTGGGAACAACTTACCCAGACCTCGTAGCCACACCGGTGGGATCCCTGAGAGCTTTTCTTTTCTTTTTTCTTGCTAGTTATTATCTATTCATTATTTTCTTTCTTTTCTTTTTTTCTTTTTCTTCCCCTTTTTGTTTTTCTCCATTTCATAGTCTCTCATCTCTCCACTCCAATGGCAAGCTCCACTAGCACTATTTTTTTGTTTTTATGTTTTTGGCTCCTGTTCCTCTTTCATCTCTCCCATACCCATCTTAGCTCCGCACATCACGATCTCTGCCCTCCATCCTGCCTACCTGCACTGTGTGCTTAACATCACACCACCAAGCAGCACAGGCATGGCCTACCGGAACCTGCCCTGCACTGATTATCAAGCCACCCTGGTGGCTGTAGTAAGTGCCACAAGCAACCCATCCCAGCAACTCTTCTTCAGCTAGACCTACCCTAATGTATCATATCTGAGTGACTGACTCTGCCAATTGGAGAAGGAGGTGAAAAGAATCGTGCCCACAGATGAGCAAACAACAAAGAACACAGGGCCTGCCTACTCAGACACAGCCAAATAAAAAAAAAAAAGGACGAAACAAACAAATCCACAATCAATAAACGAGAAAAATAACTACTGAATGCCCTGAAGACAGCAGACAATACGAAAACATTTACAAAAACAGGACAGGATGGTTCCAGTAGACATCTAAAATAAAACACCAGATGAGTTTCCAGTAGAAGAAAAGGCACTAGAACTACCTGATAGGGAATTGAAATCTCTAATTCTCAGAATTATCCAAGAGTTGAAGTAAAAAGCAGACAAAAATGAGGAAAAAATAGACAAATTCATGGAAAAGGCTGCCAAATTCATGGAAAATACAGACAAAAAAAATGGAAGAATTCAGGAAAACAATACAGGAACAAAATGCTAAAATAAATTCACAGCTAGAAAAACACAAAAACAACAATTAGAAATCCAAAAGATAAACAACAAGATTTCAGAAATGGACAGTGTCACAGAAGGGCTGACGAGCAGATTTCAAATGCTGGAAGACAGGATCGGTGGAATTGAAGATAAACA
>NW_004444061.1:1608922-1631419 GCF_000243295.1 Trichechus manatus latirostris
GTGTACTGTTTAATGAGAAACTATTTTGTTCTGTAAACCTTCATCTAAAGTGCGAATAGCAGCACAACTGGAAGAACGTAATCGATGTCACTGAATTGCACATGTAGAAATTTTTGAAATGGTGTATCTTTGGCGATCTATTATTTTCACCAAAAAAAAAAAAAAAATCGACAAGGGAGGTCGAGAAGGGAGAGTGTTGACATGTGGTGGGGTTGTTAACCAATGTCATAAAACAATATGTGTACTGACTGTTTAATGAGAAACTATTTATTCGGGAAACCTTCACCTAAAGTACAAGAAAAAAAATATCTTGACAGACTGAAAAAAAAAAACAATTACTGTGTTTCAAAAAGTATACAAGTTTACAAATCACTTATATTTGCATCAATAACAAATATTTGCAAATCATTAATTTTGAGCACTATATAATTTTCCAGTACCAGAATAAGCCTAAAATTAACAAAAGTACACAAGATTTAGTGACATCTTAGTCTTCAAAGTGACATCTTTGTTCTTTAACACTTTAAAAGGTCTTTTGCAGCAGATTTGCCCAATGCAATGTGTTGTTTGATTTTTTGGCTGCTGTTTCCATGAGCGTTGATTGTGGATCCAAGTAAAATGAAATCCTTGACAACTTCAATATTTTCCGTTTATCATGATGTTGTTTATTGGTCCAGTTGTGAGGATTTTTATTTTCTTTATGTTGAGGTATAACCCATACTGAAGGATGTAGTCTTTGATCTTCATCAGTGAGAGCTTCAAGTCCTCATCACTTCCAGCAAGCAAGGTTGTATCATCTGCATATCACAGGTTGTTAATGAGTCTTCCTCCAATCCTGATGCCATGTTCCTCATATAGTCCAGCTTCTCGGATTATCTGCTCAGTATACAGATTGAATAAGTATGGTGAAAGTATACAACCCTGATGCACACCTTTCCTGATTTTAAACCAGGAAGTATCCCCTTGTTCTGTTTGAACAACTGCCTCTTGCTCTATGTACAGGTTCCACATGAGCACAATTAAGTGTTCTGGAATTGCCATTCTTCACGATGTCATCCACAATTTGTTATGATCCACACAGTCAAATGGCTTTCCATAGTCAATAAAACTCAGGTATTCTCTGCTTTTGGTCAAGGTCCATCTGACATCAGCAATGATATCCCTGGTTCCACATCATCTTCTGAATCCAGCTTGAATTTCTGGCAGTTGCCTGTTGATGTACTGCTGCAACTGTTTTTTAATTATCTTCAGTAAAATTTTACTTGCATGTGATTTTAATGATATTATCATTATCATTAATGATAATTTTCTCATTCTTTTGTATCACCTTTCTTTGGAATGGGCACAAATATCGATCCTTCCAGTCGGTTTGTCAGGTAGCTCTCTTCCAAATTTCTTGGCATAGACCAGTGAGCGCCTCCAGCATTGCAACCATTTGTTGAAACGTCTAAACTGGTATTCCATCAATACCTGGAGCCTTATTTTTCACCAATGCCTTCAGCGCAGCTTGGACTTCTTCCTTTAATTCCATCAACTCTTGACGTCACTGTGAGGATTAAGGCACCTGATCCAAGCCATGGTATTTTCAATCATCTCATATGCATGCAAAAGCTGGACAATGAATAAGGAAGACCACAAAGAAGAACTGATACATTTGAATTATGGTGTTAGCAAAGAATACGGAGTATACCATGGACTGTCAGAAGAATGAACAAATCTATCTTGGAACAAATATAGCCAGAATGTACCTTAGAAGCAAGGGTGGCAAGACTTTGACTCCTGTACTTTGGACATGTTATCAGAAGGGACCTGTCCCTGGAGAAGGACATCATGCTTGGTAAAGTAGAGGGTCAGTGAAAAATAGGAAGACCCTCAACGAGATGGATTGACACAGTGTCTGCAACAATGGGCTCAAACATAGAAACAGCTGTGAGGATAGCGCAGGACCAGGCAGTGTTTTGTTCTGTTGTACCTGGGGTTGCTATGACTCGGAACCAACTTGACGGCACCTAACAACAACAACACACAGGACTTGGAAAATAAGAAAACATACTGCAAGCTGGAAAGTCATCTCTCCAGTCTTGAATAGGATAGCCAGCATGAGAACAGGCTCTCGCATATTCTGTGACTGCTCGACAATAGGTATCATCGTCATCAGTTCTGGAAAGTAAAAAAATAGAACCAGAATCACACAGGAAATATTGATAGAAAGTATGCTGCTGAGCTCCTGTTACCTAATGATGCTGAGTGTGGTGAATACACCAAAATTAACTGATGTCTGCACGTATGTCTCTCATAATACATCCTATGAAGCACAGTAATGTAGAAAACAAATAAACTTGGAATTCCAGCCATAATGGTCTAGATAGATTGTCTTCATCAAAATCTGTCAATATTTTGGCTACTTTTCTTTTGAGTCAAGGGACTATCTACACTAAAAATGATTTCTATTTTAATTTTGACATTCTTGCCAGAATCTTCGTTTTTTTTTTTTTTTTTTTTTGGTCCCCAAAAAGCATCACAGACCTTTAGATTTTAATAAATTCTATTAGAAAAATAAAATCCTATCACAACAAAAGCATCAAATAGGAAAATTATTTCTAAGATGTCACAATTTTGATAGACCAAAACTGGATTAAAAATCAATACATGGTAGAACCCAAAAATATTTTCATTGTTCCTTGAAGGTCCTCTTAGTAAGATTCCAAAGCATTTGTGAAAGATTAAATATAGCTTTTAAGTTAATATTTAAAATAAGATTTTGAATTCTTTCAAGTTTAAATTATAAAAGCTAATCATTTTTATAACTTTACTTCAAAAGTAAATAATCTGTATTTTTTATAATCACTTTATAAGCTTCCCCAAACAATCGTTTATTGTAAGAGTTCTACCAGTTTCCAAAGCAGATTAACAAGGCACCTATAAAATAATCAGGGTTTATAATAAAGCAGTGGATTTGTTTTTCAACCCAACCCAAATTCAAGATTGAACAGTTAAATATCTTACAAGATAATGACCTTAAGAATGTTGTATTCTGTGAACATTAACATTTTCAGTATCACTATTGTAAAAGCCACCGTCTCAAATAGCCCTTATCCTGTGTTACTGTAATTGGAGTCATACAACTTATCGAATCTAATTAACTGAGCTTTAGGAGGAAAAAAAGACTGAGCATAAAAACTTCAAAAGCTCAGAAAATATTCTAAACCTCCAGACAAGAAAACTCTCTTTGTAAAACCGTGTAAGCTAAAATTGTTTAATTCCTGGAAAGACGTAAGTTTGTGAATTGCTTTAAAATACGTGTGTTGCTTCCTATAATTATTTGGTGGCTTTGAAAGTTAGCAAAGTAACCGAATATTGGTTTTCCAACTCAGTGCAATTATTAATAGAATAGCTCTCATTTCCGGGCAGTATCTCATTCTGTTGTACGTAGGGTCACTATGAGTCGGAACCGACTCGACAGCACCTAACGACAACACAACACTGTCTGTGTTACTCTAGGTACTGTGCTAGGCACATTACAGGAAGGATCTCAAAAAAAGTCACAACAATTGGGCAAGAAAAACATTATTATCACAATTTACTGGGCGGGACGTGAACTTATTTTTTCTATTTTGGATGTTATATTTAATAAGGAAAAGAAGTACTGACCAATAGTTTTTAAATCAATCAACTTTGGCATAGCATAATTAAAGCCATTTCCTCGCTGTTAGGTTTAGCATTCTTAGAAGCAGAAACAGGAGGGCTTAATTTCAAGGATTGGTACTGTATTATCCTTCAAGTTCCAACTCAAACACAGTCTCCTTTGTGGAGCCTTCATAGGCACTCCCTGATAACCTTTCTCTGCGCTGTTAGAATACAAGTTCTCGGGACAGGGACATGTCTTAATTGTTTCTGTTCCTCCAATGTGTGGCACGATGCCCAGCTCAAAACAGATTTTCAGGAAAAAATAATAAACAGTTGCTGTGGAGTGATTCTGACTCATGACAGGCCCATATGTGTCAGAGTAGAACTGTCCCCATATGGTTTTCAACGGTTGAGTTTTCGAGATCACCAGGCCTTTCTTCGGTGGTGCCTCTAGGTAGATTCAACCTCTAACCTTTCAGATAGCAACCAAGTGCATTAACTGTACCACCCAGGGACTTCATGTGTGTTGATTTAATTCAAGATATTATTGAATCAAATTAATGTATGTTCAGCTGATTCACCTTTTCATTCTCATGCTATGGTAACCTTATGATGCAGTTCCCTAATAGAGGAAGTGAAGAGAATCTCCTCTAGGAGGACGAATGTAGGTAGATTTGTCCTAGGTGAAGTTATTGAGGCAGCATCTCACTCCCCTTTGATCGATGTCTACTTACTCGATAATGCCTTTCCCTTGGTATTGCATGCCTGCTCTGCCCCCTAAACCCTGCCTCTCCACATCAAACATTTATCTTATGTCAGCTGATATCAGCTAGTAAAAGGTGCTTCTCTTTAACTGCTATTTTTCTTTGTCTTAGGGAAAGCATCAAAGTTTCGAAATCCAAAGCCTGACGATATCAAAATTTTTAAAGATGTTAATTTCCTAATGATGACACTTCAGATGAAGTGGGTGTGGTAGAGACTGCTTTTTGTCCCCTAACATATCCAATCCCCTTTCTTCTTTTCAATATTAGAACTCTCAAGTTTTCGCTGGGCATATGGCTACCCAGTCAAAGATAACATTTTCCAGCTCCTTTGCATCTAGGTGTGACCCTGTTTCTAAGTTCTGGCCAGGGGGTTAAAAGTGACTGTGGTACATGAAACTTAAAAGTCACTTCTTTAAAAAGAGCTGTCAGCCCTCTACTTCCTTTTTTCCCTTCATAAGGGCTGACATGAGAACATGGTAGTGAAGAGCCAGTTCTGACTATGAAATTGAGAATAATATCATAGGCCCTGGGTGATGGTGTAGAAACTAGATGAGTCATTGCAAAATTCATGGAACAGAGGCATGGTACCAACCCAAGGCCACCTACCAGTTTGGACTTCATATGAGAGAAATATAAATGTTCAATTTCGTTTAAGCCACTGCTGCTTTGGCTGTTAAAGCAGCCCAACAGCGTCCTAATAAATGGAGGATGACTTGCCTGAGCATACCAAATGATACTTCATCTCAGCCTACTGGAGAAATGGGTGCTAAAGTTGATCATGACAAGGCAAGTGAGAAAACTATTGAAGAATGGTCTAAGAATGAGTCATTGTGGCATAAGCACGATTTTCAATTCCATACTCATGATTAAATAAGGACCATGGTCTACCCTACCAAAACAAAACCAAATTCGTTGCCATCCAATCGATTCTGACTCATGGTGACACCATACGTTATAAAAAAAAAAGAACTATTCCATAGGGTTTTCTTGGCTGTAATCTTTATGGAAGCAGATCATCAGGATTTTTTTCCACTGGGCCGCTGAGTGGGTTTAAACTGCCAGCCTTTAGGTTAGTAGGCAAATGCAAACCATTTGCGCCACCCAGGGGCCTACCTTTGATAAGCTTAAACCTCTTAACAGTGTCTTTTATACAGTAAGCTTTCAAGAGCTGATACTATAGCTTATATTTTCATTTCCCATTATATATTTTGTGACCTGTCAGAACATGGCCAAGTTACAGAAGTGTCTTTTGTCCTTTTTTGGATAAAGAAAACTTTACTGTAAAGGCTAATCATTTCACTTACTTGCAAAGATCATTAACACAGCTGGCAATATATAAATAGGGATCAATATATTCATGGCAGCTGAGAAAAGGAAACTGCAACAGTATCTGACACTTGAAGAAGATGGCCTGTGTGGAAAAAGATGCCAGTCACCAGAACGTATTTAATGATATGTGTGTACTCTCATTTTCCTTACTGATTTATTTGCAACACTCTTAGTTCTTACCACAAAAGAAAGGGTAATTTATTCTTATAAATTTTAACTAACACTTTTCTAACTATATTTTTGCATAATGAGTACTGCTTTTATGAACTCATTACATTCACTATTTCTATAATAACCTTAATGTTATTCTCTGCTGCAATTACACTTCTTTGATTTAATAGTTTGGAATTATGTTAAGTTTGCACTAAAAATGCTTAAGGATAACTATACAAAGAGTATATATGTTTGTGTTATGCTCAGCAGGCCCCAATTTTTTTACATCAAATTTACCTCAAATGCTGGCATTCCACTTGAGCATGGACTTGGAAAATCTGAGGGTATGGGTACACATTTGGTATCATCTGGAGTTTGCACCATCCAACTATTTGCAAACATAGCAATGTCTTCTGTATAGTCCTCTATTTCAAACAAATGCACACAAAATAATAACAATAATAATAATAAGTATAAGAGTATCATTTTCCACAAGCATAGACACAGTTCCTCAGCATAAAACTTCTGGTCAGAAAGAGAAACTCAGTAACTTTACAATTAACCAACGATATTAGACTATAATATTACTTTGATATAATAAAAATAAATTGAACAAAGTAGCAAATAAAATTAGTACAATTGGAGAGAAAAAAGTAAACTGCAATGAAACAAGATGGGGAAGGACTGAAAGTGAGCAGATACAACATACATACTAGTAAAGTTCAAGTTAGCCAACACAGAATTTGTTTTGGAGAGAAGAGGGAAAATAAACATAAAACCAAGAAAGAAAAGTAAAAATTTGGTGTGACATTTCTGAAACAGCCCTCTCATTATTCAGACACTGATCAGAACCTTACTAAGATCCCAGTTCCATTTTGGGGTCCTCTACGATAAAAACTCCTCCACGCTTCTGTCAGCTTGTTGTACTGTGGGGGTTTGTATGTTGCTGTGATGCTAGAAGTTATGTCACCAGTATTCAAATATCAGCAGGGTCACCCATGGTGGACAGCTTTCAGCTGAGCTTCCAGAGTAAGACAGACTAAGGAGAAGGAGCCGGCAGTCTACTTCTGAAAAGAATTAGCCAGTGAAAACCTTATGAATAGCAGCAGAACATTATCTGATATAGTGCGAGAAGATGAGCCCCTCGGGTTAGAAGGCACTCAAAACACGACTGAGGAAGAGCTGCCTCCTCAAAGTAGAGTCGACCTTAATGACATGGATGGAGTCAAGCTTTCGGAACCTTCATTTGCTGATGTGGCATGACTCAAAAGGAGAAGAAACAACTGCAAACATCCACTAATAATCAGAACCTAGAATGTATGAAGTATGAATCCAGGAAAATTGGAAATCGTCAAAAATGAAATGGAACACATAAAGATCAATACCCTAGGCATTAGTGAGCTGAAATGGACTGGTATTAGTCATTTTGAATCAGACAATCATATGATCTACTATGCCGGGAATGACTACTTGAAGAGGAATGGCACTGCATTCATCGTCAAAAAGAACATCTCAAGATCTATCCTGAAGTACAACGCTGTCAGTAATAGAATAATATCCAAATGCCTACAAGAAGACCAGTTAATACTATTATTCAAATTTACACACCAACTGTTAAAGCCAAACATGAAGAAATTGCAGATTTTACCAACTTCTGCAGTGTGAAATTGATCGAACATGCAATCAGGATGCACTGAAAATTACTGGCGATTGGAATGTGAAAGTTGGAAACAAAGAAGAAGGATCCAGAGTTTGGAAAATATGGCCTTGGTGATAGAAACAATGCCAGAGATCATATGATTGAATTTTGCAAGACCAACAACTTCTTCATTGCAAATACCTTTTTTCTACAACATAAATGGAGACTATCCACATGGACCTTGCCAGACGGAATACACAGGAATCACATTGACTACATCTGTGGAAAGAGACTCTGGAAAAGCTCAATATCATTAGTCAGAACAAGGCCAGGGGCTGACTATGGATCAGACCATCAATTACTCATACGCAAGTTCAAGTTGAAACTGAAGAAAATTAGAACAAGTCCACGAGAGACAAAGTACAACCTTGAGCATATTCCACCTGAATTTAGAGACCACCTCAAGAAAAGATTTGACACATTGAACACTAATGACCGAAGACCAGACAAGTTGTGGAATGACATCAAGGACATCATACATGAAGAAAGCAAGAGGCCATTAAAAAGACAAGAGAGAAGGAAAAGACCTAAATGGATGTCAGAAGAGCCTCTGAAACTTGCTCTTGAATATCGAATAGCTAAAGCAAAAGAAAAAATGATGAAGTAAAAGAGCTGAACAGAAGATTTCAAAGGGCGGCTCGAGAAAACAAAGTAAAGTATTATGATGACATGTGCAAAAATCTGGAGACAGAAAACCAAAAGGGAAGAACACGCTCAGCATTTTTCAAGCTGAAAGAACTGAAGGAAAATTGCAAGCCTCGGGTTGCAATACTGAAGGATTCTACAGGGCAAATATTAAATGACGCAGGAAGCGTCAAAAGAAGATGGAAGGAATACACAGAGTCACTATACCAAAAAGAACTGGTTGACGTTCAACCATTTCAGGGGGTAACATATGATCAGGAACCAATGGTACTGAAGGAAGAAGTCCAAGCTGCACTGAAGGCATTGACAGAAAAACAAGGCTCCGGAAATTGACGGAATACCAATTGAGATGTTTCAATAAATGGATGCAATGCTGGAAGCGCTCACTCCTCTATGCCAAGATATTTGGAAGACAGCTACCTGGCCAACTGACTGAAAGAGATCCATATTTATGTATAATCTCAAGAAAGGTGATCCAACCAAATTTGGAAATTATTGAAGAATATCATTAATGTCACATGCAAGCAAAATTTTGCTGAAGATCATTCAAAAGCGGCTGCAGTAGTATATTAACAGGGAACTGCCAGAAATTCAAGCTGAATTTAGAAGAAGACGTGGAACCAGGGATATCATTGCTGATGTCAGATGGATCCTGGCTGAAAACAGAGAATACCAAAAAGATGTTTACCTGTTTTATTGACTACGCTAAGGTGTCCGACTGTGTGGATCAGAACAAATTATGGATAACTTTGTGGAGCATGGGAATTCCGGAACACTTAATCTTAATTGTGCTCATGAGGAATCTGTACATGGATCAAGAGGCATTCATTCGAACAGAACAAGGGAATACTACATGGCTTAAAGTCAGGAAAGACATGCGTCACTGTTGTATCCTTTCACCATACCTATTCAATCTGTATGCTGAGCAAATAATCTGAGAAGCTGGACTATATGAAGAACCTGTCATCAGGATTGAAGGAAAACTCCTTAATAACCTGCATTATGCAGATACCACAGCCTTGCTTGCTGAAAGTGAAGAGGACTTGAAACCCTTACTGATGAAAATGAAAGACCACAGCCTTCAGTATGGATTACACCTCAACATAAGTAAATAAAAATCCTCACAACTGGACCAATAAGCAACATCATGATAAATGGAGAAAACATTGAAGTTGTCAAGGATTTCATTTTACTTGGATCCATAATCAACACCCACGGAAGCAGCAATCAAGAAATCAAAAGGTGCACTGCATTGGGCAAACTGGCTGCACAAGACCTCTTTAAACTGTTGAAAAGCAAAGATGTCACCTTGAGGACTAAGGTGCGCCTGACCCAAGCCATGGTGTTTTCAATTGCCTCATATGCATATGAAAGCTGGAAAATGAATAAGGAAGGCCAAAGAAGAATTGACACCTTTAAATTGTGGTGTTGGTGAAGAATATTGAATATACCATGGACTGCCAAAAGAACGGACAAATCTGTCTTGGAAGAAGTACAACCAGAATTCTCCTTAGAAGCAAGGATGGTGAGACTACGTCTCACATACTTTGGACATGTTATCGGGAGGGATCAGTCCCTGGAGCAGGACATCATGCTTGGTAAAGTAGAAGGTCAGCAAAAAGAGGAAGACCCTCAAGGAGATGGATTGACACAGTGGCTGCAACAATCAGCTCAAGAATAACAATAATTGTGAGGATGGTGCGTGTCTTAGTCATCTAGTGCTGCCATAACAGAAATACCACAAGTGGATGGTTTTAACGAAGAAAAGTTTATTTCCTTACAGTAGAGTAGGCAAAAAGTCCAAATTCAAGGTGTCAGCTCCAGGGGAAGGCTTTCTCTCTCTCGGCCTTCTCATCAGTGTTCCCCCAGACTAGGAGGTTCTCTGCGCAGGGACCCCGGTCCAAAGGACATGCTCTGCTCCTGGCACTGCTTTCTTGATGATGTGAGGTCCCTCTGTCTCACTGCTCACTTCTGTCTTTTATATCTCAAGAGATTGCCTCAGGATACAATCCAATCCTGTAGATTCAGTTCTGCCTTACTAATACAACTGCCACCCATCCTCCCTCATTAACATCATAGAGGCAGGATTTCAACGTATAGGAAAATCACACAGTACCAGGAATCATGGCCCAGCCAAACTGATACACTCATTTCTGGGGGGACATAATTCAATCCATGACATTGCAGGACCAGGCACTGTTTCATCCTGGCGTGCATAGTGTCAGTATGAGTCAGAACCGACTTGACGGCGCCTAACAACGACAACAATAAAAACTATCTTTGTTGAGCCCTTGAAGAGATTTCAGAGGACAGTCACACAGATGATTAAAAACTGGGAAAAACACTTGGAGAAGAGAAAACTAAGAAGCGAATCCATTTCATCAGAATATGATGAACTGTTTTTTGAAATATGCTGAGGACAGAGCCCAATGTTAAGAATCAGGAAGTTTATCCTAGTATTATTCGGAGCTAATATATAGGTAACAACAAACAGTTGGCAGTGAGCTCTCTGGATTCTTGGCTCCATATCAAGTTTAAACTTCTCAGCAGCTGGCTTCTCAGAACACATTCAGAGTCTGACATGCAAATTAATCCTGCCCCAGATTGAGACAAAGGCTGAATATCAAATCTCAAGGACTTGGCTGAACCAAACAGTGACATCTCAAAGTTCTGTCTAAGCCAGTTAGTCTTCTGATTTGCACTGCAGATTCTCCATCACCTAGATTTACATGACCATAAAGTCTACCATTGATGATAATCTATGGCACCACTAGAATCAAATATCTCCTCACCACATATGTATTCCTGGCTCTGTTCTCAAGCCAAAGGTTTCACCATACTCTCTCAGCATCTTCAACATGGGAATATAATGTCCACATGCTACCACCAATCACTGGGAAGAACATGCTTTTCTCTCTTAATATAAAATCCCAAACCTTACTGTAGTTGGAAAAACTCTGGCCCCTAAACACCACCACCATCTTTTATTCTTATTCAGTCTGCTCCAGTCATCCTGGCTTTATGCTGTTCTTCAGATACCCAAGTTCACTCCTAAAACCAGTTGCTGTCGAGTCATCCTTGACTCATGGTGACTCCATGCGTGTCAGAGTAGAACTTTGTGCTCCACAGGGTTTTCAAGGGCTGATTCTTTGGCAATAGATTGCCAGGCCTTTCTTCCAATGTGACTCTAGATGGACTCAAACTTCCAACCTTTCATTTTGCATCTGAGCATGTTTATGGTTTGCACTACCCAAGGATTCCAAGCTCATTCCTACCTCAGGACATTTGCACTTGCTCCTCCTCTTTCAAAAACATTCTTCCCTCAAATCTTCCCATGGCTCCCTTCCTCACTTGACTTAGGCATATGTTCAATGTGACATCCTCAGAGGGGCCTTCTCTGCCACAGGATCTAGACTACCACTGACCACACACTGCTTTATTACTCTTTCTCCACTTTGCTTTTTTTATGGCTGTTATTGCCCACTAAAGTTATATTTCAGTTTGTTTACCTCTTTATTTATTTTGTCCTTCACTACAATATATACTACATGGAGGGAGGGAGCTTGTTTTAGTTGTTCTATTGTTTGGTCCTTAGTTAGTGCCTAGCATCTACTCGGTGCTCAAAATGCATTTGCTAAATAACTGAATAAGTAAACACAGAAAAGTTTTCAATATTCATTAAGTAGATTATTAGCATCCTAGAGCTTTCAAATGTGTTTGGTCTACTTGCTTCATTATCTCAGACATTGTTGAAAATGTTACACACTGAATCACATTTTATTTCAAAACATTATCATTTTTTAAATGTCTGCAGAACCAAAAATACTTCCTAAAGGTCCACGTATTTCAGTATTTATGCCCAAATTTTAGTGTTACTAAACAACAGTGGCAATCCCTTGGAGTTCATATTAACTCCAGCTTTTGAACCACATATTTAGCTTTTTTTTACTATGTTGTATCAATAAGAGTCACGAAAGTTGTTAATTATTATGAGAACTTAAATCCATATCAATTAGCTATCTGGATTCTACTAAACCAAAATTAGAATGTAAGAGCTCAGCTGCTATCCAAGAGGTCGGCAGTTCAAATCCACCAGCCACTCCTTGGAAACCCTATGGGGCAGTTCTACTCTGTCCTATAGGGTCGCTAGGAACACAAATTAAAATCTTCCTATATTCACAGAAATTCTGAAAAGCTTCATTTCTTTGTGAAGTCATCCCTGAAGAATGAGAAGGTTGCACAAAGAAATGCAATCTTAATCACTGATAAAAAAAAAACTACGCATTTAATGGCATTCATCAAACTGTCTAACTGCCTCCAAAGATTTATCGAATCAGCAAAGTACAGGATAAGTTTCAAGAAAATAAGAGGCATCTTAAAGGTAAAGGCAATACAGTTTATCTGTAGACATTTTCCTGCATGATTGCAGTATGGGAGAAAATCGAGGGCAGTTTCTAGACATGTCTGTAGAAATGGTTGTAAATTAGGATTTTTACTATTCCACCTATCATTATGCACCAAATAAAATTTCAAAGAAGCTGAAATCTCTCTTTAGACTCTTCCCACATACTTCTTGCCTTGCTCAATTGCTTCCTGCCAGTCTCCCCCACTTATAATCCACTAACTACTCATGACTTAAAATGAATAGCTAGATTCATCATCGTTGTTAGGTGCCATCGAGTCACTTCCAACTCATAGTGACCCCATGTACAAGACAATGAAACACAGCCAGGTCCTGCACCATCCTCATGATCACTGTTATGCTTGAACCCATTTTTGCAGCCACTGTGTCAATGTATCTCACTGAGCGTCTTCCTGTTTTTAGCTGACCCTCTACCAAGCATGAGGTCCTTCTCCAGGGTCTGGTTACACATTATAAAGACTTTCCAAATTACTATTCAATTTGTATAACCTTGCTTACATTTCATTATCTTAATTTATAAAACTTTTATTTTTCAGTCATTTAATTAGTACTTATTAAGACTAGATGCAAAACAGCTTTCATCCTAATGTAGACACATTTGCCTCCAAATGGGTTTGAATAACTAGAAGGTAAGCTCCTTGAGGGCAGAGATCTTTATTTTGTTTACTGATGTATCCCATGTTCCTACAGCAGTGCCTGGCATGAAGTAAATGTTCGATTAATATTTGTTATATAAGTGAATCCTGTATCTTAATTTAGCAAATGTAAACTAACTTGTTGTCGTGTGATGGATCACTGTTGTGTGGCCTTTCTAGCCATAGTCTTGTAACTCCCACCCAAGTGACTGGGTAGGACTGTGTGATAGGGTAATTGTGGCCCACCAAAGGAATTGGTCAGTTTTTACCATCCCACTGGGCTTGAGGTGAGCCATCTCCAAGGCAGGAGAGAGAAGAGCCCACCATCACCAAGGAAGGAAAGACCGGCAGGAGAGACTCACAGGAGAGACCCACAGGAGACAGTGCAGTGGGCTTCCTGGCCCACGGAGAGAGGGAGCTGAGTGCCTAGGGCCAGGGAGAGGTGTGCCTGTAAGCATGCCAGGGAAGAGGCTGTCCTGATGTAAGAACTGCATCCTTGAGTGTTCCTGAGCCTGATTTGTAAGTTATTACTTCCCTAATAAACCTCATAATTGTGAGTATGGTCTGTGAATTCTGTGTGGCCATTGCAATGAATTATCGAACCCAGCAGAGAAGTAGAGAGTGCCATGGGCGGGACAACTGGTGTCAGCATTGGTAAAGGTGCTGGAGAGAGGAGGCATGGCTGACCTCTGCCTCATAGGAATCAGCCTTGGGCTGTTGATCTTGATTCTCCTTCCCCCTTGTAAAATTAGAGGAGGTCAGACATTGCCTCCATGTCATTTTTACACTTGTGGTTTTCAAAATTGACATAAAAATGTATTCCTATTTACACTAGGCTTAAAATCACTAAAGCAGGCAAGTGACAACCACTAATTTTACCCAACCGAGGACAAGTCTTCTGGGTGCAAACAGCTTGGGCAGTGAAAGAAAACTTTAGACAGTACCTACATAATTTTGCTCCACTTACTTACCTTGCTGAATTATGAAATCGTCAGACTGAATGCCATTGTAGTTTCCACATAGGCCACACGATTTCCCTTTATGCTCCTCAGACAGTTTGAGGTAAATTCCAGATATTCCATCCCAAGCCAATGAAAAACCAAAGGTTGTTTTCACCAGAATGTAGTCAGCTAGTTTCTCAATGAAAACCTGTCCTATCGTCTGAGGCAACGTTAACCTTGAAAAACAGAACAAAGGTAATCTAAGAAGTATGATGAAGGATCAGTTGCAGATGATTGATTTTTTTCAAAGAATGAGTGAGATCATTGAATAAAAGAGAATTATTCCTCAAAATTATGGATTTCTCAAGCAACAAATCTTAGTTCAACATTAAAATAAAAAAAAAAAAAGACAACAGAAATGATGTCAATTTCCCTTACTGATTTAGTTTTACACTTAAAATTGAATGCTTCTTTCAACTAACCAAATACACACAGCAGCTAAATATCAGTGATTGTTGAAATCTGGAAAATAACCTCATCTATTTAGAATAATGGGGGCTGAAAAGTAATTATTCTTTATCTATAGAGTTAAAATCTAAAAGCACTGCTCAATAATTTTGAAATAAGGACAAGCAATGGTCAAAATGTGTAAGCACAACGCTCAAGTTCTGACTTTAATTTTATTTTAAACTTGGCTGAAAGAAAACAGCAACTTCTATCTCCAAAATGTCACCTTGGTTTATGGTAAGTCATTGTTTCCCAAAAGAAAACGTCCAGGAATAATTCATTATAATATACATTTGTTCAATGTTGTAAAGTATAAAGGACATTATTAGGGATATAAAATATTTTGTCATACAGTATCTTATAGCAGTTATTATATTCATAACTTTTAAATTGGATACAGTTTGGCCTATTTAAACAAGGGTCACAGAATATTCAAACTCCTGATTCAGTGTCTAGTCTTTTCATTTTTCATAAGCATGTGTGTCATGGATTGAATTATGTCCCCCAAAAAATGTGTGTATCAGTTTGGCTGGGCCATGATTCCTGGTACTGTATGATTTTCCTGTATGTTGTAAATCCTGCCTCTATGATGTTAATGAGGAAGGATGGGTGGCAGTTGTGTTAGTAAGGCAGAACTGGATCTACGAGATTGGATTGTATCCTGAGGCAATCTCTTGAGATACAAAAGAGAGAAGTGAGCAGAGAGACAGGGGGACCTCATACCATCAAGAAAGTAGTGCCGGGAGCAGAGCACATCCTTTGGACCAGTCCCTGTGCAGAGACACTCCTAGTCCAGGGGAATATTGATGAGAAGGCTGACAGAGAGAGAAAGCCTTCCCCTGGAGCTGACACCCTGAATTTGGACTTTCAGCCTACTTTACTGTGAAGAAATAAATTTCTCTTTGTTAAAGCCATCCATTTGTGGTATTTCTGTTGTAGCAGCACTAGATGACTAAGACAACATGCATATACAAAGGAAATAGCAGACAAAAGGAATATGAAGAAAACTAAACAATTAGACATTTTAAAAGCAAAGTAAGTCACCTAGAATACTTTTGAAACAACACTGCTCTCCTTCCATTCATGAATAGTACAGAAAAGAGAAAGTAATATGTGAGTGGTCATCTAATATACTCCATTGGTCTCACCCCATCTGGAGCAAGGGAGAATGAAGAAAACCAAAGACACAAGGGGAACAGTAGTCCAAAGAACTAATGGACCACAACTACCACAGCCTCCACCAGACTGAGTCCAGTACAACTAGACGGTGCTTGGCTACCACTGACTGTTCTGGCAGGGATCACAATAGAGGGTCCCAGACAGAGTTGGAGAAAAATGTAGAACAAAATTTAACTCACAAAAAAAGACCAGACTTACTGTTCTGACAGAGACTGGAGAAACCCCAAGAGTATGGCCCCCAGATACCCTTTTAACTCAGTACTGAAGTCACTCCTGAAGCTCACCCTTCAGCGAAAGAATAGGTTTATAAAACAAAACGAGACTAAATGGACACACCAGCCCAGGGGCCAGGACAACAAGGCAGGAGGGGACAGGAAAGCTGGTAATGGGGAACCCAAGGTCGAGAAGAGGACAGTGTTGATACGTCGTGGGGTTGGCAACCAATATCACAAAACAATATTAATTGTTTAATGAGAAACTAATTTGCTCTGTAAGCCTTCATCTAAAGTACAATAAAAAATTTTTAAAAAAGAGAAAGTAATAATAATTCAAAAACTGTGAAAAACTCATTTTTCTTAAGCTAGCCCTCAAATGACACAGTGGCTGTAACAACGGGCTCGAACATAGCAACAATTGTGATGATGGCACAGGACTGGGCAGGGTTTTGTTCTGTTGTTCATAGGGTCTCTGTGAGTCAGGACCGACTTGATGGCACCTAACAACAACAACAGCCATGCTAAAAAATTATAAACTATAATGTGAGTTATGAGGGAGGTTAATAGGCATATTCATAGACTGCTCTCAAAACTGCAAGTTAGTGAAGTCCTTTCCAGAAGCTCAAAGCTACAGGAAACAAAAATGATAAAACTAAACATACTCTCCATGAGAGGGATAGTCTCCAAAGAAATAATTCAACATACCTGTAACTATCTGTACAAAAATGTTTACAGGTAATTATTGGTAGCAAATTATTTATAAAAACAGGAAAAAAGTTAAAAGTTAAAGTTGGAGAATAAATAAGAAGACTCTAGCTTACCAGTGCCATAATGTGATTAAAAATTAAAAACTTGATGAATGTGCAGTAAAAGTCAGTATGAAATAATACGGAAGAAATAGCACTTGTTTTGAGTTTCCAAGTTTATGAAAACTATACTTGATTGTAGCAGGAAGAAAGTGAGTCATGTTTTATAAAGGCATTTCATAGTAATGGGATGCTAATTAAATGAAAGTATAGTTTTCCTGTTCTAGATTTTTGTTTGTTTGGTCATTTGGTCTCTTTCACAGTAAATTTGATTAAATATACAATTAAAAAAAAAATAACTGTGATTACCCTGAAGTTCATAATACAGAAGGATGCTAGTGGAGATGAATGATAATAGTTAAAACTGGATAATCTCCAATATGTCTAAGGAAAAACTCCATGCAACCTAAGCATGAAACATTAAAAATATAAGCTAAAATTAATTCACTGATTAATGCTGGAAAGTATCTGGGCGTTTACATGTGCAAAAACCCCTCATTTTACAGGTCAGAACTGAAGTTCAGAGAGGTAAAGTACGATGTTCAGAGCCTCACATGTATGATTTCATTTTGGTAAACATTTCTCTAACCACTTGCTGTGAGTTAGGCCCTAGGCCAGGTACAGCATTAGTATAAGCAACTTAGCTAAATAATAACTATCCTCTTCCATCATAAATCTGGAAATCCTCAAAGAAAACACATTCTTGGAGTTAAAATTAAATATTATGGCCTTGGAATTCTGGGCAACATGGCACTATTGACAGAAAAACCACGCCGTCCCTCCACAGCAAAGATCCGAAAAACTAACTCAGAGACAAACATCAATCCTGAAACCCTAAGCATCAAATGAAGAGAGAAAGAACTCAGACAAACACCGAATGGAATAAGAAACTGACGGAGAACAGAGATTGAGGAGAGATACATGCAGAGGTCCCCTCTCAGCTAATGCAGCATAGATTCGCCATCTTGGACTTCTGTTGGAGATAGGCGAACAGGGAGTACAGGAAAGCAGCTTCACGGAGCTCCCAGCAGGAGACAGAACAATTGGTAACCAGCAATATACACTTTACCACTCCCACCCTTCTTCACTCCCACGTGGCCTTCTCTGCTTCCTGCGGCCAGTCTCTTGGCTGGGAAGCACCAGCTTCACCCCTGTGCCACTTGGATTCTACCCGACCACACTGGCCAGCTCCCTGAGTGCCATTTGTTGGATGCTGGTGTTGCTCTTTTCCCACTTCTTTTGGTTTCTTCCATACCCCTCACCACCTCCCCCTCCTTTCTCTCAACTACCTTGCTCCATGTGCCATCTTTGCTTCTTCCTGAAAGGGTGTGAAATGCCACTCAACTGTGGAACTGCTTCCCGGCCTGTGCAGCCAAGCTGGTAGGATGCCCAGGGCTATTTGTTTGTTTGTTTTGATTTGTTCTGTTTTGATTTGCATGTTTGTTTTCTTTTTCTTTTCTCGGCTTGGGAGCCCCTTCTAGCAGGGCAGTACTGTGCGGCTTGGGAGCTATTCCCTCAGTCTGAACAGCCATGCAGTGGGATCCCTGGGAGAATTTCTTTTTTCTTGTTTTTGTTTTTTGTTGTTGTTTTTCTTTGTTTTCTTTTCTCTCTTTTTCCCTTTTTGTCTTTCTTCATTTCTCAGTTTCGCATCTCTCTATACTTACCTTCTCTTCCTGTCTCCTGAATATCTGGCACTGTCTGACACATCTGCTCCTTCTAGCCAGGTGTACTACACGGCCTGGGAGCAACTTCCCCAGTCCTCTCAGCTGCACTGGTGGGATCCCTAGGGGCTTTTTTTTTTTTCCCCTAATTTTTATTTATTCATGTTTTTCTTTTACCCTTTCTTTTTTTTTCTCTTTTTTCCCTCCATTTCAGAGTCTCCCATCTCTCCACCCCAATGGCAAGCTCCCTTAGCATTCTTTTTTGTTTGTTTGTATGTCTTTGGCTCCTGTTCCTCTCTCTTCTCTCTCATACCCATCTTAGCTCCATACATCACAATCTTCTCCCTCCTTCCTGCCTACTCGCACCATGCACTGAACATCACACCCCTGAGCAGCAAAGGCATGGCCTATCAGAGCCTGCCCTACACTGATTCCCAGTCTGCCCTGTCAGCCCTACTATGTGCCAGAAACAACCAATCCCAGCAACTCACCTTCAGTTGGACCTGCCCTGCTGTACCAGACCTGAGCAACTGACTAGGCCCATTGGAGAAGGAGGCAAAAAGTATCATGCCCACAGAAGAGCAAACAACAAAGAATGCATAGCCCGCCTGCTCAGACACAACCAAATAAAACAAAAAAGCAAGATGAAACAAAAAAATCTACAATCAGTAAACGAGGAAAATAACTAATGAATGTCCCAAAGACAGCAGACAATATCAAAACATATAAAAAAACAACACAGGATGGTTCCAGTAGGCATCCAAAATAAAACACCAGATGACTTTCCAGTAGAAGAAAAGGCATTAGAACTACCTGATAGGGAATGAAAACCTCTAATATTCAGAGCTATCCAAGAGTTGAAGCAAAAACCAGAAAAAAATAGGAAAAAACAGACAAATTCAAGGAAAATGCAGGCAAGTTCACGGAAAATACAGACAAAAAAAATGGAAGAATTCAAGAAAATAATACAAGAACAAAATGCCAAAATGAATTCACACCTAGAAATCATACGAAAACAACAATAGAGTCCTAGAGGGGCTAATGAGCAGGTTTGAAATGACAGAAGATAGGATCAGCAAAACTGAAGACAAACACTTGGGATACAACTCTGAGGAAAAATCAGAAAAAAGTACAAAGAAAAATGAAGAAACCCTGAGACTAACATGGGATACAATCAAAAGCAAAAATTTACAAGTGATTGAAGTTCCAGAACAGGGGGAGAAAACAGAAAACACAGAGAGGATCATTGAAGAACTGCTGGCAGAAGTCTTCCTCAATATCATGAAAGATGAAAATCTGACCATCCAAGAAGCTCAACGAACCCTATATGGGAGAGACCTCAAAAGAAAATCACCAAGGCATATGATAATCACACTCGCTAAAACCAAAGACAAACAAAGAATCCTGAGAGCAGCTGAAGAAAAACAAAAAGTCACATACAGAGGAGTAACAATAAGACTAAGCTCAGATTATTTGGCAGAAATCAGGCAAGCAAGTAGACAATGGGATGACATATATAAAACCTTGAAAGAAAAAAACTGCCAGCCAAGAGTAAGAAACAAAAACACTAACTCAAATATGATGGTGAAATTAGGACATTTCCACCTAAACAGAAATTAAGGGACTATGTAAAAACCAAACCAAATTTACAAGAATTATTAAAGGGGATCCTTCGATCTGAGAACAAACAAAATTAGATCACAGTCTGAATCTAGGAAGTAGGATCATACCAGCCAGATACCAACCTAGGAAATGAACTCTCAAGGACTATCCAAAACCAAAAGAATTACAACAGAGAATCAGAGAGGTTAATCTGTAAATGACAATAACATCAGAACAATAAAAGAGGGAATAAATGGTGTAGGTATAAAACCTTCTGATGGAGAGGAAGCCAAGGCAATACCAAGTAATAATAGACTGGTTGAAACCTAGGAAGATAAGGGTAAATTTCAAGGTAACCACAAAGAAAGTTAACAAACCTACTCATCAAAATAAAAAAAAAATAAAAAAACCATAAAGTCTCAGTAAAAGCAAAATCTACAAAAACAGAAGAAATGAAAAAAACCCCACAAACTAAAGGAATTCAGCACAGGAGAGTAAGATGAACAAAGAAAACGTCAGCACCACAAAAAAAAAGCACTACAAAATGACAGCAATAAACTCACACCTATCAGTAATTACACTGAATGTAAATAGCCTAAATACACCCATAAAGAGACGGAAAGTGAAAGAATGGATAAAGAAAACAGGATCCATCAATAAGCTGTCTACAAGAGAAAGACCTCAGAAACAAAGACGTACATTTATTAAAAATCAAAAGATGGAAAAAATATATCAAGCAAACAGCTACCAAAAAGAGCAGGAGTGGCAATACTGATCTCAGATAAAATAGACTTTAAAACAAAATCAACCATAAAAGACAAAGAAGGATACCATGTAATGATTCAGGGGATGCTCCATCATGAAGACATAACCATAATAAACATCTACGCACCCAAGGACAGGGCTCCAAAATACATAAAACAAACTCTAACAGCACAGAAGAGAAATTGACAGTTCCACAACAATAGTAGGAGACTTCAACACACCACTCTCAGTAAAGGACAGAACATCTAGAAAGAAATTCAACAAAGATACATAAGACCTAAAGGGCACAATAAGCCATCTTGACCTCATTTACATAGAACACTCCACCCAACAGCTGCGAAGTACACATTCTTAACCAACGCACATGCAATGTTCTCCAGAATGGACTACATCTTAGTCTGCAGAGCAACCCTCAACAAAACCCAAAATGTGGAGATAATACAAAGTATCTTCTCCAACCAAAACGCCATCAAGGTAGAAATTAACAACAGGAAAAGCAAGGGAAAAAAAATCAATTACATGGAAACTGAATAACACCCTGCTTACACATCCTTGAGTAATAGAAGAAATCAGAGATGGAATCAAAAAATTCCTAGAAACAAACAACAATGAAAACACATCATACCAAAACTTTTGGGACACAGCAAAGGCAGTCCTCAGAGGACAATTTATAGTAATACATGCACCTACCAAAAAAGAAGAAAGGGACAAAATAAAAATATTAACTACACAACTCGAACAAATAGAGATCAGTAAAGAAAAGCCCACAGCCATCGGAAGAAAAGAAATAATAAAGATCAGAGCAGAAATAAATGAAATAGAGAATAGAAAAATGATAGAATCAACAAAACCAAGAGTTGGTTCTTTGAAAGGAACAACAAAGCCGACAAACCACTGGCCAGACTGACAAAATAAAAACAGGAGAGCGCGCAAATAACCTAAATAAGAAATGAAATCAGGGTCATTACAACAGACCCAACTGAAATAAAAAGGATCATAACAGAGTATTATGAAAAACTATACTCCGACAAATTTGAAAACCTAGAGGAAATGGAAAAATTTCTAGAAACATCCTACTTACCCAAAGTGACATAAAGTGACATTGAAAATCTGAAAAGACCCAGAACAAGAGAAGAGATTGAAAAGGTAATTAAAACAACTCTCAACAACAACAACAAAAAACCTGGCCCAGATGGCTTTACTGAAGAATTCTACCAAACTTACAGAGAAGAGCTTATACCAGTACTACTCAAACTATTTCAGAACATAGAAAAGGAAGCAACACTTCTGAATTCATTCTATGAAGTTAGCATAACCCTGATACCAAAACCAGGCAAAGACACCACAAAAAAACAAAATTACAGACCAGTATCTCTCATGAATATAGATGCAAAAATTCTCAACACAATTCTTGCCAATAGAATTCAGCATCTTATCAAAAAATAATACAACACAACCAAGGAGGATTCATACCAGGTATGCAAGGATGGTTCAACATTAGAAAATCAATCAACATAATCCATCACATAAATAAAAGGAAAGAAAA
>NW_004444061.1:1631729-1729790 GCF_000243295.1 Trichechus manatus latirostris
AACTAATAGATTCAGCAGAGTAACAGGATACAAGATAAACATACAAAAATCAGTTGGATTCCTATACACCAATAAAGAGAACGATGAAAAGGAAATCAGGAAAATAATACCATTTATAATAGACCTAAAAACATAAAATACCTAGGAATAAATCTAACCAGAGATGTAAAAGACCTATAAAAAGAAAATTACAAAACACTACTGCAAAAAACCCAAATGGATCTACATAAATGGAAAAACATACCATGCTCATGGATAGGTAGACTCAACATTGTGAAAATGACAACTCTACCAAAGCAATTTACAAATACAATGCAATTCTAATCCAAATACCAACAACATTCTTCAAAGAGATGGAAAAACTAATCATTAACTTTATTTGGAAAGGGAAGAAGCCCCAGATAAGTAAAGCACTACTGAAGAAGAAGAATAAAGTAGAAGGACTTGCATTATCTGACCTCAAAACCTACAAAACAGCTATGGTAGTCAAAACAGCCTGGTACTGGTACAACAACAGATACATTGACCAATGGAACAGAATTGAGAACCCAGATGTAAAACTATCCACCTATGGTCCTGTGGTCTTCGACAAGGGCCCAAATTCCATCAAACTGGGAACAGACATTCTTTTTAACAAATGGTGTTGGCAAAACTGGATGTCCATCTACAAAAAAAATAAAGCGTGACCCATTCCCCACACCATATACAAAAACTAACCCAAAATGGATCAAAGACCTAAATATAAAGCCAAAAACTATAAAGTTCATAGAAGAAAAAATAGGATCGATGCTGGAGGCCCTAATACACAGCATTAACAGGATACAAATCATAACCAACAACACACAAACTCCCGAAGATAAGCTAGATAACTGGGATCTTCTAAAAATTAAACACATATGCTCATCAAAAGACTTCACCAGAAGGGTAAAAAGAGAACCTACAGACTGGGAAAAGATTTTTGGACATCACAAGTCAAAGGTCTAATCTCTAAAATCTATAAGAAAATCCAACACCTCTACAACAAAAAGATAAATAATCCAATTTAAAAATGGGCAAAGGAAATGAACAGACACTTCACCAAAGAGGACATTCAAGTGGCCAACAGACACATGAGGAAATGCTTGCGATCACTAGCCATTAGGGAAATGCAAACAAAACCACAATGAGATACCATCTCACCCTGGCATTACTGGCACAAATCAAAAAAGTTGGAAATAACAAATTTTAGAGAGGCTGCGGGGAGATCAGAACTCTTATGCACTGCTGGTGGGAATGCAAAATGATACAACCATTTTGAAAAATGATATGGTGTTTCCTTAGAAATCTAGAAATAGAAATCCCCATAGAATCCAGCAATCCCACTCCTAGGAATATATCCTAGAGAAATAAGAGCCGTCACTCGAATAGACATATGCACACCCATGTTCACTGCAGCATTGTTCACAATAGCAAAAAGGTGGAAACAACCTAGATGCCCATCAATAGATGAATGGATAAACAAACTATGGTACTTACACACAATGGAGTATTATGCAACAATAAAGAACAATGATGAATCTGTGAAGCGTCTCATAACATGGATGAAACTGGAGGACATTATGTTGAGTAAAATAAGTCAATCACAAAAGGACAAATATTGCATGAGACCACTACTGTAAAAACTCATGAAAAGTTTATACACAGAAATAAACAATCTTTGTTGGTTATGAGCGATGGGAGGGGTGGGGGGAAAATACTAAATAGACAATAGATAAATGGTAACTTTGGTGAAAGGTAAGACATTACATAATACTGGGTAAGCCAGCACAACTTGTACAAAGAAAGCTCATGGAGGCTCCACAGATACATCAAAACCCCCGAGGGACTGAACTGTTGGGCGGAGAGCTGTGGGGACCATGGTCTCGGGGAACATCTAGCTCAATTGGCATAAAACAGTTTATAAAGAAAAGGTTCTACATTCTACCTTGGTGAGCAGCATCTGGGTCTTAAAAGCTAGTGAACAGCCATCTAAGATACTCCGCTTATCTCACCCCTTCGGGAGCAAGGGAGAATGAAGAAAATAAGATACAAAGGAAAGATTAGTCCAAAGGACTAATGAGCCACAACTACCATGGCCTCTACCAGACTGAGTCCAGTACAACTAGATGGTGCCCAGCTACCACCAATGACTGCTCTGACTGGGATCACAACAGAGGGTCCCAGACAGAGCTGGAGAAAAATGCAGAACAAAATTCTAACTCACAAAAAAAAGACCAGACTTACTGGTCTGACAGAGACTGGAGAAACCCCAAGAGTATGGTCCCTGGACACCCTTTCAGTTCAGTAATGAAGTCACTCCCAACATTCACTCTTCAGCCAAAGATTAGACAGTCCCATAAAACAAAACTAGACTAATGGGGTACAACAGTCCAGCGACAAGGACTAGAAGGCAGGAGGGGACAGGAAAGCTGGTCATAGGGAACCCAAGGTCGAGAAGGGACAGTATTGACATGTTGTGGGGTTGTTAACCATTGTCATAAAACAATATGTGTACTAACGGTTTAATGAGAAACTATTTGTTCTGTAAACTTTCATCTAAAGTGCAATAAAAAATGAAAAAATAAATATTATGGCCTTGACTTTACAAAGGGTTAATATTCTTAAAAAAAAACTATTTGAAAGGCATTTTTGTTTTACAAACTACAATAATTTTTTTTAAGTGCTTATATATTACCTAAAGTCCCATATAAGAACCTTTAAATTACTAGTTAAATTCAGCTCCAGGAAATACATATGAAAATACTTATCTTCCTATTTCAATGGGTAAGCTTTCTTTTAGAAGAAAATGAGACATGTAGAGCCCAATTGATCAATAAAATAAGCCCCCAGGAAGCAGAGGGATTGCTCTGGGTTTCCCGACTGTGACAAAACATGGATAAATGCCTAGCTCTTTTGGTGTTTTTCTCTAAAACCCTTTCTACTACTACTTGCTGCCTCTGAGGAATATACACTCTGAGAAAAAAAGCATCTTGGTAAGGCCTTTGCACTGGAAAGAATCCCCATGGTTCAAACACTTGAGAGTGAGTTCTGAATGAATTTTGGTTTTCTGACATAACTCAGCCAGGTAAATATTTAAAATTGAGTATCTCTCTACAAATATTTAGATTGATAGGTAAACTGATCCACTGTATTCCTAGTTTAACATATATAAAGCCTTTTGTCAAAGAAACAAGCATCCCCTTCCCCAAAACTCTCAGGTCACATTCTTGGCAGATAGGAAGCTGGGAAGCAGGCTTTTCTCTGATCCTACTCAGGAAGGCCCATTGTTTATTGGCTTTGAGTCCTTCTCAGAACACTAATGAAAAATCTCAACTGACACCCATACCTCATTCACACAGATCTGGAAAGGACTTCCAGAGATTTAGTTTTCTTTTCAGTTCTTGCTTAAGGAAAGAAAGAAGGAACAGAGGGAGGAAAGGAGGGCAGGACGGGAGAACAGAACAGAGGTGGGGAGGAGAAAGTAAAAATCATCAAAGAGGTTAAGTATAACATTTTCTCCTGAATTTCTCTTAGAAAAAGATGTGATAATCTATTCTCCACTTATGTAAACATATTTGTATCCTACACGAGCATTAGGGAGGTTAAACTGGTTAGATTTTTGGCCACCTGGTTGGTCTCACAGCCTACTGAAATTCTGATGCCTGTATGATATAGTATCAAGGTTACTGTTGAATAATAAATCCTTTCTATTCTCGACATTTCACTTCCAGTGTGCGATGTTTGAAAATTCTGTTCACCTGTGGTGTTTGTTTGTTTTCTCATTATATTACTTTCAGATCTTACCTGATTCCATTCTTCTTTATTTCATGACCATAAATATGAATTTCCTCTTGGTTTGAAAAGAACAAGCTGATTGATCGATAACAAGAATATACTGAACCAAGGCATTTAGGGCTATTATGAACCTTAAAGGGAGGGAAAAAAAGCATATATATCTTCATTTGAGTTACTAAAACTACAATGTATGTTTACAGTTCTATAGCATAACTAGTTCCATGACATTTTACAAAATTATCTCTAACTACATTTAGGATTTGCTTACATTACCAATGGAAAGTTTAAAACCAAAGGAAAAAATGCTTTCTCTAATGAAGATGGCAAGTCTAATTGAGAGAAAATAAATACTTAGCTCATAAATTGAACAACAGAATTGATTTCATAAAACACAAATGAATTTAGCATATTTTAATTTTTTTTTTATATCTTTACATGTTGGATGTTAACATTAAAGCTATATGGTATGTAGTGGAACTAATTAGATCTAATAAGAAAATTGTAGTGGACCACAAAGAAACATATTTGCAATCTTGATATTCATATTTTTCACCTATTAGAGAATCATGAAATACAGCTTAAAAAGGAGCTCTGTGCAAAGCAATATTTGGGTGTTGCAAAAGTGACTATAACTTACTAACACTAAAATTCCCCAGACACTTTGGGAAAGGGAGAGATTGTTCCTCAAAAATTGAAGGAAAATTTTGTTTACTAGTAAAACAAAAAAAGAGAGTAAGAAAGAAAACAGTGAGAGGAAAAGAGAAACGAAGAGAACACACGAGAAAATGCATGTTAGATTCTGATACCCTAAACCAAATTTAGGTGTCTCTGGGTGGTGGTTAAGTGCTGGACTACTAGCCAAAAGGCTGGCGTTTTGAACTCATCCAGAGGCGCCTCAGAAGAAAGGTCACACGGCCTTGAAAACCCTATGGAGCTGTTCTACTCTGTACACATGGAGTTGTCATGAGTCGGGATCAACTCGACAGCAACCAACAATGACAACAACAAACCAAATTTAATTTCAGATGCACAAAAAAGTAATACGTAATTGTGAAACCATAATGTAACTAAAAGAAGACGCAGATGACTATTTAGCTGGGAAAGAATTTTCTAAGCATAAAAGTGATAGGAAAAATCACCAATTATAAAACAGAGTTTTAATACTGCAAGAATTTAATGTATATTCATTTAATATTTAATCAACAAATATTTATTGGTCACTTCTTATGTATCAAACACGGTTCTAAATTCTAAAAATATAAAATCAACAAAACAGACAAAAATCCTTGCCCTTATGGAATTTAGAGTCTATTAGAGGAAGACAGTTAATATAAAAAAATAAAATATATGCTATGTTATACGATGATAAAAGCCATGAAGAAACATTAGGAGGTAAAGAGGACAGAGAGTGTATCAAAGTTTAGACAGAATTTTAGATTAAATGACCAAGAAAGACCTCACTTAGAAGATGACATTTTAGTAAAGATGAAGGAAACAAGGGAGCATGCCATATGGATATCTGGGAGAAGATCATTCCAGATAAAGGGAATAGTAGGTCTGAAAGCTTGAGGTAGAAGCATATCTAAAATGCCTGCAGTATCCAGACATCTGATCACAGGCAGGATAATGAAGGATTCTTCTCTGGAGAAACAAAATGTCTCCAGAGAAAAGACATACAGATAGAAATATCTGGGGCTTTACTAATAAACCGAGGGGCTCCCTCCTTGATCTTCCACTAGACTAACAAGCTTCAATCATATATTTAGGACTACCAATCAACTTTTAGAGCCTAATTCTCAAATTGAGCAAATGTTCAAGTATCATTAGTCATTTGATGAAAGTTTGCAACAAAAAAAGGCAAACACCAAACAAACCAAAGAAAGGAAATCAAAGGAATCAAAAAAAAAAAAAGAAAGAAAAGAAAACAGGAAGCTGAAGAAACTTCCAGAAGTTCATAGTAAGTACCTTTAGAGAGAAAAGCGAGTATATAGTATTCCAGAAACAAAAATAAAATGCTGTTAAAAACAGAATTCAAGGCATAAAAATTAATTACTTAACATTGACAATAGGATAGGATGAAACATAACAAAATAGGAAGGTTGAAAGGTAAATATACGAAGTTGGAAAGAAATCTCCCAAAATGGACAAGAAGCAAAAAGATGGAAAATAAACAAGAATCAACAGAAAATTAAAAGATAAGTCATTCAATGCAGGAGTTCTAATATCTGAATTACAGAATTTCTGAAACAGAGATGTCATTAAGAAAGATATAATCTACTATTCCAGCAATGAATTATAAATCTTGAATGAGTCCATCAAGTATCCAGTGCATTAAATGGAAAAAAATAAAATAAAACTACTCACACAATCATGAAGTCTCAGAACTCTAGGGACAAAGAAAAGATCTAAAAGCTTCCAGAGAGAGAGGGAGATAAATGGTTGTATGCAAAATGATCAGAAATCAAAATGGATTGATGTTGAAAATTCTGCAAAAACATGATTTCCAAATTAGAGTCAAGGTTTAAAAATTTTCTTTCACTTGAACCCTTTCCAGGAAATTATCTTCCCCTTCCAGGAAGCAACTTGAAAGCACAGTCAATGAAAACAAAAGATGAAACCAAAAAAGAAAACATGGATCCCTGCTCAATCACCACTACAAACAAGTCCTGTCCATATATTCAGAGCATCCAATCAGCTTTTTAAAGCCTATCTCCCAAATATGAATGAATGCTTCAGGATCATTAGACATTTGATGAAATTCAAGAAACAGTGAAACCAATACGGGAGAAAAATGAAGGAAATTCTTCAGGAGGACAGTGAAGAGAAGTCCCAAATGCTAGCAGTCTAGAAGGCCTCCAAGCAACCAGTCCCCACTGGAGCAGAAGAACAAACGACTTAGGAAGGGATGTCTCCAGGAAGGGAAAAGATAAGATTTTTCAAATGCATCTGACCATATTGACAATAGTCTCATTGAGACAAACAGTTTGGAGAAAAAAATGGAGTAACTGTTAACTCAATAAAAATGTACAAGAGAAATAAAAGCATAATAACCCATCAGGCTCATCTCTAAACAATATTTACCTAGTGCTAATAATGTAAAATGACATATTGATTTAACCTAAAGTGGTGATATAACTCTGTTGGGAAGAGGGAAGGAGAGGGTGGAGGGTGCGTGCGTGTGTGCGTGTGTTTGTGTGTGTGTGTGTGTGTGTGTGTGTCTGTTAGGGGCAGAAAGTCTGGCATCAGTGACATGATTCCTCATTTCCCACAGTAAGAATGAATGAATAATGCCTAACTTTGAAAATACCATATTATTTTGATATATAAAGACAAAGCCAGAAGAAACAGCTAAAAAGTTGAAGTAATCACCCCAGGGAGCCAGAAGTCAGCCCATCTGGGAGTGGAGAGTGAAGGGAGGCAGAGGCTTTTTCTTTGTATGCCTCGCTGAAATCTTTTAAACTATTATTATTTTCATAAAAAGAAAATTGAATTTGAAGAAGAAAAAGAAAATAATCAGGAGTATAAAAAGGATATATGCATAGAGACGTTTATCAATACATCTCTTAAAATATTGAAAGTATGCAAAAATATAAATTTCCAAAACAGGACATAGGTAAAATTTGTTGAGTATTGCATAAATTGGAACAAATGCGGCTAAGAAAATCTGTGTTTACCAAAATTATATGACATGGAAGAATGTTCTTATATAATATTAAGTGAAAATGCAGGACAGAAAATTATACATAGTATGATTCCAATTTCATAGATATCTATAAAATCCAGAGGAAAAAGTCTAGAAGGAAATACATGAAGCCATTAATAAAGGTAACTCATGACTGACAATTCTAATATTATTCTTATACTTCTCTAAGTTTTCTAAATTTTCTACCAAAAAAAAAAAAGTGTACTACTTTTATAATCAGGGGAAGATGACATTTGAAATAAGCGGATTTGTTGATTTGGAAGCAAATTCTACCAAACCAAACAAGGCCAAGTAGAAACAATGTCTATTAATCCTTGAAGCAAAGTTCAGCATTGTATTTTATTATCAAAGGATAGATTACCTAGTTGACACCTTACTTCTCAAAAGGGTGAGATATTGGACAAGAACATTTCAACGAGGGAGTCAGAAGGGACTGGAGTGATAAAACCAGCGAGAGGGCAAGGGAGTAAAGGACAATGAGGCATCTGAGAATGGGATCCCTGTAAGCACTGAAGATTTACTTTATTAACTTCCCTATCTAGAAAGGCCTCTAATTTTGTATCCTTATGTTCCATAAATTAACTTCTGTTATATTTCATGTTTTTTCTGGGTCACACAAGGATATGTTGCCCTTAAAGAGCTTCAGGGCCTGCTTTAATATCTGCATCACCCAGAAGAGGAGAATTTAGGCAACTCCAACATAAATCAGAAGGGAAAAGAAAACAGAGATTCAAACAAATTACAGCTATGGAGGGCATTAGCTTTTGAACAGGACAGCACAGCAATTTCCCAGTTGTGCTTTGAGATACCTAGAAATTCAGGGGAAGATGGTGATCAAAGAAAGATGTCCTGACTCCATTACTTCAACTAGAGCAGCTCTGCAGCTTGCATTTTGAGGTATCTCCCAAGAATTCTTTTGATTCAAGCATCTGCAACTGAAAACTAATTGTCCAAGTCCAATCATACCAATCTATCTAGCAATTAGCTCCCTATCTCTGTATCCCATAGCCTGTACTCACATATTTCATATACTCCAGTTCATGAATGGTAGCCTTCTTTTGACATCAGTGATATAGACATTTCTGCATTACCTGTAAGTCCTTGCCATATCTAAATCCTACCTCTCCCAGCTCTAGACCTCACCTTGATGGAATTATACTCAATCTAGCCACAAAGTTGCTCCACCCCATTAGGTACCAGCCCCTCTCCTTCCTCTGTCAGGGCCCTGAGTATTCATACTATGATTATATATTTTCCATCATTTGCCCAATAATTTAAAAATATACACTTTTTCAGAAACAAGTTGTGTCCTAGGGATCACCTACCCATACTGTATACTGAGGCTCCAAATTATCACAATCCTTTGCAAAAATGTACGAACAGTTTCCTGGGAAGTAATAGTAGATTCCGTCAAATGTTTCAAAGTGGTACTGTCCCCAGGTTTTGCAAATTCCATCTCTGCCATTGCCCATGTTTGGGACTGAAAAGAGATAGGATGATATTTAGTAGAATAAAATCAATTACACATGTTTCTGGCAAGCTTCAGGCATGGCAGGTGACTCCAATTTCCATTAAAATAAATATTTTCTTTCTTTGGTGATCTACAGAAAGGAAGAAATAACTAACAGATAAAATTACAAGTTTCTTTCAAAATTATAAAATTCCCTTGAAGAAAAACAGGGTCTCAAGTTGTTATGAAGACAGGAACTATGTTAGCAACTTTCTTAATTTTTGCTTCCAAAAAGAAGACTCTAGAAGAAAGGAAGAATAGAGGAAATGATAACAGCAAAAGAAAGTGGTAGAGATAAAGTAAACATAGTGGCTCAGAAAAAAAAGAAATGTCTTAAAAATTAGCATAGACAGCATTAGAGTGTTCCAGCCTGCACAATTCTTTCAAAATTATTTTATGGTATTCACAGAGAAAAATAGCCACCGACAAAAACTCATGTATATAAGTCTGGGACCTAGGGATTGGGAACATTAGTCATCCAAAATATGCAGGAATTTAGGAATTCCTGACTTCAAACCTTGGCCAAATTTCAAGCAATGTTCATCTTAAATCAAACAACTTCATATCCTGTCATCATGCTATGCCTGTTCTTACCCTTGTGGATAACCCTTTATTCTATTTTTATTTGCTAAACCCTTCCCTTTTGAATAATATGAAAATCAATAACATTTACTGAGCACTCAATATGTGCAAAATGTTTTGATATGCTCTCTGAAGGAGCATAACAATAATTAAGATACAATCTTTCTCTTTGTAGCTTTTACCTAAGTCAGTTGGCCTTGGCCAACTTTGGCCTTTGCAGGAAAAAACACAGTGATTTATTCTTCAGGACAGTCTTGCCTGACAGCACCCCTACCTCTACTGCATATTTTCATAGCATCTTCTACCTTCCTTTATAGCACATTTCGCAAGTATAATTATTTGTGTATCCATTGTGTGGTAAGTGCCTCATCTAGACTGTAACCTCCACACGTCTTTCTTGTTCACCATTGTTTCCCCAGTGCTTAGCCTGAGATCTAGTAAGTGCTCAGTAAATACTCATTAAACAAATGAACATTTATTGTTCTAGAATTCTATGCTAGACACTGTGGATAAAAAGATTTTAAAAATAAAAAAGATTCCTTGTCCTTGAGGAGCTCTCAATACTATTTCCATTTATAGACACAATGCCAATTAATTCAAAGTGAAAAAAGAATGAGTGGCTCCAAATAACAAATCTAATTTATAAAGCAAAGGAGAGATGAATGAGAATCTGGTTTTAGGAGTCCCTAGATGGTACAAACAGTTAACACTCTCAGTGGCTAACAGAAAGGCTGGAGGTTCAAGTCCATCCAGAGGTGCCTCGGGAGAAAGTCCTGTTAATCTACTTTCGAAAAATCAGCCATTGAAAACCCTCAGGAGCACAGTTCTACTCTGACATACCTGGGTTGCCATGAGTTGGAATCGTAAAAAAAAAAAAAAAAAATCTAAAGTAGAAAAAGTAACTAAGGAAATAGAAAAGTCGAGACCTGTGAGACAAGGAAATAGGCATATCTATTTTCTTTATATTTTTTCTAAACTACCTCAAATTACTGAGAATGAATTGTATACATTCTAGTTAATATACTATATGTTTGGCCCAACTCTCAATGAACGTGCACTACCAAAGCAAATTATGCCATAATGTTTTCCATATCACACAATTTTCTCATAAATATTCCTGAAACTTACTAATCTGGCACCTTGTCCCAAGCGCCTGAAATATTTGACAGTCGCATGTACCAGTCTTGGAACAGAAAGCTCCGTTAAGGCATTCATGAGGACAAGAACCTGTGGGGCAAAAAAATAAATTATCTTCTGGCATGCCTCAGCTCTTATAAACATAATACATCAGGATTAACCACTGTTAACTCAAACAGAAACCTGGGCTTCTTGCCTTGACAAGCTAAAGAATTAAACCCGTCAAGTCTCTAGATCATTTCATTATGTGTGCTGTGAAGCAAGAAAGATAGGCTTTCACATCTCAAACTACGCGAGAGCAAAGGTTAGCCTCTTTTAAGCAATTGAAAGGTCAAGTTCCCATGTAAGGAATCCCTGTCCCAGATGATGAGAACCAGAGATACACAAGCTGCAGATGATTCTGTTGACGGAGTTTGGCACTGGCTGCACATCCGCTCACCTCCTTCTCTAGAAGCAAGTACTGCACTACAAGAATAGCTTCCATCATTAGCTCAAGGGGTCAGGTAAAGCATAAAAATCAAAAGGAACATCTGCTTTGGAGAAGGATTAAAATTTCATTTGAAGTTGGTGTGTTAATCCTCAGGCTCAGTTACAAATGATGCATGTTTAATTTTGATGAGGCAGAAGCCAAAGTCACTGCTGGCTATCAACAAAAATATTCTCTTCCATGGAAAAAAAAAATCAGCCTAAAGGATTATGTTAAAAAGAGGAAGCAAATAACTACGAGCCCTGACCCGAATTTTACCATCATCTCCTGAGCAGGCTTGAAAGATGCAAATGAATCAGAGTGAAAATTTTTCCTCTGTTAAGGACAGGACACAAGGCAACTGGTAAAACTCAAGCAGGAGGGATTTAAGTAACTCATCAGGAGAATTAGAGAATGTCTCTGAGTCACCATTAAGGATTACTAAAGAAGTTGGGCAGCTGTGGAATATGTTTAGGTTATGGAAAACAGTTATCTAAATGGGAAAATTTAACCACAGTTCTGCCGAAAGCAAGAATTAGAAAACCCTGTTTAATTCCTTTCCACCTTAAGATCTATTGAACTAAAATTTTTCTTTACATTTAAAAACATACAAATCTCTAAGTGTATCTTAACTGAGAAAAATTAGTTGTTTTAACTTTGATCATAAATATAGGTCTAAAAGTGATGATTATCATAAACTTAAATGCCCAGGACTTTTATCCTATGGGGCACATCTATATTTAAATTTTATCTTAGATCACAATCTTACATTTTCCCTAAGAATAAATGCCTAAACATTTAGATTAACAAATACATCTCCTTCAAAAAATTATTTACTACCATGTTTATTCTCCTGAAAAAAAATTAACAAGCCAAAACTGGTGAGGATCATTATTTTAAATGCAGTGATAAGAATTTCCATTTCAAAGTTACCACTCAAATTAAATTTCAAATTGCCATTCGTATTCTGCTTAATGGAAATGGGAAACTGGTAAGCAAAAATAGGGATGCCAAGGAATCAAGAACCAAGTAACTGATGCAGAAAAAAATTTCTGATATCCAGGGCTGCTTTCTCTTGTCATGGAATTATCAGCTCCGTCTAAGTGTCTAGTTTTGGTTACTTCAAAAAATAAGATGGATTTCTATTTGAACAGAACTTTGTTACTAAGTATTGTTACCACCCTGGCTCGATTTCATCCATGTATTATATGGAAGCAATAAAGAGTCGATTCAATGTATTCCCAAAAGGGGTCTTTTGAGAAAGCAGATACAAAAACATAGGTGTAGCACTGACCTTTTATTTTGCTCTCACCCCAATTAACGGCTTCATGGAAAAAATATCTTGAAGAAGTTGCTTCAAACTTTGAAAGAAAGAAATAAGAATTTAAAACGGTTAATTTATTGAATTCAAACCAAATATGCAAATTAAAAATCTGAAAATTAGCTACAAATACAGAAATTATAGCCTAACGTGTTGACTTTATATTTCCCTGGGTTATTGAGGCAATCTCATTGAGGCAGAAAGGGCTTCAGGGTTGTGATTAGAAAACCGTATTTCAAGCCTTGGTTTTGTCTCTTACATGGCTTTGATAAGTCCTTTACCCTCTCTGACCTCAGTTCTTCTCCGTCACCCCACCTTTGTGGAAGGAGCCTAGCTGGATGTAATCTTTGGATTAACCAATTGCTTTGCCTGCAGAAATAGCAGTTTCTAAGACTTCCAAATGCAGTTGGGTCTAGAGAAAATGCAAGTGGCTGGTGGACGAACAGGCAGTGGAAGCCCTCCTGCCTGCAGTCCCATTTAGGAAGACACCATCCACAGAGGCATCTGCTGCTACAGGGTCAGTGTGACACTCAGTCTCCCAAGAGCTGACACTTTAAAGTTCATACAGCCTTTAAATGTATCTTCTTAAAGACCCCAAGGCAATTCAGGTCCCTGAATCAAGAGCATGAATTACAGAATCAGACCTGGATTAAAGTTTTGCTTCTGCCATTTCTTCTCTTAGGCAAGTTTCCCTAACCTCTTAGTGCCTCGATTTACTCATTTGTAAACTGGGATAATAATGGTGTCTACTTCAATGTGTAGTTACAACAATGAATTAAAACAATGTACATAAAGCTTTTAGCATAGTGTTTCACACATAGAAAATCAGCAATAAAGAGATTTATGTTAATCTAAGCAACCCAGATAAAACCTTAAGAGTTTTAAAGGTCAGTATGCCTTAGTAGGAGACCTGGTGGCAAAATGGTTAAGAGCTTAGTTACTAACCAAAAGGTCAGCAGTACGAATCCACAAGCCACTCCTTGGAAACCCTATGGGACAGTTCTACTCTGTCCTATAGGGTGGCTGTGAGTCAGAATCATCTTGAAGGCAACAGGTATGCCTTAGTAGCAAATAATTATAGACTACTAAAACTAATAAATGAGTATTATTCCAACTCGATGCCAATTTGACAAATGATCTGGGGCAATATCCTCTCCAATAACATTTCTGATGTGGACCAGAAAAAAACACACATCCAAATTTTGCCTGTAATTGTCAGATAGAAAACAAAATGAGGTTAGAAAAACTGGAGGAGGGTGAAGGTTAAGAAGGAAGCGGGATGGAGAATGTGACTTCAGGTACAAAAGTTCCTTCTCAGCATATTCTGGTCTCCCTCCAAATGCAAAGTTTCATTTTCTTTTAACAGGCAAGCCTGCCCCATACCAGATAAAAAGACTCCCATACTCTCTCATAAACTGAAGGCTCGTTTCTAAGCTCCTTGCCTTACACCATAGTTCCAAATTCATTGTTTCCTGCTCTTAATCCTCTTAGGTTTTATCTATACCGCTCAATCTCCCGTTTGCCCTTGTCTCTTTCTTCAAAGTAGATTAGAATTTCAACAATCTATGATTTTGTTTCCCCTGAGATAGCAATTCTTATTCTTTCTTCAGCCACATTGTTTCCAGTTGTCTATGTTTAACAGGGAGCCCTGCTGGCACAGTGGTTAAGAGCTCGGCTGTTAACCAGAAGGTCAGCAGTTCAAATCCACCAGCCGCTCCTTGGAAACCCTATGGGTCAGTTCTACTCTGTCCTATGGGGTCTCTATGAGTCAGAATCGACTCAACGGCAACGGGTTCTCAATATTACTAAACACCAAAATTCTGCAACTTTGGCTCCAAAATGGCTTATACCAACCCCTCTAATGGAAACCAATCAACCATCTATGATGCTTATGAAAAATGTATAATGACCTCAAAATCAACTCTGTCTCATACAGGTTTATATTTTTTTTATAATTGTTTATAATTGTCTAACCTGCTCAGCCTCAATTTCCCAATCTAGAACATGGAATGATATTAGTACCTACCTCACACAATTGTGAGGATTAAACGAAATGAAGTAATTAAAAAAACAAAAACAGTACCTGGAACATAATAAAGGCTTTAAATATGCTACATATTTTATTATTAGGTAAAAACAATACATTGGACAACGCTTGACAAAGGAAAAAAAATTTGTTTTTTGCTTAATATCCTCTCATCCAATTTAGGCCACACCTCTTCCATGGAGGAAACCCTGATGGCATAGTGGTTAAGACTACAGCTACTAACCGAAGGTCGGCAGTATGAATCCACCCGATGCTCCTTGGAAACTCTAAGGGACAGTTCTACTCTGTCCTATAGGGTCTCTATGAGTCGGAATCAACTCGATGGCAACGGGTTTGGAGGTTTTTTTTGTTTTTTTTTCTTCCATGGAAATTTTGATAACTTCCTAGCAGATCAGCCTAGATTGGGGTCCTTCCTCCTAATTATCACAGCATCTCATGCATCATAATACAACATTTCCCCAATGCTGACACAACACACAGCTTTAACTTTTTTAACATCTCTGAACTCAGCATGGCATCTTACATTTATAATTGTAATTGAGAGTATTTTTTATTTTTTGTTACATAAATAATAGCAAATAACTAATGGTGCCTTAGATTCAACAAACCAGTTACACAGAATTTAAATCTCTACACGCCTACCACTACTAGACACTGGGTTTCTAGATAACAGGCATTGCAGTTCATGTTTATATCTCTAGCACCAAAACCCAAAACACCCACTGCCGTCAAGTCGATTCCGACTTATAGCGACCCTATAGGACAGAATAAAACTGCCCCATACAGTTTCCAAGGAGCGCCTGGTGGATTCGAACTGCCGACCTTTTGGTTAGCATCTATAACACTTAACCACTACGACACCAGGGTTTCCATCTCTAGCACAGTCCCTATTATTTTGTCAACACATACCACCTGAACTGAAAAAAGACATCGCTCCATTGGAATTACCTGCCTCCCAAGGCTGTTTGAAACCATGACCATAGTAGATGCTGTTGATGCCCCTTCCCACCTTCCCTCAGCCCACCTTGAAATTCACCTGCATCCGGGCTTCTGTGCACACTGAGACCCCCAACTTCAAGCACCAGCTTCTTCCTGTCTCTGCCTGAGAGCAGAGCTCAAGTATTACAGACCATAGGAAGTGCCTTCCAGAGGATTTAAGCCTCTCAGAGGCCACCCTCAACCAATGAGAGACAGGAAGTGGTAGATAAATACCCTAGCTTGCCCATTCCTTGGAGAAACAATTTTAAGACACATTCTACACAGTTCTTCAGAGGGTCCCCAACAGGACTGATCCCCAAGTGCCTACAGCACCCTATTTTGGTTAATACCCCCTATATTAGTTTTTCTCCCTTCCTTGTCTCACTTTTCTCCCTTCCCCACTTGTGCTTTTGGAAAACCACCCAGTTAAAAATCCTGCACCTAAGTCTATGTCTCAGGCCTGCTTTCAGGAGAATATTTGGTATGAAATGTAATGCAAATGTGAAAAAGTCCAGGCAATCGGAGCATATATTCACATAACTGATTAAGAGGAGAGCCCATTCTTCCTCCATCCTGACTATGTCTCCACAGGAAGGTGAGAATTACAGAGAAATACAGTCTTTAGATAGGAAATCACTACAGCACACAAATATGCCATTTACAGAAGTCTGCATCTCCTTTCCTTGTTCATTGTTCATCTCATAACTAACATATTTCTGAATCTTTACTTGCACAGATACCTAGTCAGCAGTGTTGTGTTTTCCTAGAGCAGGGGAGTGAATCTGTGGGCAAGAATGGCCTTATAACAGATGAAATTCCAATCCTAAACAGTCCAACACACGATTATGACCTCCTTCCCCTTCTTAACATTTCTTCGTTAAAACTTGTGTACATATTAAATGATTTTGATGCATGTTCTCTCGTTACAGGAAATAGAAGTGCCCTGCTCTTCATGCTCTCTAAAAGGGCATCAAGATAGGGAGTGTGTTAGTCATTTATTTGCAGAAGGAATGGTATTAACTCATAATGCAAATTCTAAAAACATGTAGATGGGCAATAGTATATGTCACTTTATGTCACAACTTTGGGGTATATGTCACAGGTCCCTTGATCTAGTGGGTTCACCGAATGTAGCTTTCCTCAACATCAGATTTTCTGCTGATCACATGAATGTTCTTTTTTGTGGGTAATGTGGTCTATTGGCAAACCTGCACTTAAAATTTCTCAGACAAAAATCATTTTAACCACTTTCCATGATATCTAAGTAGTTGAGTACACAAAGCACTCTTTTTAAGGAAAATGTTGTTCCCACTCTATAGACAATCCTTTGCCATTCTAGTACCAGAAAAAAGAAAAGAAAAAAAGCTCCATTCTTGATAGAATAAATTACTTCTGTCGTCTAAACTCTCACATAGCTTATCTATCTTCTATTTCTCTATTAATTCTCTTCAATTAACACCATAAAATACACACATTCAAGCATCCATCAAAAAAAAAAGCCAGTAGAAACCGATTGCATTCCAGCATTTGGCAAACACCTATTTGAATATTTAAACTGTTTATAAATGCTCAAATCATATTACTTTACAAAAAAATTCCTTTACTAAGTTAAATTCTCTATTTTACCATCCATCTTTTATAGAGAAAGTTTTAAACGTTTCAAACATTTTAAACATTTAAACATTTGAACATTCAAACCAAAGTTTAAAGATACTGTTATTATACTATCCAATATCCTTTACATAAAGGGGCCCAGGTAAAAACTTCTCCTCAAATTCAGTGCCCCCCTTCCCTGCCAAAAAAAAGAAAAGAAAAAAAAAAGCTTACTTCTCCAGAAATCCCTGTAATTTAGATTTATCAGGCAATATGAAAGGTCTCTATCAGGATACCAGGCCACCTCTGATGCCCTTTTGCAGTATTAAAAAAAAAAAAGTTGCCATCGAGTTGATTCCAACTCATGGTGACCTCATGCATGCCAGGGTAGAACTGTGCTTCATAGGGTTTTCAAAAGTAGATCATCAGGTCTTTCTTCTGAGGCACCTCTTGGTGGACCCCAACCACTAACCTTTCAGATAGCAGCCAAGAGCATTAACTGTTTGAACCATCCAGGAACTCCTTCCAGTATTTAACGCATGTCATTTACACTCTTTTCTGCCATTTACACTCAACTACTAACCTAAAGGTTGGTTGTTCTGACCTACTCCGTGATGCCAAAGAAGAAAGTCCTGATGATCTGCTTCCATAAAGATTACAGCCAAGAAAATCCTATGGAGCAGTTCTACTCTGTCATACATGAGGTCACCATAAGTTGGAATCGACTCAACAGCAATGAGTTTTCTGCCTTTTCTCACTTGTACTTGTTCTGTTTTCATTGTCCTGACTCACATTGTCCTTAATTTTTAAACTGATTCAAATTTTCTGACAAGAAGATGAGATGAAATCCCCTATTAATAGTGTGAGCCTATCAGTAGATAACTGAGGTAAATAGCAAAAAGTGTTTCATTGCAAACAAGTAAACAGGAACTGTGGATGAATTTGAAGGTTGCAGAAAAGCAGTACCAAAGTTACTTTGCTTCTTTTTCCTCCTTCCTGTCTTGTTTTTAGCATTTTATTCCCCTCCACAAAGGTCTCATTGTTGAAGTGACAGCAAAGTCCCACAGCAGAACGGATTATTTCTCTGCCTCTCTCTCCGTCTGAGGCATAACCTACCTGTGCTGCTAAAAGAGCTCTTTTCTGTCGATTTTCATTAAAGCCGTTTCTGGAAGAAAACAAAGAGAACTTGTATAGTCAAAGGCCCCTAGGCAACCTGAACAAGACTTTCCCAAGAGAGAGCTGGTGTTTTCCTCCTGATTTCCATCACCGTATCAAAGAGGTCTTTCTGGCTTAACATTTAAAAGCGCCCCCCCACCCCGCCCCCTTTTGGAGGAGTTAGATTTGGGCGCTGGCTGTCTCATTTTACAAAATTCAGAAGTGTCCCCAAATCTCTCCAGTTTCTGATATAAACTGAATTTTAGGAAGGAACTTTGAGATAGAGAAATAAACAAAATAGTGTAACACTGTAGCACCAACAGGCATAGTATTTTCTCCACCTGACTTCATAAAACTGATGAGGTAAGTATTTCCCAAGAGCATATTCACTTTTATCAGACATAATTCTCTCCTTTCTCATGTCATAAAGGGCAGATTAACATTAATGTAAGGAAATCAAATTGTGATTTATCAAAATCAAATGGTAGTGTAATAACTGTCACTGAATTAAAAATGTAAAAATGGTTGAAATGGCGAATGTATTGTTATACACATACATACTTTATCTCAATAAAAAAATCAAATCTTGAATAGAATTCTGCTTTTCATTAAGCAGACCAGTTTAGTCTAAATATGATTTTCATTATTTACTGCTAGAATCAATTTATTCTTTTTAATCATTAAAAAAGTTTTTCACTATGTTAACAATACAGCACACTTGTAGTCAATAAATGTACATTGATAAAATAACAATATAAAAGGGGAAATTACTGAATAAAACTTCTTTACAAACCTTTGCAATGAAAGTAATATCTTCTTAGTATCTACAGTCATTGGACACCACCAAGAACTCCTCTTGTAATTAAAATGAAAGGAAATGTTTTTTGTTTCATAAATAAGGAAAGGAACACTTGATAATTTTTAACTCTTGGAAATGTTTTTAAGAACTACATCTCATGCATTTTTGTAAAATAGTCTATTTTTTCCAATGTATAAACTTAGATATAGTTTTCTGCTGAATTTTGCTCATTTCCATTAACTTTATGCTTTAAAGGACATAGAGAACAAAAAATACTCACTTTGATGTTCTTGTCAATATGGATGATGCACAAATATATCCTGTCAGAGTACAAAAAATAAATATATATAAAAATATGTAAGAATTTAAAAAAATTATCCAAATATTTTGATCGTATGCTCTGGTTATTTAACAGACCATTATAACTTAAATTCTAAACTTAGACTGAGTTTTGCTGCTGGTTGTTTTGCATTTTCTTGAGGATTTAGACCAGCAAATTCCCCATAAGACATCATGATTATTAATCATAGTAATAATCCAGGGAGAATGAGCAATGTACACAAAAATTTACATGGAGACATGATACAATGGAACACACACTGGACTTAGAGACAGAGATCCACATTTTAGTACTAGTCCTACCACTTAGAATATGCCAAGCTTAAGCAAGTTACCAAACACACTACAAAATGATGGTGTTGGACAAGTCCATCTCCAGAGCCCCTCTAGCTCTCAATGCTCTAGGACATCTTTCTCCTAGGAGTTTCAGTCATTCCTATGATTTGAAGACAGCTTCTTTGACCTTTCTAGTATTTTACACTTAGTAATTTCTCCCATTTCCCCTGTAGGATCCAAAACACACAGCCATTTTGGGGGAGTAAAAGTAAAAACTAACAAATGAATGTAAATAAATGCTTTCCCCCATAAAAAATATTTTATAAAAATTAATTTATAAATAGCTATAAAAAATAATCGAAAGTAAATTCTAAGCTTCAACTGCTAGAGTCATTCTTAAAATATCTTTTTATCACTCCTTGGTTTGATGGCAGGAAGAAAATTTAACCACTCAATTTCTCCTTATTTATTGTAAATTTCAAATGTTTAAATTACATGTAGACAGATAATCCTATTAACTCAGATTTTAGAAGAGAAAAAGAATCAGAGCTTCTAACAGCACAGTTGTGTGTCAGAATAAAAGCCTGATTTCAGCTATCCATTAAAAAAGACAAAAAATAAACACTAGATGTTCCAATTATTTACATGATTGAGAATTTTCAAAAAGATGATCTGGATGTCATTTAGTATATATATCCATTCTAATGGCTTCAAAGTGCCTCACACTGTAAGGGAAAAATTTGCATATCAATTGTAAGAGAGATTAAAGGAAACAGATTAAAGTAAAAATTTAATGTAAATTCTTACCTTGTAACGAAAACAGCAGTATATGAAGCAAGAATATACTCCAAGGTATCATTGAATTGAGTTTTCTCACAATGTTCATTTCAGTGTAGCCTTTCTCCCTGAAATGTAACCAAATTGTTGGTCTTTACTATGATGGCATCTTAAAAGTGTGTATATTTGTAGAGTGTTCACATTCTTATAAATACAGCTATGTAACAAAGTAGTTCAAAAAGGAATTCCTGGCTTTCTAACTACATACAGCATCTGAAGCTTCAGAACTTGCAGGCAACTCTGGCTGTGTGTCTCTCATTAGTAATGCACGGCAGCTTCTTACCTGAGCCCGTATTAGTTACACCCTACCCCACACCTGCACATCATATGCATTTTTCAGTCTATATTAGCCTTTTATGACTTCAAAAGATAGAAGTATTAAAAAAAAAAAAAAAACCAATGCTATCTTCCGATGTCATTAGAGATAACTATTATTTCTAACTGCTGATCTATCCTCTGTGTTTTAGAATTTTATTCATAAAATAATCACTGTCCTTTTGGGGGTTGGGGGCAGTGCAGTAAAATCAACGTTTCCTAGAATGCCTAGATGATCTAATAAATTCTTCTTTAAAGATTAAAAAGTAAGCTAAATTTATGCACACATATTTTCAACTCAGATCCCATTGAAGTAGTTTAAGTTGACATGTTCACTTGCCCACAGATATTTCTGTTAAACATTTTGCAAAAAAAAAGTACAAAATAGCACAAAAAAGATGTGATTCTAATATTTGACTTTAAAAAGAAAATAAAGTAACTCACCTAGCCCTGAAAGCCTTCCTTTCACACCTCATTTTTTCCATCTTCTATGGTAAGTACCCAACTAGACAACGAAGGAAGATTTCTTATTCCAGCAGTAGGAGCATTTTTCTCTGAAAGAGATTGACTGACTAGACTGGCATCAGAAGATAGCTCTAATATTTCATAATGAATTCCAAAGAGATGATCTAAGTCCCACAAATAAATAAAAGCCATGTTTACATAATGAGTGCACACTTTCTGTAGCAGATTCTATGAGTTACCTGCACTATTATCAGATTCATTTAACAGATGGGAACATAGTAGAAAGGAATGTCTAACTATGTAGGAACTACCTTATGAAACCATACAAGCACAGCAGTACTTAACATCCTGCCATATTCAGACACGTCTTCTGCAATAGCTTCCAAGTTCTTTTCTATGAAGTATTCTTGACATCCCAATATGTTACATGCCCCAGTATCCATTATCTACATATAAACAGTTCCTTGACTGAGTCCCAAATTCAATGATCACTTACTCTTGCTCTACATGATCTTAATTCCTTTCCATTGCCTACATGAGACCATGAGCCCAGAGAAGAGTTTGCTTATAAGGGAATAAATGCTTAAGCATAAAAACATGCACAAATTTCACTAAAAATATAAAATAACTATGTGCCCATGTCTACACAGATGCATACACACACTCATTTTAAAATTTTGACTGATTTAAACACAGTATATGTGCTCAATAAATATTTGTTGATAAATTACTAGTCTATACCCATTGAATTAATTGCCATCGAGTCCATTCCAATCCACAGAGACCCTATAGGACAGAGCAGAACTGCCCTGTAGGGTTTCCAAGGAGCAGCTGGTGGATTCAAACTGCCAACCTCTTGGTTAGCAGCCAAGTTCTTAACCACTGTGCCACCAAGGTTGTTAGCTGCCCTCAAATCAACTCCAACTCATGGCAACCTTACATATAACAGAATGAAACACTGCCCAGTCCCGTGCCATCTTCATGATCGTTGGTATATTTGAGTCCATTGCTGTGACTATTGTGTCAGTCCATCCCAGTGAGAGTTCCCCCTTGTTTCCCTGACCCTCTGCTTTACCAAACATGATGTCCTTCTCCAGCAATTGATCTCTTCTGATGACAAGTCCAAAGTAAGTGAGCCAAGTCTAGCCATCCTCGCTTCTAAGGAACATTCAGGTTGTGTATCTCCTAAGACTGATTTGTTCATTTTTCTGGCAGTCCATGGTATAGTAAATATTCTTCTCAAACACCACAATTCAAATGCATCAATTCTTCTGTCTTCTTTTTTCATTGTTCAGCTTTCACATGCCTATGAAGCAACTGAAAGACTATGGCTTGGGTCAGAGGCACCTTAACTAGCAAAGTGATATATTTGCTTTTAAAAACTTTAACGATATCTTTTGCAGTAGATTTGCTGAGTGCAATATGTTGTTTAATTTCTCGACTACTGCTTCCATAGACATTGACTATTGGTCCATGTAGAATGAAATTGATACAGCAATAACCCGGATTGGAACCGCCTGCCGCAATAGTCAATTCTGAGATGGGGTGAGGTGAGCAGCAAGAGTTTTATTACGTATCGATATATAGTAGACAAAGGGGAATAGATTCCTCCAAAAAACCTGTCTCTCCAACTGGAAATCAGCCGAAGGCTTTTACAGGGACAGGATTATGGGTCTTAGAAGTTTGTGTGAGTTCCCCCTTGAGGTGGTCACATCGAAGATGACTTAAACTTTTCTTGGGAGTTAGCTGGCGACATCCTGGTTTTCTTGTCCCAAGATGCGTGCTTTGTTCGGTTTGTCATTCCTAGATCATTATCACTTGTTTACCACCCTCCAGGGAGGAAGATCTTTTAATCTTAAACCTTTTATAGAGACTGGAACAGGAGGGAAAAAGAAGATCATAACATAATGCGGGGGTTAGCAATAGGGAGTAATGATAGTGAGTTGGGGCTATGCAGCTTCTTCCAAAATCATCAACTTCAATTTTTTCTCCACGTATCATGATGTTGTTTATTGGTCCAGTTGATGAGGACTTAACGAATTAGATAAGATATAATTCTGAACAGATAATTGGCTTAGGTATTTAAAGTTTACAGCCTCACTAGGGATCTGATTATGTAGGTACCCAACCACAATCAAAACTATAAAATATTCTAGATTAAGATGTGAATACAGAATTTTAAAGATTTAAGGATAAAATCTATTTAGAAAATAAGAATTTTCCTCTAGAAAAATTTTAAAATTAAGGGCAATAATTTTGATTATGCAGAATGCTTACTGACTCTGAAAAGGGTATAAATGTATATAAATAATATAAATTACTAAGTCTCCTCCTTAATTTACAATAGTTTCTCTTGGTTTCATAGTTTCCCACATAACTCAGCCTATAATATGAAGGATCTATAAATCATACTTCAGGGATTATTTTTTTTCCCAGTCTAGTATGCTTGGATTTTTCTTTGAGTTTCCAAATTTGTGCAAGTGACACACATCAAAAAAATTCCAAAGGGAACTCATAGTTAAATTTCATGGTTCAATAAAATAAATGTTTCAGTAGTACTTGTAGTTTTTTCTAAATACTCCTAGAACTCAGTGAGAAAAAGGTTAGTAAACTTAGTACTGTAAAGCCATGTGAAAAGTACTTATTTTTGACATAAACTTTGGTATTTTATGTACTTAATTAAGATGAAATAACCTTGTTTTAGTTATCTAGTGCTGCTATAACAGAAATACCACAAGTGGATAACTTGAAAAACGAGAAATTTATTCTCTCACAGTCTAGGAGGCTAGAAGTCCGAATTCAGAGTGTCAGCTCCAGAAGTCTTTCTCTGTCTGCTCTGGGGGGAAGGTCCTTGTCATCAATTTTCCCCTGGTCTAGGAGCTTCTTAGTGCAGGGACCCCCGGTCCAAAGGATGTGCTATGCTCACGGTGCTCCTTCTTGGTGGTATGAGGTCTCCCTGTCTCTCTGCTCACTTCTCTCTTTTATATCTCAAAAGAGATTGACTCAAAACACAACCTAATCCTGTAGATGGAGTCTTGCCTCATTAACATCACAGAGGTAGGATTTATAACACGTAGGAAAATCACACCAGATGACAAAATGGTGAACAATCACACAATATTGGGAATCATGGCCTAGCCAAGTTGACAGCCATTTTGGGGGGACACAATTCAATCCATAACAAACCTTCTTAACTTCATCTCAAATTTCATACAGTATCTTTAAACTTTTAATTCAAAAGCATGACAGTCATTTTCACTTGATAAAATTGAAAATTCTAAGACTACATCACTTGATATTTTTATTACTACTTTCCTGTTTTGAACTATTATACGTTCAGAAACTAGAAAGTTTATCCAGTGAAGAAAATAGTAGAAATTATAATAGTAATCTCCATGGCGACCATTCTTTTACAGAGACCTATTATATGCCTTCTCTTTGTTCCTCCTCCATCCAGGCTCATAGTAGGGTAAGAGGTTTAAAAAGGAGAATGAACAATGGCAAAAGAAAACAATTACAAAAATCTCAAGTTCTTTTTCAACGAACTACATTATGAACTCATTTCACAAAATGATAGGCTGCATAGAAACAGGCAAAATAGAATTCCCTGAATAGCTACAATAGAACAGAGAGTTTAGATGAAAGATTAGACCCAGAGCCACAAAAAAAGGAATTTATAACTGTTGTTACGTATAATTATTACTGTCAAAATTCAGTCGACAGCTTTTATATTTCATTCCACCCTGACAAAAGAACTTTGGCAAAAAGTGACTCGGCCACCAGCTTGTGAAGAGATATTAAGTTCATAAGAAGTCTGAGGCGACTACATAATGCAAGGAATAAATAGTTCCTTTTCTGCTAAAAAAGCACTGCACATTTTTCCATATGGAATATGATCTTTAGAAAGTTGACACATGACGGCCTATTGGTCTCAATATACCACATTAAAAACAACTGGCAAGAACTGCAAATTGTTGGCTTTATAGTTTATATGTGAAAGGTGATAAAAGGATATTTTAATTAGGTTCACTCACTCCAGGAAAAATTAATTTCTTTGGTGAGTTATATAACACTCAATTTTCATTAACTGAGATTGAATCTCAAGTAGATAACATTTGACTCCCATCATATCACATTCTACTCGTGAAATGCAATTATTCTTCACTTGCTTTACTAAACACATTTCAGGTCCAGTGGTTTTATCCCGAATTTTTAAGTTGTCATTGAGCAAGCAAAAAGATCATTTTAACCACTCTGAATCTAACCGCCTTATTATAAGATAGTTTGCAACATGCTATTTATGCTTTCAGGAGGTGTGTTGCTTGGCAATTTCTGGGAGGTTTCATATAACTTATTTTAGAAGTGGCATCTATCTTAGCTTTTCTGAATAAAGACGTGATTATGTTTCACAAGTGTGGTCTGTGTTGGTCATGATTTCAATCTGCAGCTCATCCCCAGAAGTGAACATGCTATATTTCACTGGTACATTCTTTTTTCAAGTTGCTATGGTGCCATTGATTTACAATAATTAAAATTGATACCTTGAAAGAAATAATGTCCCTCCAAGTAAAGTTTTCTCTTGTTAAAATTGTAGCATCAAGTTCAAGACACAATACCAATTTTTTCTGCAGTTCTCTTCATTCTCCAAACTACTCCAACACTTTGCATTTGCACTTCATAAATTATTGCTGTTAGGTGCCTCAGAGTTGATTCCAACCCATAGCAACACCATGTGACAGAGCAGAACTGCCCCCATAGTGTTTTCTAGGCTGTAATCTTTATGGGAGCAGACCGTCAGGTCTTTTCTCCTGTGGGGCTTCTGCATGGGTTCAAACAGCCAACCTTTCAGTTAGCAGCCTAGCACGCTTAAACGTTGCACCACCAATTTGCTAATTCTTTCAATAAATGGATATGGTTACTCATGTTTTCTATTCCATTTTTTAGATAGTTTCCATTGTTTTTGATGTACATATCTTATTGCTGCTGGGGGGTAAGGTTGAGTTTCAGGGTGGGGGTGGTGGAAGTGGTTCTAACCCTGCTGTTTGTCATGTTTGCTACTGGCATTTAGGGTGGATTACCTCATGGGATTTGAAATTTTGAATTTTGGGTCCATGTCTGGAAGGACTTTATCTATTTGAATCTTTTACCACTTGGGTTTAGGATGTGTCCTTCAAAAAAAGATTTGCACCTCCTTCTGATAACTGCTGCAGGGGATTTCATGTTAATTTCTCAGCTTGAGGGTTCCCAGACCACAGAGCATAAATTCACATCGCAAACCCAAAGTGAAGGCAGTTCACGTCCAGTTTCCACTTTGTTTTTGGCCTCTGGTGATATCCCTTAGGTCCCTGTGAACTTTCCCAAACATTTAATGTATTACTATTTTATTCGACAGTTACAAGTGTTTTATAGCTCGTCAATTTTCAGATAACCTAACCTGCCATGTTGCCAAAAGCAAAATCACCAACCATCCAAAATTATATCCTTCAGTTGTCTAGGTTACTACTTTATGTTTTTGCAACCTATTTTCTCAGCTTAATTACAAACTTGTGATATGAGGCCATCTGTCATTCAATACATAATAGCTATCAATAGTTAGATAAGTATTTACCCTATCTAACTATTCTACTCATTATATGCAAGTTATTCAAAACAAATGCTTGAAAATGTTTAAAGAATATTAAAACATTTCATACTTGGATCAAATTATTTAAATTAAATAAAAAGCCTGTCAAATCCTCAAATATCATGATTGAATGGCTTCATATAACACCAAGATTCCAACTAAGATACCTGGCAACCCGATTTATGACAACAATCAATGCAACCACTCCGGAGTGTCAAACATGAGCTTATCATCTTCTGCTTCCTCTAAATTGGCAAGGCTGTATAGAAAAACTGCCACTGGAGACACAGCACCATTGTGGCTTTTGACAGAGCACAAATCAGTACGAAAACATAACTTAGAAGGAACTAAGTGCTTCATTGTGGCTACAGGGTCGAAAAAAAGTTCGGATCAGCCCAAAAAATGTTCCCCCCTTATCTTGCAATAACCTCTTCCCCAGCTCCCGGCCTGAATTAAAGTCTTATTGAGTTACATGCAAAATCGTTATCATTGTCTCCCCAAAGCTGCAGTGAAACACACTCGTTCCTTGGGAAGTTTTTCTTCAGTATTCTCCCCTAACAAGACAAGTTTATCAGCTTTACCTTAGAAGACAGTGGTAGTTCTCAAACTTTGCTGTGTGCAAGAATTACCTAGGGAACATACTAAAAACACAGATTCCTAAACCCACGTCCATTATTTTCTGATTCATAGCTTTGAAGTGAATAAATACCAAGACCAGTTCATCCTATTAGGAAACAGGGGCACAGGAAAATTAAAAATATGGGTGCACTGGCAAATCCCATTGGAGGGGAGAGAAGCAGGAAATGGAAAACTTAAGTGGTGATTGAAGGCTAGCCTCATCCCCTGTTTCTGGGCAGTTTCTTGTTTGAGAAGATGAAGTAGATGTTATTTAATCTGCCTACTCTTTCCACAGTACTTTTGCAGACAAACTTCTCCTACTCACAGCCTCTGCTCCACTGGCAACACATTTTATAACCCTTGCTGTGGTAGGCAAAATAATGTCTCCCCAAAGTCCATGTTCTGAGCACTGGAATCTGTAAGTATGTTACTTTACATGGCAAAAGGAACTTTGCAGGTGTGATTAAGTAAAAGATTTTAAGATGGAGAGATTTTATCTTGGATTGCCTGGGTGGGCACAATGCAATCACGGGGTCCTTATAAGAGAATGAGCGAAACAGGAAGGTCAGAGTCAGAGAGAGATTTGAAGATACACTTTGAAGACTGAAGAAGCGGCACGAGCCAAGAAATGCAGTTGGCCTCTAGAAACTAGAAAAGCAAGAGAATGGATTCTCCCCTAGAGCCTACAGAAGGAATGCAGCCCTGCCAATGCCTTAATTTTAGACCAGTGAAACCCATTTTAGACTTCTGACCTGCAGAACTGTAGGATAACAACTTATGCTGTTTTAAGCCATTAAGATTGGGATAATTTATTGCAGCAGCAATAGGAAACTAATAGATTCACACCTCTGGCCACCAAGAATAGAAACTCAAAGCAAAATAATATATTGATGTTCCTAGTTTTCCCAGGTATTGAAATATGAATCACAGAAACCACATGGTCATATGGTTGTGGGCCCTGGAGCTACGTGGTTAGGTAGATTCAGAGCTGGCAGCTATTTCCAGTCATGTGCATGCTATTAAATAAGCAAAGAAAGCTTCTCTGCAGAGAGAAGTAGGAGAATGGAGCAGATGTTCAAAAATAAGCAGAGAAACAAGTGATGGAGTAGATACTCCACCACATTCCAGTTCCCATGACTCTTATCTATCCAGTAACTTTATTTTTACTTAAGTTAACTTGATTAAGATTTTACTCCTTGCCATGCAATGATCCATGACTGAGGCAGAGAAACTGAGAAGGAGGATGTCCTTCTATTAACAGGTATTATAAGTTAGACGGGGGTTGTCTTTTCTCAAGGGCTATCATAACAAAATATCACAAAGGAGGTGGCTTATAAGAACAAAAATTTACTGCCTCATCATTGTGGAAGCTACAAGTCTAAATCAGTGTGTCAGCCATGGTGAGGACTCTGAGAGAGAAACTCTTCCATGCCTCATCTCCTAGTTTCTGGTGGTTCCCTCCTAGTTTCTGGTGGTTCCCAGCAGTCCTTGGTATTCTTTGGCTTGTAGACAGATCTTCAAAGATCCTACTTCCAAACAAAGTCACGTTCACAGGTATCAAGCTTTAGGACTTCAACATATCTTTTTGGGGGACACAATTCAATCCATAACAAGAGTAGACTCCAGTATCCACAATTTATTAGTAAATACGTAGACAGAACTGGGGAAACGGGATATATTTTTCATTCCCTGAAAAACATTCTTGAAAACCATTATGTAATAGGAGAGGCAGAAGTTGTGGGTGAGAACCCCAAGAGAAAGTAAAGTGAGGCACTGTGAAATAGCCTCAGCACACCAAACATTCTGCTGAGTCCAGCTCACTCCTCTGCTATAAGACAGTGACAACCATGATAACCCTGTAATTAGACCTCCCTTGGGAGTCAGGGATAATTTCAATGACACAGGGCAGTCATGGCAAGATTGGAGACATGCAGACTCTTTTTGGCACTGAATGCCTTGGGATTGAGGGCTTTCATCTAAGAATCAGGTTGTGGCATGCAGACAGAAGCAGGCAGAAACACCCTTATTGTTGTTGTTGTTAGGTGCCACTGAGTTGATTTTCAATTTATAGAGACTCCAGGTGACAGAGTAGAACTGCCCCATAGGGTTTTCTTTGCTATAATCTTTATGGAAGCAGATCGCCAAGTCTTTCCACGGAGCTACTAGGTGCGTTCAAACCGCCAACCTTTCCGTTAGCAGCCAAGCACTTAACCATTGCACCACTAAGAAGCACCATTGTAAGGTATGATATATTATTATTCCCAATCTTCATTTGTTTCCTCCCTGTTATAGAATTATACATCTTCCTTTTTTGTGTGACTTTGCAGTACCTCCCACTGGAGTAGGAGAAGTAATATTTCTCTACTCCATTGGTGGTGGAATAGGCCAAGCGACTTGCTTTGGCCAATGTAATCTTAGTGGACATGATGCAAGCAGAGGCTTTAAATGTGCTAGAGAGTTTTGTCCCGTTCTCTTGCACTTCTGCTATCTACCAGAAGAAGAACATGTCCTGGGTAGCCTCTGGTCCAAGGAGAATGAGGAAACATGTGGAGAGGAATCTAGCCTGAAGCAGAGCCTCACAAAGTTGATTCACAAAGGTGAAAAAAAATAAATGTTTGTCTGATATGCCTCTGGGATTTCTTTGTTCTTAGGTGCTGTCGAGCTGATCTTGACTCATAGTGACCCATGTGACAGAGTAGAACTGACCCACAGGGTTTTCTAGGATCTAATTTCTAATCTTTACAGGAGCAGATCACCAGGTCTTTCCTCCAAAGAGCCATTAGGCGGGTTCAAACTGCCACCCTTCTGGTTAGAAGCCAAGCACTTAACCACTGTGTCACCAGGGCTCCTTTCAGATTTGTTAGTTAGATCATTATTGTAGCATCAACCTGACTCATTCTGAGGGGTCAGTAAACTTAGTGCTTCAGCAGATGGGGCAGTGGAGGGTGGGGGTGTTGGTGTGGATCTGCTCTGGCTGGCAGTTGGGAGGGCTTTCTCTTCAGAGTGGTCTTTCACCAGGCCTGGAAGAAAGCATCCAGTTCTACTTTCCTTCACAGGTTATGTCTACAGCCTACTACTTCTGTGAAAATATACAGGAGAGCACAGGACTGTAGCATCTCTATAAACAGGAAGTAATACCCATTCTACTTTTCTTTCAGAGCAAAACTAATACTTGATCATCGCATAGATTAAATTGAAACACTGCCTCCTCCTTGTAGCCATTCTCTGTGATATATCCTGCATACCACTGTCATTGCCCTCCTCACAATGTATTATGTATTTATTTCTTTATGGTTCTGTCTCAGCTGCCACACTGTGCATTTTTGAGGGCATGGGACACATTTTAATTCCTTTCTTTACTCACTGCCTAACCATCCAAAAACCCATTGCCGTCAAGTTGATTCCGACTCATAGCAATTCTATAGGACAGAGTAGACCTGCCCTATAGAGTTTCCAAGGAGTGGCTGGTGGATTCAAACTGCCAGCCTTCTGGTTTGCAGCCAAGCTCTTAATAACTGCACTACCAGGGCTCCCATTGCCTAACAGTGTCTCAAAAATAAATGTTGATACCCCAAAAGAAGTGAAAACACAGATTCAAACAGAGACTTGTGCACCAGTGTTCACTGCAGCAGTATTCACAATAACCAAAAGGTGGAAACAACCTAAGTATCCCTCAACAGGTAAATAGATAAACAAAACGTAGTATATACATACAATGGAATATTAGTCATAAAGAGAAATGAAGTTCTGATACATACCATAACATTAAAAACATACTGAGCGAAATAAGTCAGACATAAAAAAACAAATAATGTATGATCCCACTTGTATGTAATATGTAGAATAGGTAAATGCTTAGAGACAGAAAGAAAGCAGATCAGTGGTTACCAGGGGCTGGGAGGAAGGAAGGAAATGGGGAGTTATTATTTAAGGGGTACTGAGTTTCTGATCAGAATGATGAAAAAAGTTTTGGAAATAACTAGTAGTGATGGTTGCACAACATGGTGAATATACTTAATGCTGCTGAATTGTACACTTAACATAGCAAAAATGGAAAATATTTATATATATATATATATTACCATAATATTTTTTTAAATGTTGATTGAATAAATAAATCTATGTTCCACTATAAGGTCCTTGGGAAAGTGGAGTTTTCAAAGCCTCTTCTTATTTGGTGGTTTAGTGCATGGCCCCATCCAATGGGCCAGGCTAACTCTTCCATGTAAACAAATCCAAGCATTGCCCTCAACAGGCCAAGCTAATATATATGTGAATTTGTAAAATATTATGTCTCAAGTTAGGGAGCCAAGGGCTCAAGGAGACTTGCATAAGGGCTCTAAGTCATTGACAATATCTGCTCATTTCCATTCTGAATTCAAGTTACAAATATAATACTTTTAAAGATGAGGAAAGCAGAAGACTACAAAAAGCAATGGATAAATCACAGGATTTGTTTACTAGGGGAAAGGCAGAACATTTAATATCTCCTCCTTACCTTTCCTTGTTTCCCAAGAGTCACATTTATTTGTAGAAACATAAACCTAAAGCAGAGCACTATTTCACATCTTTGAAGATTGCACTTCTGCTCTCAACTACTATTTGGCACTTACTATTTAACTAAATTATACTCATATTTATCTTTTATATGTATGTCTGCCTCTTCTACTAGATTCATAGGTGACTGAGAGAAGCAATTATGACTTACACATCTTTGTATGTCTCCACAGGCCCTCACTCTGTGTTTGAAATAGACTAATGCTTAATAAATAGTGATAATAATAACTATGCTGATGATCATCTGCTTTTTCTGATACAGTATCAGAAGGTGGGGTGGAATGTAATGGGAAATGAGTCTAGAAAGCTAGGCAAAGTTTAGATCATGGAAAACTTTATGTCCCATGCTAAATAGCATGGACTTCACCCTGTAGGCAGCTGAGAGACATTAGATACTCCAGTGTCCATTTTTTAAAAAGCTCTCTCATAGCAATGTGCTACATGAAGTTGGATTTACGTTTCAGAATCCAACATCTGGCTCATTTCCTGGTTTGAGTTTGATTATTTTCATCTTCAAGCAGATAGGTCACAAGGAATTCTTCTTTTCACATAGCCAAGGGAGGACATAAACTCTGAGAAGCAGGCAGAGGGTAAAAAGCCAAGAGATAATGAAAGTTATAAATATTTATTAGTATAATTTATAAGATACTTACTATGGGTAAAACACTATGATAGGTCCTATGAGGCTTATAAAGATGAAATACATACAAATCATCTATTAAATTAATTTAATGGGCATGATAATTCTAGGCAGAGGAGATAGAGAAATGAATAAGATAATCTTTCTCCTCAAAAATTACAACCCAACACCCAAGACTATGGCCCCCAGACACCTTGCTAACTCAGAACTGAAGCCACTCTCGAAGTCCACCTTTCAGCCAAAGATTAGACAGGCCTATAAAACAAGTAATAACACACAGAGGAGCATGTTTCTTAGTTCAGTCAAGTATATGAGACCAAATGGGCAAGACCTGCTCAAAAGTGAAGACTTAGAAGGAAGGAAGGGACAGGAAAACTGGACAAATGGACATAGGGAATCTGGGGTGTAAAGGGAAAGGCGGAAAGTGCTATCACATTGCAGGGATCGTAACCAATGTTACAAAATAATTTGTGTATAAATTTTTGAATGAGACATGAATTTGCACTGTAAACTTTTACCTAAAACACAATAAAACTAAAAAAAAAAAAAAAAATTACAATCCAGAGAGGGAAGTAAGCACTGGGAATAATTATAAAGATAATTATTTAGTTGTGATTGTGGTATATGTTATTAAAGGAAGTATAAGGTGTCATGAGAGAGACTTGCAGGGAAGGGGAGGGTCAGGAAGTGGCTCTAGGAGAAGGTGACTTTTAAACTAAGAACTGGAGTTAACCAGAGAGAACCAAGCCTTTACCAAGGAGAGTAAACAACTTACACAAAGGCCTTAAGGAGGAATGAGCTCGGCAGGTTTCAGGAAATAAAAGACCTTTTGTGGCTGGAGCAGAGCGAGCTAGGGAGAGAATAGTGCAAGACTGGGATTTTGGGGCAGGCAAGGCGAGGTCGTTCAGCCACTATGGGCCATAGGGAGAATTTTGAGCTTTGTTCCAAAAAGAATAGAAGCTAATAACAAGTTTGAAGCAAAGGAGAAATATATTTATGTTTATACATATACATGTTGCTACATATATATGTTGTGGGAAACCCTGGTGGCGCAGTGGTTAAGCATTCAGCTGCTAACCAAAAGGTTGGCAGTTGGAATCTACCAGCTGCTCCCTGGAAACCCCATGGGGCAGTTCTACTCTGCCCTATAGCGTCACTGTGAGTCGGAATCAACTCGACCGCAAGGTCTGTTTTTTTTTGGTTTATGTATGTTGTGGTGGTGGTTGTTGTTGTTAGGTGCTGTTCTGACTCATAGCGACCCCGTGTAAAACAGAATGAAACACTGCCCAGTTCCTGCGCCATCCTCACAATCATTACTATGTTTGAGCCCATTGTTGCAGCCACTGTGTCAAACCATCTCATTAAGGATCTTCCTCTTTTTTGCTGTCTACTTTGCCAAGCATGATGTCCTTCTCCAAGGACTGGTCCCTCCTAATAACATGGCCAAAATACATGAGACGAAGTCTCACCATCCTAGCTTCTAAGGAGCATTCTGGCTGTATATATATATATGTATATATATATACATATATATATACATATATATATACTGATAGTCCATGACTTACAATGTCTGTTCCGACGACTCCTTCTTACTTCTTAAGTCAGTACTGACGAAAGTCGAATACTTCTTTTTTTTTAGTTTTCATTATTATTGACTTTTATTATCAGTATCTTTATAAATCCAATATTTATTTGTCTTTGGGGGTTAGAAACATTTACATCTGAGAATGATAACATTAGCAAATTATGTGCTGCAACATTGTATACAGTACATACTGCTAAGGATAAAATGTACAAAAAAGAAAAAAAAGGGCGGTCGTAAGTGTGGTTCTTCGTAACTCAAATATGTCATAAGTCAGGGACCACCTGTTTGTACGTGTGTGTATATATATTATTTTATATATATATAAAAACCCATTGCTGTCAAGTCAATTCCGATCTATAGCAACCCTATAGAGCAGAGAAGTGCCCCATACAGTTTCCAATGAGCAGCTGGTAGATTCCAACTGCCAACCTTTTGGTTAGCAGCTGAACACTTAATCACTGTGCCACCAGGGCTCCAATTACATATCTGTATATATATACATATACATATATATGTGTGTGTGTATGTGTATATAAAATGTGTGCGTGTGTGTGTCTGTATATATAAATCACCCATCTGTCAGTTTCTCAAACTGTGGTGGCTGGCATGTTGCTATGATGCTGGAAGCTATGCCACAGGTATGGTACCAGCAGGATCACCCATGGTGGACAGGTTTCAGTGGAGCGTTCAGACTAAGAAAGACTAGGAAGAAAGACCTGGTGATACAATTCTGAAAATTAGCCAGTGAATCACAACAGAATATTGTCCAATATAGTGCTGGAAGATGAGCCCCCTAGGTTGGAATGCACTCAAAATACACAGTGGCTACGACATGGATTCAAGCATACTGGCAATTGTGAGGGTGGCACAGGACCGGGCAACGTTTTGTTCTGTTAGGCATGGGGTTGCCATTAGTCAGAGCTGACTTGATGGCAACAAACAATATATATGTACACATGTTTATATACGTACAAAACAAACAAACACATTGCCATTGAGCTGATTCTGACTCATAGCGACCCTATAGGACAAAGTAGAACTGCCCCACAGGGCTCCCAGGAGCGGCTGGCGGATTTGAACCGCCAACCTTTTGGTTAGCAGCCAAGCTCTTAACGACTGTGCTACCAAGGTTCCATTATACGTGTATAAATGTATATATAAAAACATGCATACACAGATATATACACACATATGTATAAACACATATATTAAATATATAAAATATACACAAATATTTTATTTATTTCTTCATTTAGATTAAGATCACTCTGTAGTCAAGGAGAATAAAAGTAAATTCAGGAAAAGCAGCCACAGGTAACCACTGTAGTCTGGTTAAGAGATGATAATAATTTAGAGTAGGATGGTAGGTATAGGGGTTGAGAAAAGAGACCAATTCAAAAAATATTTTGACAAAACAGTAACAGGATTTGCTGGTTAATCAGACATAGGCATTATAGGGAAGAAGGTGTAAAGAATAACATTCAGTTTTCTGGCATCATTAATTGAGTGGCTGGTGATGGCATTTATTGAGATAGCAAACTTTGGATAAAGAGTTGCTTTGGACAGATGTGAAGTCCATGGAGAGCTGTTTTTTTTGTTTAGGAGAAAAAGGTGTTTCTTTAAAAACTGATAGGAAGACTGCCACAGAGCAGGAGACAGGGAAGACACAGGCATAAGAGGGTACTCAAGAAAGAGCAGTTCTTGAGCAGCGGGAGAACCTTCTCTCAAGGAGTTTATAGTCCAGTGAGTGAGAGAGGAGAAGTATATGTAACAGGAATAATGTTTCAAGTATATTAATTGGTTTTTATCTTTTGCAATTTCATGTGTATGACCTTTTCCCAAATCAGAAAATGACATTTATCTGCCTTGGGGATTCAGATTATTTCAGCCAGAAAACAAAGAAAATACAATATTCAGCTTCAAACATCCAAAATAAGATTTCCTTTCTGAAGAAAGACAATAAGTTTGAAAGCCAGGTTTTGTCAAGAAAGAAAGAGGTTTCATAAACTATTTAACTCCTCCTTTTACATATTATGATGCAGGACTGAGGAACTGAAGTTTAAAGTTTTACATCACAGAGGACCCAGAGAATCAAGAGGAGGAGAGGGTTAAAGCCCATGGCTCTCAGCCAGAGGGACTGTTAGAAGGTGAAAGGAATCAGAGGTAGGGAAAAAGATGGCTCCACAAAGGGAATGTTGACAGTAGAAGAGAAGTATGGATGGGCAAAGAGCGGACCTGAGTTCAGCTGTCCTATGCAGCACTCGGGGCGCTGGTGGTGCAGTGGTTAAGAGCTCAGGCTGCTAACCAAAGATTCCAACTCATAGCAACTGTATATGACAGAGTAGAACTGCCCCATATGGTTTCCAAGGAACAGCTGGTGGATTCGAACTGCCAGCCCTTTGGTTAGCAGCCAAGCTCTTAACGTCTATGCCACTAAGTCACCTAAACGGAGCAATGGGTGGTGGTCATAAAAACAGTTACAAAAAAAGAAAGAACCTAACTGTTGATTGCACATCTGAATGTGGTGGTAGTAAATCTGAGGCCCCACTGCATTTATAAATAATAACGATACTACATTGAAAGCTATGGATGCCATGTGAGGTGTATAGCTGAAAGGCTATAGAATTTTAGAAAACAAAACTGACACACGGGTTAACCATTCATAGGAGAAGAGCATTTACTAACATCTTGTGGAAGACCAGAGGGGAGAAAGGAAGTGATGAGGAAAGACAGGGAGGCTGCAGCTCAATGCTCACAGATGCTCCAGTGGTTCTACTTTCTCATACTCATACCTCCCCCTGCACAGCAAATACCAGTGGAGGCTCCACATTCCACTTCCAGACTCCATCTCACTTGTTAGTGGAGAAAGGGCCAGATTGAACTCTCAGTGTTTGAGGGCCACTAACAAAACCTTCAGGGCTGACCTTTCATACACTCAGCTGGGCTACATGGGCAGGCACGAACAGACATGAAAATGTGTCGAGGGTGGGAGGTGGTACGATTCTCAAGGAAATCCCCTTTTCTGTTATATCCAGTTGTACGCTGGTAAATATTTAACAACCAGTTCTGGCAGCAGGAAGGGGGAACATGATTTGTTGCATCGGCAGATTTCCGTGATATAAATACTCCCACCATTGCCAATCTCAAGCTACCAATGTGATTTAATTCCTTTAAATTTAACAATCAGCTTTCAGGAGTCAGTACGAGCTGATTCCAGCATGCCATTGTGACCCAGTTAAAGAGCCATGGCAGAGAACTGTCTATATCAAAATCTAATTTGAGAGGACCACCCCCTCCACTGCAGACTGGTGAAGTTTTTCCTGCACTTCTGTTTGAGTAATACAAATCACGATCTTCCATAGTAAGTCAAATCTTGGGTTGAATTAAATCACATAAATTTCATTCTACTATACAGCCATTCTGGGTTTTGTTTCTGGTTTTTTGTTTTTTTTTTTTTAAGCTAGATGATGTCTAGGAAATTTTCCTTTAACCTGCGTTTATATTTTATAAGGCAATTTTTCTGCAATTGGGCTATGAATTTGCCATTAACAAGGCATAGGTTCTGAGTACAGAAAAGCCCTCTGCTGTCTAGCTTTAGAAAGGCAATGAGCATGTTCTCAGGCTGTTGAGCATTTTCTTCCCCTGCCTTGCCAAGCTAAGCCAAACTGCAAATTCTGCCTTAAAATGCTATTAAGATAAGAACCACCTAACTGTTTCTAGCAGATTACATTGTTAATACATGAGATTTGTCAGTTTATAAATCATATAATACTGCATTACTCCAAAGATTAGTTATAATAGCCTAAAGAAAGTTTTATAAACATCAAACCCTTTTTAAAAATTGTATTCTGAGATATAAAAAAAGGGGGGAGTGTGTTTCTACTTGTTGGGTATACTTTACATTAAAAAAGAAAAGTGAGGTTTTTGTAACACATTTTCAAAATAGCAGGGTTAAGCCACGTGGCTTTTAAGAAGGAATTTGAAGGAGGAAAAGGCCTTTAAAGGCCTTATTATGTCACTGTTCCTTTAGTATGACTAAAACATCATATATTTCCATGGCTCATTGATGATACCACTTTACTAGTATGGAGTTTGTTTTTTACATTTCTGACAGGAAACCAAGCAAAAGCTTATTCATTTTGTATAATCTTAAAGCAAAAAAAAATTTTATTTTAAGCAAAGTAAGTTAGTATTACTTTTGTAATTGGAAAAAAAATAAATGCTATCTTACAGTATAATTTTAGAATACTCTGGTAAAATTCTATACAAGGAAAACTTTTCTCATTTAGTCAAAAAATATTACAACAGTGTTATCAAATTATTCTTACTATAATTTAAAGTTTATCATAGCTCAAAAGACCTAGAACATAGTACTCTGATTATGTTTGTGGTTTGGGCAATGAGAAAAAAGTGTTTGTTTGTTTGTTTTCCCTGTATGAATTAGTCTTAAGTACCTCTTGCTGACATACGGTGACTCTCTTGGGTAATTTAAATCTGCAGTAAGAAGAACTACTTTCACTGTTGGGGTGAACAGTAGTTGCTAGAATTACTTAAGTAGTTGCTGGAGTCAGAAACCAACTCTAGCCAACTTAAACAAAAAAGGAATCATCAGAAGGCTATTAGAGATCTCACAGAACTAATAGGAAGGTTGAATAATCACGCTTAGTAAAATGAATACCAAGTTATCACCTAGGATAAATTAATTTCACCTGTTTGGTATTTCCTTACAAATCTCTGCTTAAGATTTGAAGTCCCTTGAGTGACTGATTGGCTGGTCTGGGATCACATGCCTAACCTTAGCTGTACAGAATTAGTTTCTAAGGACCCCTCAGCTTCCCGTACTAGCTTTCCAAGAGTTCATACAGTTGAATAAATATAATTCCCAAAAGAAAATCCATGTTGCTAGGAAGAGGGAATGCATGCTAGACAGCCAAAAGAGGAAAAGTTCCCCACGTTGCTTATTCAGTTTTGTTCTGCACCATCACTAACTCTGTCAGCGTAAGAAAGACAATTACTTCTTCCACCGTAAAATGAGGGAATTGGATTAGATGACGTCAAAGTTCCTTTCTCTTTCACATTCGTGATTATCCCTTTGTTGTTGCTGTTGCTGTTAGGTGCCCTCGAGTCAGTTCCGACTCATAGCGACCCTATGTACAACAGAACGAAACACTGCCCAGTCTTACGCCATCCTCACAATTGTTGTTATGCTTGAGCCCATGGCTGCAGCCACTGTGTCAGTCCATCTCATTGAGGGTCTTCCTCTTTATTTGCTGACCCTCTACTTTACCAAGCATGATGTCCTTCTCCAGTGACTAAGCCCTCCTGATAACATATCCAAAGTATGTGAGATGTAGTCTTGCCATCCTTGCTTCTAAGGAGCATTCTGACTGTACTTCTTCCAAGACAGATATGTTCGTTCTTTTGGCAGTCCATGGTATATCCAATATTCTTAGGCAGATACTAAAGCTACCTTTGGAAAATTCTTCCATCTAGACAAACTGACCTTTCCTAACCCTTGTCGTTCTAAGTTCTCACCATCCCTTCCTCTCAGTTACACTGGGGTCTTTAGAAAACATCTGTGAGCTTTTCTGGCTCTTGCACATGCCACAAAAAGCTTCCAGAATTCAGTGGATCTCACTTGAAGAATCTGAAAATCAAACACATTTTACTCTAGCATATATAAGAGTAGGTTACCTTGTCTGAAACATGGTATTTCCTTCATCGAAGATTAGATGATCTTTGTTAACAGCCTGCCAACGTTAAGAATAAGGTTTTTTAAATTCTTACCTATTTAAAATGAAGTTCTAAAGTTCCTTTCACAAAAATGAGAATTATTTATCTTAGCAAAGAAAAGGTCTGGTGCTCCATCTAGAGGACATTTTGTATTTTCCAGTTTAAGGAGGATGGGGGCTCTAAGTCCTATTAGAGTTTTCCAATCCTCCGAACTGTGCTATAATAATTCTACCAAAAATTTTCTAAAACTCAAATGATTTAGTTTCTAAAAACCTCTTGAATAAGCTCAAAATATGTAAGGGTGAAGAGAATATTTCCTCTGTTTCCCAATTTCAGCTACTGATTAAGTAATAATCATTGTTTTGTTTTGTTTTTTAATTTGTGAAATGTCTGGGTACATACTACGTGTTCGCTGTGCTAATGTTTGGGAGTTTCATGGTAAAAAAATAATTTACATACGATTTGTAACAACTATTTTCTAGTTTTTAATCATTTTTATCAGTTATCAAAGCTTCCATTTTTAATTTGACAGATCTCATTTTCCCTGATTAAAAATATAAACACTGAACAAAAGTATACATGTATTTTTTCACTTCAAATTACACAGCGTTTTCCTTCAGAAAGACCTGCCTGGTAAGAGAGCATGCTATTTTTATTTTTAATGACCAGAGTCTCAGTTAGGTAATGCTGTGCAGCATCTTGGAGAAACTTCCTTTTTATGTAAAATCTAGGACCTTATTTTAGTGAAAGGAAAGTTGCCAGCATGGAAATTCACTTTTGACCAAATGGAACACATACTCTCTGTTTTCCCACAAAATTCTGTGAGAAAGTAGGGTCATATGGTGTGAGCAAAGAAGGAAGGGTGAGGAATAAGGGTCTGGGGGTTCACTGGCTGATCTTGGCAGTGGTACAGACCATGGTACAGACATGGTACAGACCAGTGGTACAGACCATGGCTGGACAAGCAGGCAAGGTCTATGAGAACAGAAACAATCGCTGAGCAGAAATTTTTGCTCTGGGGTCTGACTTGTCACAATGGTCTCATCAAAAAGTTTACCATATGTCCTGAGGGTATCCAAAGGTGGCAAAATAATATATCCAAGCTTCCAAGAGGCATAGGGTAGAGAAGGAGATCTTCCCCTAGCAGGAAAGAGCAAGAGGAGAAAAAAAGTGGTCATGGGTCAGTCTTGATAATTCTATTACAAACAATTTGCTACATACTCCTGAGAAGAAATTGTGGGTTTCCTAATGGCTGGCTAGTGTAATGACTTACACAAGGATATGTGTGTGTTGAAAACAAAACTGAATGAAGTTTCAGTTAGAATTTCTCCATTAAATTTAAATTTGGTATAGCAGTCCCTAAGTCTTCTCACTATAGAAAGAGACCACAATATTTTGCCCAAGGTCTCAGGCTAGTGAGCTAGCTGAGCTGGGACCAAAACTCACTCATACTTGCCAATTCCCAAGCTGTCACTCTTTCTATTACAACATGACTTTATAAAACCAGTTTAACACCAAAGCCTTCACAGAACCAATTGTCAATAAAATCTTGACATCCTATCTCAGTAAGAGGTCAACTGTTTGAATGTTACATTATTATTTTAAAGGACAAACAAAAAACAAACCAAAACTTTAGAAAGTGTAACCATATTTGGTTATTTTTAGAAAATTTTCATATATTAAGAAACACATTAAATGTTTGTAAAAATTCACTTAGCGCTTCCCTGCCTTGTTCATAAAACAGTATCTGACATATATCCAATAATTTTAAAACCACAATATAAAACAAACTTGAAGGATGTCTTATGGTCAGGATTGATATATCCTAGAAGGTAAGGAGATAGTGGCTTAAGGACAATGGATTAAACAATCTCGTGTGAACTCGCATGCCTGTGGTGGAGAGTTTACCCTGCCCCCATTAGCTGCAGCTTTACCATGGCTTCTCTGCACTAGCCTGGGAAAAGCATGAACTACAAAGTAAAGGAAGAGCTATTTTTAAAAAAAGAATACTAAACAGTTGCAGCAGAACATCAACAGGGAACTGCTAGAAATTGAAGCCAGATTCAGAAGAGGACATGGAACAAGGGATATCATTGCTGATGTCAGATGGATCTTAGCTGAAAGGAGAGAATACCAAAAAATGTTTACCTGTGTTTTATTGACTATGCAAAGGCATTTGACTGTGTGGATCATAACAAATTACAGATAACATGGCAAAGAATGGGAATTCCAGAACACTTAATTGTGCTCATGGAGAAGCTGAACATAGACCAAGAGGCAGTCATTCAAAGAGAACAAGGGTATACTGCATGGTTTAAAGTCAGGAATGGTGTGCGTCCGTGTTGTATCCTTTCACCATACTTATTCAATCAGTATGCTGAGCAAATAATCTGAGAAGCTGGACTAAATGAAGAAAAATGTGGCATCAGGATTGGAGGTACTCTCATCAACAACCTGCAATATGCAGATGTCACAACCTTGGTTGGTGAAAGAGAAGAGGACTTGAAGAACCTACTGGTGTAGACCAAAGACTGCAGACTTCAGAATGGATTACACCTCAGCATAAAGAAAAAATTCCTCACAACTGGACCAATAAGCAACATCATGATAAATGTAGAAAAGATTGAAGTTGTCAAGGATTTCATTTTACACAATCAACGCCCATGGAAGCAGAAGTCAAGAAATCAAATGACGCATTACGTTGGGCAAATCTGCTGCAGAAGACCTCTGTAAAGTGTTAAAAAAAAAAAAAAGCCTGACCTAAGGCATGGTATTTTTAATTGCCTCACATACATGCGAAAGCTGGGCAATGAATAAGGAAGACCAAAGAAGAATTGATGCCTTTGAATTATGGTGTTGGCAAACGTTATGGATTGAATTGTGTCCTCCAAAAAATGTGCATCAACTTGGCTAGGCCATGATTCCCAGTACTGTAAGATTGTCCACCACTTTGTCATCTGATGTGATTTTCCTAAGTGTTGTAAATCCTACCTCTATGATGTCAGTGAGGCAGGATTAGAGACAGTCATGTTAATGAGGCAAGACTCAATCTACAGGATTAGGTTGTGTCTTAAGTCAAACTCTTCTGAGATATAAAAGAGAGAAGTGAGCAGAGAGACAGGAGAACCTCACACCACCAAAAAATCAGTGCTAGGAGCAGAGCTTGGTCCTTTGGACCCGGTGTTCCTACACAGAGAAGCTCCTAGACCAGGGGAAGATTGATGACAAGGACCTTCCTCCAGAGCCGACAGAGAGAGAAAGCCTTCCCCTGGAGCCGATGCCCTGAATTTGGACTTCTAGCCTCCTAAACTATTGCCTGGAAGAGACTGCTGGTGGCATTATGGACATCAAAGACAATTCTGGTGAGGACTCAGAAGGAAGTGAGGAGAGCTGTTACACTGGAAACAGCACAAACAGTGAGAAGAAGCAGCAGAGAAACAGCAACAGCAGAACCAGGAGACCAGCACAAGATGGAGCTGGAGCCAACCCATGGAGCAAGAGAGCTGAGTACCTTCTGGCTGAAGTTTACTGGTAGAGTAAGGTGCTCCCAGGCACTTATTGGTGGAGCTAAAGAGGTTTGGAATACCTGCCCCAGCAGGGTAGACAAGGGTGGTGAGGCCCAAGGGGCTGAGAGGCCACGGAAACAGGAAGCAGAAGCTAAAGACAAGGAACACAGGAAGCAGAGCTGCCTCAGTCTCAAAGGGTAGGGATATGACCTCTGGGGTCTCAAAGGGTGGAGTTGCCACTCAGGGGGACTAGGACAATAGGGCGGCCTAAACCAGAGGGAGCAGAGTTGCTGTCCCAGTGGGCCTGGAAGGCAGAGCTGAAGCCCAGGCTTGAGGGGCCTCTACCCAGAATCAGGAGAGTGTGGCCAACACCCAGAGTCTGGAGGGCAGGGCCATTGCCTAAATGGTCTCAGACAACAGATTATTTTCAAGCCTCGAGAGTTAATATAATGTGTTCTGCTGACTTGTTTGGTGTCTGTTATCCCTTCTTTCCCTCCAATTTCTCTCATTTGTAATGGAAATGTCTACCTTGTGCCTGTTCCACCTTTGTATTTTGGAAGCACGTAATTTGTATTCTAGAAATCACAGATGAAGAGAAATTTTGCAGAGGATGAGAATTTGGACTTGGAGTTGATTTAAGACTTGCTATGATATGATGGGGTGAACGTGTTTTACATGTGGCAAGGACATGGATTTTTGGGGGCTGAAGGGTGGAATGTTATGGATTGAACTGTGTCCCCAAAAAATGTGTATCAACTTGGCTGGGCCATGATTCCCAATATTGTGTGATTATCCACCATTTTGTCATCTGATGCGATTTTCTTATGTGTTGTAAATCCTACCTCTATGATGTTAATGAGGCAGGATTAGAGGCAGTTATATTAAAGAGGCAGGACTCAATCTACAGGATTAGGTTGTGTTTTAAGTCAATCTCTTCTGAGATATAAAAGGGAGAATTGAGCAGAGAGACAAGGGGGACCTTGTACCACCAAGAAAGCAGTGTCAGGAGCAGAACACTTCTTTTGGTCCTGGCGTTCCTGCGTGGATAAGCTCCTAGACCAGGGGAAGACTGATAACAAGGACCTTCCTCCAGAGCCAATTGAGAAAGCCTTCCCTTGGAGCTGACGTCCTGAATTCAGACCTCTAGCCTCCAAGGCTGTGAGAGAATAAACTTCTGTTTGTTGAAGGCATCTACTTGTGGTATATTTGTTATAGCAGCACTAGATAACTAAGACAGTGAAGAAAACTAGTAAACCATGGACTGCCAAAAGGACAAACAAATCTGTTTTGGAAGAAGTACAGCCAGAATGCTCCTTAGAAGCAAGGATGGCAAGACGTCTCCCATATTTTAGACATGTTATCAGTCCCTGGAGGAGGACATTATGCTTGGTAAAGTAGAGGGTCAGTGAAAAAGAGAAAGATTCTGAACAAGATGGATTGATATAATGGCTGAAACAATGGGCTCAAACATAGCAATGATTTTAATGATGGTGCAGGGCTGAGCAGTGCTTCATTCTGCTATACATAGGGTCACTATGAGTCAGAATGGACTCGACACACCTAACAACAGCAAGAAGTCTTTAAAATTTTTTACATTAAATTATTCCTAGCAAAGTAGACCACCCTAGGAGAAAGATGGGAATCCGTGGACCTGCTGCCCCTGTAGAAAAATGTGGTCCAAGTGCTGCAAGTACTGATTCCCAAACCTGGCCTGCCCATTTAGTATCATCTTGGAGATACCCACACAAGCCTATAAAATCCTACTGTCTGAGTGTGAGACCCAAGAATTAGATTTTTTTTTTTTTAAGCTCCCCAGGTGATTCTAATGTAGCTTTGTGGATGGAGACACTCATAGGCCAATATTCAATGATACGATTTTTGCAATCAATCCCCTTTGGTCTTCCAGACAAATATATTCTAGTTTTAGAAGCCTCCTAGAAACTAGTTTCTTCCAAGAAATTAACTGACGTTAAACAATTTTTATTGTGAGGATGGTGTACGACTGGTCAGTGTTTCATTTTGTTGTACAACAGTCGCTACGAGTCAGAACTGATTCCACAGTACCTAACAACAACAACAACAAATAATTTCTGCTAAAGGGGGTGGGAGAGGTTAAAGAAAAAAGAAAAGTCAAAGAAAGCCAACTTCATTCTTATGAGAATCACCTTCCCAGCTGCTGGGTCTTGTTTGGTCAATTGGTCAAAGATTGGATTCTCTTTGTTTTGCTCAGAAGTATGCTTGGTATCATGCTTAAAAGAAAATAAACATTCAGATAAAGGCAGTGTTGAACCTAAATGTGCAAATTAAAACAATAAAATTCTTAAAAGAATATGCAGGGGCAACTCTGTCAGGCCTAGCTTTCAACAATGGATTATCTAATAACAAAAGCGCAAACAGCAAAATATAAAATAAATAAATGAGACCTCATAAAAATTAAAACTTCTGTTCATCAAAAGACTTTACAAAAAAAGTGAAAAGATAAGCTACCAACTGAGAGGATATCTTCTGAAACCATATATCTGACAAGAATCTAATAACCAGGATATATATAAAACGTCGGCAACTTAACAACAAAAAGACAAATTACACAATCATAAAATCGACAAAAGACTGGAATAGACATTTCACCAAAGAAGACATTCAAATGACCACTAAACACATGAAAAGATGCTCAACATCATTAGCGATCAGAAAGACGCAAATTAAAACCACAATAAGATACAATTTTACTCCCACTAGGATGACCAAGCTTAAAACAAAACAAAACAAAACGAAAAATAGAAAATAAGAAATGTTGACGAGAATGTGGGGAAATTGGAACAATTATCCACTGCTGATGGGAATGCAAAATACTGCAGCCGTTGTGGAAAACAGTGTGGTGGTTCCTCAAAAAACTGAAAATAGAACTACCATATAACCCAGCAATTCCACTCCTAGGTATATACCCAAAAGACTTGAAAGCAGGGACTCAAAAAGAGTACACCAATGTTTATTGCAGCTCTATTCATAATAGCCAAAATGTGGACACAACCTAAATGTCCATCAACAGATGAATGGATAAACAAAACGTGGTACATACATACAATGCCAGTAGGAAAAATGAAGTCTTGATACATGCCACAGTATGGATGGAGCTTGAAGATATTATGGTGAGCGAAATAAACCAATTACGAAAGGACAAATATTGTATGGTCACACTTACATAAAAAGACAAGAAAAGGCAAAAGTATAGAGACCAAAGTTTATTCGTGGTTACCAAGGGTAGGCGGAACAGAGAAAAGAGGGGTTATCAGTGATGGAAAATTGCATTGATTAAGGCTAGGGTTGCAAAGTTGATTGTTGTAATTGCTGTCAGTAAGTTGTACACCTGTAAAAAGTTGAATTGGCAAAATTGTGTTATAGATATGTTTATAACAATGACAAAAAAACAAGTAGCTTTTCAGACTGTTTATGTACAACCAAACACCTCACAGTATTGGGTTCCTTGATTTGAAGGATTATGGTCATGGTTTCATGGGACATCCCAATTAACTGGACTAATAACGTGGTTACTGCTCCTGTTCTACCTCCTAGTTTGTTACGTAGTGCCTGGGCTCTTAAAAGCTTGCAAGTGGCCATCCAAGACACAACTGATCTCTATTCACCTGGAGAAACAGAGGAAGCAGGAGACTTAAGAATAGGAGGAGGATATGGAATGTGTGGCTAACTGCCTCCATGAACAACTGCATCCTTTGCCATGAGACCAGAAGAACTGGATGGTGGCTGGCTACCATTACTGAACATTTTGATCAAAGATTCCATATGATCAAAAGTAGGAAAATGCAGAATGGAATTTCAAATTCTTATGGACTCTAGACTTTCCAGAGTCACAGAGGGCGTATGAACCCCTGAAACTACAACCTTGAGATAATCTTTAAACCTTAAAGCAGAAATATCCCCTGAAGTCATCTTTAAACCAAACAATAGGTTAGTTTAACTAGTAAAAAAGGTCTGCCTTGAGCATTATGCTCTTTTAATAACTATCTATGTGAGATCACACTGACAATAGCAACTCAGAAGATTAGATAAGAACCTTAACGGGCAGTCAGTTTATGTTAAGGAGGGAGGAACAACTCAGAAAAGGAGACTGAGAATTGTTGTACAACTCAAAGAACGCAATCAACATCATTAAATTGTACATGTAGAAACTGTTGAATTGGTGTATGTTTTGCTGTGTATATTCTCAACAACAACAAAATAAATAAAATTTAGAGAAAAAAAAGACAGTGTTGAGTAGAAAGATTATTCATCTGGGATTCACAAAATCTGGATCATGTTTAGTATGGAACGTGAGACCCTGAACTTATCACTCTATGTCTCATTTTTCCCATCAGAAAAAATGGAATAATATACTTCCTCCCTTCAAACTCTCTACTAATCTGTCTGAAGAGCTATTTATAATCCATTAATCAAAGTACCTTAAAGGATGCACTGTTCTCTAGATTGTCAAAAGTGGCGGGGAAGTATTTACATAAAGACGCTGCATTAGAGAAACCAAATTATAAAATCCTTAGAAGACTTAAAACAGTGCTGTGAGAAAATTTTACTCAAACTAAAACACTGAAAGGTCTGTGTAGGATCAATTGTTTATGATCCTGTTCTCTAGAGACTGAACTTCTTTGGATACACCAGATGGTTTTATTTATATAGCAAAAGTTCAGCTCTAGTGAGGTGCTGCTTGCAAATTCACACACAAATGAAAGAAACTATATTTGTAGACGTGTACATATCCATGCTCACAAGAGGGATTTTCCGTTGTTTCTTGTGGATCTTTGTACAAATTTTATATTTACAATGTTAAAAAGAAGGCCCACCATTTCTAAAAGGAGCAGTAGCTTCCCATTATAGCAAAGTAATCCCTAGAACCTAAAATTTAACACAGGAAATTTCAGACTTTTATAGATCTCCTCTATCCAAGTGCAGAATAAATCTTTCTTTGATGTTCATGTACAATCCTATCTCCTCATATAGTATTACTGAAAATGAGAAAGAAACTCCAACCTTCTTCTCCCCATCTGAATATTTCAAGTTGCATCCTGTGTAAACTCCCGGCACTGAGTCAGCCTTGTCAGCCCAGTTTAGAGCAGGTGGCAGTGATCCAACTCATTGTAGCTGTTTGTGATCCCCAGATCAGGTTTCAAAAACGAAGGGGCAGCAATCCAGTGACCTTCTCAAGATAGTAGAGAACAACGCTGGCCACAACTGACATATGATCTTCCGGCTATCCTTAGCTCCTAATCAGAGATGGTGCCAAGACTGCATCAGACACCAGCCCACAAACCTTTCCGCCCTTCTCCAAGAGGTGTGGAGCATCCTGTCACCTGCTGAGTTTCAGTTTTGGAATACCTTTCCCTTTCAGATCCAAGGAAGTTTGGTTTTATTGACACTTGAAGGCCTATCTTAACTGAGCTTTCCTGTTATTTATAGTGGGCGCCTACTTACTATTCGTTGACTTTGTATCTACTGAGGTTCAATGTGATGCATAACAAAGTCATTGTTAGAAGCACTAAAATTAACATCACTAAACACTCATAGTGAGAGATCTCATCCCTTTGGGATCCTCTTCCCGTGCATCTCTTATCCTGTTATCCCTTCTTGAAAATATAACTACTACTTTCTTTGGGCCCCAAGTCATCCTTCCTTTCTATTTCTGCTGGATTTTCAAGGCTGACTCAGGCGGACTCACAAACTCTGGAAACTCAGCAAGGTCTACAGATGAACACTTGACATTCAAGGCCTGACGCCATTATTTCCTACTTGACCAAACACTGTTAGTTTGAAAAAAATGACCTTGTCACTTGTCTCACAGTCCCTCAAGACAGGAAGCTATTCTTAACCTACAGTGGTCTTTAGGGAATACTTGGCTTTTGCTCACCCACTAGCTTTTACATAAAAGTTTGTATTGAGGCCTGAGGATTCTTGGAGCTCTCGATGTGTTAGGGTAATTATTGGCTTTACCCCAGCTCTGAGTTTACACACATAATATATGATTCGAAGCAATAAAGTTCCAAGTTTTCTATACAGGATTTTATCTTCTTTCTATCTCCTTAAACAAACAATCCTTGGAGCCAGATAAAATAAGAGGCTGGAATTATTTCACCCTGCCTTGTTTGTTTCCATGTGGGTTCTAACCAAAAGGAAAAGATGAGTCATTCAACATCATTCCCTATTCGGTAGTTTGGACTCTGGGCTATTGTAACCAAAAGAGGGCAGTACTCCATGGATTTTGAATTCAGAGGAAGCGAAACTCTTTGGAGTTTTTAACTGAACACTTACCATAAGCAAGGAGTTACACTCTGCGCTGCATGTGATATAGAGATAAATAAAACACAACCCTAAAAATGCAGGAACCAGGAAAGAAAAAAGTGTTGGAAACGGCAGTTAGAGGATAGCTAGCTGCCTGGTGGGAAGTAGTGAAAAATAAACCTGAAAATAAAGATTGGGATAGATTGTGAATAGCAGGCATTTATGTTTTATTGACTATACAAAGGCATTCGACTGTGTGGATCATAACAAATTATGGATAACATTGCAAAGAACGGGAATTCCAGAACACTTAATTGTGCTCATGCGGAACCTGTACTTAGACCAAGATGCAGTCATTCAAACAGAACAAGGGGATACTGCATGGTTTAAAATCAGGAAAGGTGTACATCAGGGTTGTATCTTTTCATCATACTTATTCAATCCGTATACTGAGCAAATAATCTGAGAAGCTGGACTATATGAAGAAGAATGGGGCATTAGGATTGAAGGAAGACTCATTAACAACCTGTGATACGCAGATGACACAACCTTGCTTGCTGAAAGCCGAGAGGGCTTGAAGCACTTACTGATTAAGATCAAGCGCTACAGCCTTCAGCGTGGATTACACCTCAACATAAAGAAAACAAAAATACTCACAACTGGAACCAATAACCAACATCATGATAAATGGAGAAAATATTGAAGTTGTCAAGGATTTCATTTCATTTGGATCCACAATCGGTGCCCATGGAAGCAGCAGTCAAGATATCAAATGACACATTGCATTAGTCAAATCTGCCGCAAAAGACCTCTTTGAAGTGTTAAAAAGCAAAGATGTCACCTTGAGGACTAAGGTGCACCTGAGCCATCATATTTTCAATCACCTCATGTGCACGCGAAAGCTGGGCTATGAATAAGGAAGACTGAAGAAGAATTGATGCTTTTGAATTATGGTGTTAGTGAAGAATACTGAATATACCATGGACTGCCAGAGGAACAAATACATTTGTTTTGGAAGAAGAACAGTCAAAATGCTTCTTAAAAGCAAGGATGGCGAGACCTCACCTCATGCACTTTGGACATATCATCAGGATGGACCAGTCCCTGGAGAAGGACATCATGCTTGGTAAGGTAGAGGGTCAGTGAAAAAGAGGAAGACCCTCAATGAAATGGACTGATACAGTGGTTGCAACAATGGGCTCAAATATAGCAACAACTGTGAAGATGGCACAGGAAAGGGCAGTGTTTCACACTGTTGTACAAAGGGTCACTAAGAGTCAGAACTGACTCAAGGATACCTAACAATAACAACAATGTTTTATTTGGAAGGCAACGGGGAGTCATTCAAAGTTCTGGGGCAAGTGAGTACTACGATTAGAACTCTTTTGGCGGAAGATACATCTGATCGGGATGTACTGGAGAGGTTGAGATAGGGTGAGACTAAAGGGGTGAGAAAAAAACATATAGCAAACTAATTAATACAAAGGACATCGAGATGTGACCAAGAGTTAAACCAGAAAGATGGCATGGTGAGAACGGAAAGACGAGGAATGTAGGGAAAGGTACTGTAAAGTAAGAAAAATGGCTTGATAGCAGTAGATATTGGGGGCCAGGGAGAAAGGGTCAAAATAAGCCCAACGTTTTACATCTGAGAACTGAGAAATATGGTAGAATCTTTAACAGAAATTGAGAAAACAGGAGAAAAGAACTGACTGGGAAGAAAAGATAATGAGTTTGGTTTTGAAAACATTTTCCCTTCAAGGAGAGTTAAATATTACTCTGTTGCCAAGATGCAAGCGGTACAGGGTGGAAATACAGCAACAGCATGATCCCAGTGATTATCTTAGAAAGAAGCAACAATGTATACTCTGTCTTCTTCACTTTGTTCACCTGGAAGTCCAATGCTAAGTATATAGTCCACTTCCAGATAATGGTGTTGGACTTTATAGCCTGTGTTTTTATGTCCTCTTGGCTTCATCTGACTCTCCCTATTTGTCCATTTATTCTAAATTCTTTATATTTGTATCCTATGATATTTCATGTATTAATGTAAATCACTTCAAATCCCTTTGTAAATAAATTGGGATAAGCATTAATTAATCAATCTCTATGATTACATTCTTCCATAGACTTTAAAGACACAGCCACTTGCAGCAAGCATATAGTCCCTTTATGTAAAGTGTATGTCATTAACATTTACTGAAAACTGATGTGATAGGCACTAAACTAAGAGTGTTATATACATCATTTTATATAATCCTATGATTAATAAAACAACATTATAAGGTCATTCTATTAACCCATTTAACATACGAGAAAACTGAGACACAATGGTAACATACCTAGTAGAGGAGCTTGCATTACAACACAGGCAGTCTGATCCCCAGAATCAAGGTCCCTAAACCACCATGCCTATTGCCTCTCTATCCAGACTTATCCTTCTCTACATGTCCTATGTTCCTTTTCAGGATCCACGTTTCATGTTGCAAAAACATTGGTCTCCATAGCCAGTGTCTTAAACCAGGAAGCTATATTGCTTCTATGTATAGAGTATGAATCAGCTCCATGATAATCAGGCTTAATAAATGGCACATTACTTCATTTTTCCAAATCAAATTAAATCTGTCTCTAAGTTCCCACATGTCAAAGTAGATGAGTGACAGTCTAATGCCTTCCATTTGGGAGACTCAGTTTCTCCCTCCATGAGATCACATAAGAATCCTGGGCATACACAGTGCCAGAAAAATGGGACGGAAAGTCCTGGTAACTGTGTTTACTATTGACTCCTCAGCTATCCAATTCGCCTGTTATTGAGCAGGCTCGAAAAGGTCCCTCAGTGTTGTTCCTTCCTCTGATCATTAAGTCAATCAATGAGGTCCTCAACACTGATTCAGAGCCATAGTACTTAGTGTCCAGCATTCCTGGGCACACAACAATTACACACTGGCACCACAGGCAGGAGGTTCAACTCAGATTAACTCCATTTCAGGAACTCTCCTCTCTCCCCTAAATAGGGCAATTTCTCCCTTCTCTTATCTTTGAGGACCTCCCTTTTCCTAGAAAGTCTAGCCCCAGGCTTTAGAAAACCAACTATTATTTTCTATTAAACTGTCAATGAGGCCAGGGGAGCCCTAGGTCTCTGGGACACAAAACTATATTCATTCATCTCCATTACATTAGCTAGAATGAAAAATATTGAGATATTTTATTATTCTGCCACTTAAAAATCGATCCACCTTGAATGATGCTCCCTACAACAAAGCTCTAGAATCTGTTCAAATTGCAATACTATAGGCACATCCATTAGTGTTCCCAGAGACTCCTTCACTGTAGACGCTTTAGTGGCCTCCTCCTCTCATGCCTGCTGGAGTCTCTGCACCATCCATGATGACCATAAGTTGCCCATGAACTTCTAGTGTAAGAAACTGCCCCCATCAGCCCCATAATATACACCATTAGAGGGGCAACTGCTGGTTGCATACTAGGCTATCTTGGGAAAAAGCAGCTTTTACAGGACATGAGCCTGTGACCCTCCATGCCCAGCTGCCTATTATGTCTTGGATCATGAAAGCAGAACCCTGCAAGCTAGCATGGTCACCAAGTCCTCCTTGCTAAAACAGAAATGTTCTGCTCTAATACAGAGTAGAGCCAAATCTGGCCCCTCTGGCATATCCTGACTGCAGGTGGCCTCCCTGTCCTCATTCCCTTGTCAGATGCCTCGGTGCTGGAGGAGGTCACCCCTCTCACAGACCCCCTGGCTACCTGGGGAGTCCCTTGGGATCAACTGAAAGCAAAGCAAAGGGAGTTTGTATACTTTATGGATGGTAGCACCACCGTCGCATAACCTTAACTGGCATATCACTGACCAAGGATGGAACCCAAGGGTCAATACGATTGGCTAAACTTCAGACAGTCACCTTATCATTGGATGTCCTGGCCAACTACCAGTCCCATCTGAACATTTTTACAGACTCTTGATCCATTGCCAATGGTCTAGCCATCTAATCCAGTCAATGGCAGCAACAAAAATTCCTGATTCAAAATCGCCTCCTTTGGGGTAACAACTCTTGGAAACGTTTGCCTCACCAATACCCAAACTGTCCATCAAGGTCTCATATATCTCTGCACAGGCTAAAGCTATAATACTTATACAATACAACACTCCTTATCCCCTTCAGAGTTCCAAGCATTACTGATATTGAACCAAGACACTCATTTCACTTCTCAAAATACACAATGGCAGGCTCTTGAAAAAGACATTTAATGGAACTTTACCTCCCTTACCAGCCTCAGGCTACATACAGGTTTTATTAAGCGCTATAATGATTGACTTAAGTTCAAATTCAATTAAATAAAACATGGCCCATTTCAGTCATCAGTCAAACATCAGCAGTGAATTATAATAAAGAATCTGACTGTATTTTTGATGTTTGACTGCTGACACCTTTCAAGGCTCACTACTCCCCTTCTACTTCTGCCCCACATCTGGGCAAGTTGATAAGAAAGCCAGGCTGCTCCCTCCTTTGGCTCTGGAAGGAAGTTCAAACCATGCCTTAACGCAGCCCCACCCCCTAACCAAACAAAAGCCTAGCCAGTCTCCTTTCCCAGGCTCCCTCAAGCCATTTTTTAACATGTTTGGGAGTACTAAAGAATGGAGAACTACACAGAAAAAGCTCCAGAGATTTGCAGAGGGTCCCCCTTGAGTGTTTGGTTCAGTATTGATCAGTGCACATGTATGAGTAAACTACCTGAAGCTTGCAAAAATACCACCAGAAAGAAGCAGAGGGAACAATCTCCAAAACTCACAGAAGGCCAGAAACAGTCCGTTTTCCCATAAGACACAGTAGAAAATTGTAATTCACAGATCTTTGGGTAGGGCATTCAGAAGGGTATTTATTATCTCTAGTGGAGCAAAATCAGCCCTAGACTGAAGGTTGTTCTGGTCCATCCTAACAAAGCTTAAAAGCAAACTCACAAGGATAAATTTAATAAAATATATGCAAGACTTGTACATTGCTGAGAGAAATTAAAGACAAAATATTCATGAATCAGAAGACTCAATATTATTAAGATGTGATTCTTCCCCCAAATTGATCTACAGATTAAATACAATCACAAACAAAATCCCAACAGGTTTTTTTTTTTTTTAGAAACTGACACAAAAACTCAAAGGACATATAATCACTAAAACATCTTTGAAAAAAAGAACAAAGTTGGAGGATTTACCCTCCTGATTTCAACACTTATTATAAACTTACAATAATTAAGACAGTGTAGTATTGGTGTAAAGACAGGTGATGAGACAAATGAAATGAAACAGAGAATCTAGAAATATACTTGTCAACTGGTTTTCAACAAAAGTGTCAAGGCAATGTGGAAAAGGATAGTTGTGCAGTAAAGCATTAAAAAAAAAGTTGTTGACTCTGACTCATGGCAATCCCATGTGTGTCAGAGCAGAAATGCGCTCTACAGGGTTTTCAATGGCTGATTTTTGGGAAGTCAATCACCAGGAATTTTTTCTAAGATAACTCTGGGTGGACTCAAACCTCCAAACTTTTGGTAAGCAGCCAAGCACATGAACCATTTGCATCACCCGAGTAAAGAATTAACCTTACCCAAAAAGAAGTCTGGCCTTTGCCTTCAACTCCTGGAAAGAGATATCTAAGTCCTTGTAATGTACTGCCTAATAAGAGTATCTTTGTTTACCTTGGGCTATACCAAATAGTCTAACAATGCAATTCATAGTTAGGGCTTTGGACCACACAGTAGCAGCTCAACTTTCAGAAGGGCTGGAGACTAAAGGTCAGCCAGGCAAGCAGTCAATGACATCTACGTGACTAAAATTAAAACTCTGGACAATTAAAGACTCCGGACAACAAGGTTCGGGTGAGCTTCCCTGATTGGCAATACTCTGTGCATACTGTCACATCAATTTTGGGAGAAGTTAGTGTGGTCCATGATTCCACTGGGAGTTGACAACTGGAAGTTCCACACATATAACTCTCCTGAACTCTGTCTCATGCACTTCTTACCTTGGCTGATTTTAATCCTCATCTTTTCACTGTAATAAACCATAGCCATGAGTATAAGGGCTTTCAGTGAGTTCTGTGAGTCCCTCTAGTGAATTATGAAACCTGACGGTAGTCTTCAGGACCTCAAAATTGCAACTGGTATCATAAGTGAGGATGGTCTTGGGGACTTCCCTAATTCTGCCAGTCTTCTTAACAAATGGTTTCAGAACAACTGGATATCTACATGATTAAGAAATGCACCTTGCTGCCGGGCAACATGGTGCTATAGTCAGAAGCACCACGTGGTCCCTCCGCAGCAAAGATCAGAAAAACTAAGTCAAACAGAGTCACACATCAATCTTGAAACCCTAAGCATCAAATAAAGAGATAAAGAACTCAGCCAAACACTGAATGGAATAAGAAACTGACCGAGAACAGAGAGGGAGGAGAGATACATGCAGAGGTCCTATCAGCTACCACAGCACGGATCCACTATCTTGGACTCCTATCAGATATCAGCAAACGGGGAATGAGAAAGTAGCTCCACAGAGCTTTCAGCAGGAGACAGAACAACCAGTAACAAGCAATATAGGCTTTCCCAACCCCCACCCTTCTTCATTCCCACTTAGCCTCCTCTGCTACCTGCAGCCACAGTCTCTTGGCTGGGAAGCACCAGATTCACCCCGGTGTTGCTTGGATTCCATGTGCCTCCACTGGCCGGCTCCCTGAGTGACTTTTGTTGGCTGCTGGTGTTGCTTTTTTCTGCTTCTTTAGATTTCTTCTTTACCTCTCACCACCTCACCCTCCTTTCTCTTAAATACCTGGCTCCGTGTGCCATCTTTGCTTCTTCCTGAAAGGCTGTGAAACACCGCTCCACTGAGAAACTGCATCCTGGCCCGTGCCACCACACTAGTGGTGCCCCTGGGGCTTTTTTGTTTGTTTGTTTGCTCTGATTTGTTCTGCTTTGATTTGTTTGTTTGTTTTCTTTTTCTTTTCTCAGTTTGGGAGCCCCTTTTAGCTGGGCAGTACCGCATGGCTTGGAAGCTACTCCCTTACTCTGTGCAGATGCACAGGGACATCCCTGGGGGCATTTCTTTTGTCTTGTTTTTTTTTTTTTTTTTTTTTGGTTTTGTTTTTGGGTTTTTTTTTTTTGTTTCTTTGTTTTGTTTTCTTCTCTCTTTTATTCCCTTTTTGCCTTTCTTCACTTCCAGTTGTTCAATTTATTTTTTTTTCTTTTATCCTTTTTCTTTTCTTTTTTTCATTTTTGTTTTTCCCCATTTCTTAGTCTCTCATCTCTCCACTCCAATAGCAAGCTCCCTTAGCACTCTTTTCTGCTTGTGTGTATGTTTTTGGCTCCTATTCCTCTCTCCTCTCTTTCATTTTTCCCATACCAATCTTAGCGCCACACATCACAATCTAACCCCTCCTTCCTGCCTACCTGCACCATGCGCTGAACATCACACTCCGAAGCAGCACAGACATGGCCTACTGGAACCTGCCCTGCACTGATTCCTGGTCCATGCTGTCAGCCCTAGTACTTGCCACAAACAACCCATCCCAGCAACTCCCCTTCAGCTGGACCTGCCCTGCTGTACCATACCTTAGTGACTGACCCTGCCGATTGGAGAAGGAGGTGAAAAGTATCATGCCCAAAGGCAAGCAAACAACAAAGAATGCATAGCCCGCCTGCTCAGACATAACCAAACATAACAAAAAAGCAGGACAAAACAAACAAATCTACAATCAATAAATGAGGAAAATAACCATTGAATGCCCCAAAGATGGAAGACAGTATCAAAACATTTACAAAAACAGGACAGGATGGTTCCAGTAGGCAACCAAAATAAAACACCAGATGACCTTCCAGTAGAAGAAAAGGCACTAGACCTAACTGATAGGGAATTCAAATCTCTAATATTCAGAGTTATCCAAGAGCTGAAGTGAAAAGCAGACAAAAATGAGGAAAGAATAGACAAATACATGGAAAAGGCAGACAAATTCATGGAAAATACAGACAAAAAAATGGAAGAATTCAAGAAAATAACACAGGAACAAAATGCTAAAATAAATTCACAACTAGAAATCATACAAAACAATTAGAAATTCAAAAGATAAACATGATTTCAGAAATGGACAGTGTCACAGAAGGGCTGAGGAGCAGATTTGAAATGGTGGAAGATACAATCAGTGAAACTGAAGACAAACACTTGGATACAACTCTGTTTGAGGAAAAATCAGAAAAAAAGAGCAAAGAAAAATGAAGAAACCCTGAGAATTATGTGGGATACAATCAAAAGCAAAAATTTGCAAGTGATCAGAGTTCCAGAACAGGGAGAGAAAACAGAAAACACAGAGAGGAACATTGAAGAATTGCTGACAGAAAACTTCCCCGATATCATGAAAGATGAAAAGCTGACTATCCAAGAAGCTCAATGAACCCCATATAGGAGAGACCCCAAAAGAAAATCACCAAGGCATATGATAATCACACTCACTAAAACCAAAGACAAAGAATCCTGAGAGCAGCTCGAGAAAAACAAAAAGTCACATACAGAGGAGAAACAATAAGACTAAACTCGGATTATTCATCAAAAACCATGCAGGCAAGAAGGCAATGGGATGATGACATATAAAACCTTGAAAGAAAAATATTGCCAGCCAAGAATAATATATCCTGCAAAACTCTCATTCAAATATGATGGTGAAATTAGGTCATTTCCAGATAAACAGAAATTAAGAGACTATGTAAAAACCAAACCAAACTTACAAGACTTATTAAAGGGAGTCCTTCGATCTGAGAACAAACAATATCAGACCACAGGCTGAATCTAGGCCACAGGATTTTACTAGTCAGATACCAACCTAGGAAATGAACTCTTAAGGACTATGCAAAATCAAAAGAATTACAACAGGGAACCAGAGAGGTTAATCTGTAAATGACAACAGCATCAGAACAAAAAAAGAGGGAATAAAGAGTAGGTATAGAACCTTCTAATGGAGAGGAAGGCAAGGCGATACCAAGTAATAGTAGACTGGTTCAAATCTAGGAAGATAAGGGTAAATTTCAAGGTAACCACAAAGAAAGATAACAAACCTAGTCACCAAAATAAAGAAGAAAAACATAAAGTCCCAATAAAAACAAAACCTACAAAAGCAAAAGAAATGAAAAAAATATCCACAATGTATATTTTCACCAAAAAAAAGGTCCTCTAAGCTCGAGAAGGGAGAGTGTTGACGTGTCGTGGGGTTGTTATCCAATGTCATAAAACAACATGGGTACTCACTGTTAAATGAGAAACTATTTGTTCTGTAAACCTTCATCTAAAGAACAAAAAAGAAGAAAATGAAAAGACAAGTTACAGACTGGGAGAAAATATTTGTAAATCACATAGCTGATAAATGATTTATATTCAGAATATATAAAAGACTCTTAAAATTCAATAATAATACAAACAAATTTAAAAATGGGTAAACATTTAAATAGACACTTCTCTAGAAAGATACATGACTGGCTAATAACCACATGAAAAGAAAAGACATAAAAAAAAAAATGCACCTCAACGCTTACCTCACAACATATACAAAAATTAACTTGAAATTGACCGCAGACTTTAAGTTAAGAGCTAAAAGTTTCTAGGAGAAAATCTTTATGAGCTTGGATTTGGCAAATATTTCTTAACTACAACACAAATGGAATGTGCTATAAATCATTAATTTGTATTTCATCAAAATTAAAAACTTTTGCTCTTCAAAAAATACTGGGAAAAGGAGAGAAAAAACACTGGGAGAAAATATTTGCAAGACATATTTCTGAAAAAGGACTTTGATCTAGATTATATAAACAATTCTTATAAATAAATAATAAGAAAAATAACTCAGTGGAGGAAAAAATTTATAGAATAATTGAAAAGAGTCTTCATCAAGGAAGATATATAGATGGCAAATGAGATGCTCAACATCATTAATCATTAGGAAAATAGAGATTAAAATCAAAATGACTGATCATACCAAGTGTTGAAAATGATGGAGAGCAACTGGAATTCTCATACATTGCTGATGGGAAAGTAAAATAGTACAACTAGCTTGGACAGTTATTTAAAGATTAAATGTACACTTATCATATGAACAAACCATTCCATTCCCAGGCTGTTGTTTCCCCCAACCCCCAAAGAAATTAAAGCATATGCCCACACAAAGAATTGCACAGAAATATTTACAGCAACTCTTTTTTTGTTAGAGACAAACAGTAGCAACCACTCAAATGTCTATGAATTGTTTAATGTATAAACACATTACAGCATATTCATACAATGGAATACTACTACTAAGCAATAAAAGAAGCAAAACAATTAAGAACATAGATAGATCTCAAATAAATTACATTGAGTGAAAGAAGTCAGACAAGAAAGAAAACATACTATATATATATATAGAGAGAGAAAAGACATTTAATAAAATTCTAGAAAATGCAAACTAATCTATAATGACAGAATGTGGATAAGTAGTTGCCTAGGGATGAGAGCTTTAAAGGGTGAGGGAGGCAGAGGTTACAAAGAAGCACAAGAAAATATCTGTGGATGATAGAAATGTTCATTACCTTGTCTGTGGTGATGGCTTGATTTATATTTATATATATATATATATAAATGTATCAAATTGTACACTTTAAAAATGTATAGTTTATTGTATGTCATTTATATCTCGACAAAACTGTTCAAAAAATAATACCAAGTTTGACAGAAAGTCTTGTATATGTGAAACTGGACTTCAGCAAATGCAGTGAAGTTTGAAAACTTCTACTGCGACAGCTCTGGATATTCCTATTAGGAGATGAACACTAGCTGTTCAACTTTAAGCAAAAAATATAACAGAGTAGAAAACTGGGACTGCTACGTCTTTTCCTGCTATCCATGGCTTAATAAAGAGAGGTTAGTAAGTGGTTATATATAATTAGTCACTTACATACTGTCATGGACTGAATTGTGTTTCCCCAAAAATATGTGTATCAATTTGGCTAGGCCATGGCTACCAGTATTGTGTGATTGTCCACCATTTTGAGATCTGATATGATTTTCCTGTGTATTGTAAATCCTATCTCTATGATGTTGATGAGATGGGATTAGCGGCAGTTATGTTAACGATGCAGGACTCAGTCTACAAGATTGGATGATGTCTTGATCCAGTCTCTTTTGAGATATAAAAGAGAGAAGTGAGCTGAGAGACATGGGGACCTCATACCACCAAGAAAACAGCACTGGGAACAGAGCACGTCCTTTGGATCTGGGTTCCCTATGCAGAGAAGCTCTAGACCAAGGGAAGATTAATGACAAAGACCTTTCTCCAGAGCTGACAGAGAAAGAAAGCCTCCCCCTGGAGCTGGCACCCTAAATTTGCACTTCTTGCCTACTAGACTGTGAGAGAACAAATTTCTCTTTGTTAAAGTCATTTACTTGTGGTATTTCTGTTATAGCAGCACTAGATGACTAGACACATACCTACATTTACTGTCTAAAAATCTATCTACAGATCATTGCTAGCTTTGTTTTGTGTCTTCAAAATCAGTCTCAATTCTTCCATTTTAAAGAATTCCATTCAGCCAACATTAAAATAGAAATCCTAACCTAAGCAGCCGAAATGAAACCTCAGTCTTCATTTTGGTATAGACAAGGGCTATTCCTGATTAAATATGCCAGGATGCCAATCATCCTGATATTGGTCCCACCGTTAGCCCCTAGACAAAGACTATACCTCATATGGGATTTCCAAGCCACCTAGTGAGACCTCAGTGTTGAAAAACATTTGGAGGCAAAACTTGAGAATACATGGAAAGAAGAACTTGCTTTCCTAGATAAAGGAACATGAGTTCCCTTGTATACAAGCATAAGTCATGCTTGTTTCTTTTAGCTCTGTAATCTCTCTAAAGAGTCTTAATCTCAGAAGCTTCTCACAGAACAAGGCAATGCTGCAGGTGACTTCAGTAAGGCCTCCCGGCGTGTCACTGATTCACCCTTGGAAACACAGTTCAGAACATTATCCTGAATGAAGAGCTTTTGTTTTATATTACATAATTTTCTGAGTCATTTTAATATGCCAATACTATTTTCAATTTGTATTCATCTGAGACCGTCTCATCTAAGGAATGAGAAATTTGCATGCAATGCTTTGATGAAAGGTGACTTTTGAAAGTCTTAATTCTCATAAATACATATTAAAATAAGCATTACATCACTTAATTCTGCCACAAAGATTTATATGGGTGACTCAGATTCTTCTTTGGTTTTTCTTCCCATTCAGATTGAATTTTTTGGAAATGAAAATAAACTAAGCCAACTTTGTGGAAAACTGTACTGTCATTCTTATTTGTGTTCTGTGCATTTGCAGCCAAATTTCTATTTTAAATAAGATGTCCTTCTGTATTCTCTGCATCAACAGATTGGCAAAGACTGATCAAATTTTCTTCATTTCAAAAATGTTCCAGGTATTCTACTTACTGTTTTCTCCAATGTCTTAATTTGATTCATTCTCGGGCTTTTTTAACGGTAAACTAAATGTCCAGAACCACGGTAAGTAATGATAAATGGTGATATATGGATGAAAAAGATTAATTCATAGCCCCAAGGAATATTCTAATCTGGTAGATTTATACAAATATTATCATTTGTGCTGAGATGCCCTTCCTTCTGCTCACTGTAGTTAATGCAGAGGAGGAAAGAAACACAGAAATCCGGAAAAGGGGATTAGGCATGGTACCTTCCAAGATTAAGTTAATACAGTTGGAAAATGCATAATAGAGAGCATATGAATCTTATAAGATAGATATTGACAAGAGCTTAACCTGGACAGTTAAGAAGACTGGTTAAAAAAAAAAAAAAAAACTCAGGGAAGGCCAGAGAAAACAAGATAGGAAATGGAATGCAAGCAGTGTAAGAGCCAGTCCAAACGTCCTTTCTCCCCTCCCTTGCCTACCCACAGGACTTGCAGCAACCACCTGTCAAAATCCAGACCATAAGAACAATTAATCACAACACATGCCAAATCTTCTCCCATATGATTTGCAAGTTATAAAATATGGCAAATGCCTTGTTCACTGCTGGGAAATGACCTGTGACCCTGGGAAAGAGAGAAGGCAAAGACTTGGAGAGGGGAGAAGAAAAGGAATTTAAAAAACAGAAGCACTGTGAGCTGCAGAGAAGGGGATTGGTCGAGGAGGTGAAAAAAAGAAGAATTCAGAAAGGAAAAGAGATTCTTATTTGGAAGATGGGGATGAGTTAAACTAGAGGATGCAATGCATAACTTTCTATTAACATGCTCAGTGTGTACACTCTGAATTTTACCACTGAAAGCACTAAGCAAAGAACTGTTTGAACATTCTTTGGGATTCATTATGTGTGCTTGTTCGCCTGACAAAAAAATGGTTAATAGATGCTCCTCCACCACCACCACTGACTTAGCTATATTAGGCAACTGTAAGAGCAAAGGAGCAAAGAACGAAACCATTCAGAGAAACACCATAATCAAAGAATCAAGAAAGTGGTCTCCTTTGACCACTTCTTTTTTTCCCTCCCCAGAGTAAAGCTACCAATGTTCTTTTGGGACCAAAGAGAAAGAGCCTGGTGTTTGGAAATAGGTATAAGGCAATAGTTACTAGATGACATAAGAGAAGCATATGGCTCAAAGAAGGAGATACCACTACTCATGGTGATCAGGGAAAGCTTTATGGAAAGTATAATGATTGAGGAGAATCGAACTGACAGATTGGACTAGGAAGAGAAGACACTGCGAGTAAAGAGAAGCAAAACCAAAGAGGCAAACGCAGGAAACCATACGAGAATGACTAGAACATACAGTGCATCTAGGGAAGTCTTAGAAAATAAAGCTTTGTGCAAAGGGGGGTGGATGAGAAAATATTTTGAACTGAATAAAAATGAAGATAAGACATATCAAAATTTGTGGAATGCAACCAAAGCAATGCTCCAGAAGAAATCTATAGCATTAAATGTTTATTTTGGAAAAGAAGAAAGGTCTCAGAATAATAATCTAATTTCCACCTTAAAAAAACTAGAAAAAGAGCACACTAAATCCAAAGCGAGCAGAAGAAAGGGAATAGTAAAAGATAAGAGCAGAAAACAATAAAACTGAACAGAGAACATTCATACAACAAAAAACTGGTCTTTTCAAAAAAATCAGCAAAACTGATAAACCACTAGCCAAACTGACCAAGAATTAAAGAGAGAAACATAGTGTCAAACCAGTATGTATTATATTATAATTACTGTATTACAATGCCATACTGTTTTGATCACAGTAGCTTGAAAAATCAGGTACTGTGAGTCCTCCAACTTTGAGCCTCTTTTGGCTTTAAATTATTTTGGCTATTCTAGTTATTTTACTTTTCCATAAAAATTTTAGAATCAGCTTGTTTATACAACTAGTGTCACTAAACTGCACATATGAAGAATGCTGAGATGACAAATTTTTATTACAAACATATTAACCACAATTAAAAAAAAAAACAGTATTGTATTGGTAAGAAGCCTGGGTGCAGCAGCGGTTAGAGCGCTCGACTGCTACCCAAAAGGTCAGCGGTTCAAACCTACCGGCCACTCCGTGGAAGAAAGATGTGGTAGTCTGCTTCCATAAAGATTTACAGCCTTGGAAACCCTATGAGGCAGTTCTACTCTGTCCTATGGGGTCACTATGAATCAGAATTGACTCGATGGCAGTGGGTTTGGTTTTCTGGTTTTATCGTATTGGTGAAAGACAAAGATCAGTGGAAAAGGACAGAAAATACGGACAAGTATCCACAAAAATATATAGTCAATTGATATTTAGCAGTCTTCTTAACAAATGTTGCTAGAACCATTGGAAGTATAGTCTTTTCAACAAATGGTGCTGAAACCACTGGACGTCCATACGCAAAAATACTAAATCTTGATCTTTGCCTCACATCTTACAAAAAAAAAAACTCAAAATAGATCACAGACCTAAATGTAAAACTAAAAAAACTAGAACAAAACAAAAGAGACTTTCTTTATGCACTTGGGTTAGGCAAAGAAATCTTAGATATGCCACCAAATTAAAAATCCATTTGAAAAATTGATAAATTAGACTTCCTCAAAATTAAAAACTTTTGCTTTATGAAAGACACTGTTCATAGAACGAAAGGACAAATTATAGACTGAGAGAAAAAGCACACATCTGACAACAGACTTGTATGCTGTTTTGTGGTTAGGTGCCGTCTAGCCAGTTCTGATTCATAGTGACCCTAGGTACAACAGAACAAAACACTGCCCGGTCTTGTGCCATGCCCACGATACTTGTTATGCTTGAGCCCATTGTTGCAGACACTGTGTTAATCCATCTTGGTGACAGTCTTCCTCTTTTTCGTTGACCCTCTACTTTACCAAGCATGATGTATGTCCTTCTCCAGGGACTGATCCCTCCTGACAATATGATCAAACTATGTAAGACGTAGCCTCACCATCCTTGCTTCTAAGGAGCATTCTGGTTGTACTTCTTCCAAGACAGATTTGTTGTTCTTTTGGCAGTTCATGGTATATTGAATATTCTTTGCCAACACCACAATTCAAAGGTGTCAATTCTTCTTCAATCTTCCTTATTCATTGTCCAGCTTTCACATTTATATAATGTGATTGAAAATAGCATGGCTTGGGTCAGGCGCACTTTAATCCTCAAGGTGACATTTTGCTTTTCAACACTTTAAAGGGGTCTTTTGCAGCAGGTTTGCCCAATGGAATGCATCATTTGATTTCCTGACTACTGCTTCCATGGGTGTTCATTGTGGATCCAAGTAAAATGAAATCCTTGACAACTTCAATCTTTTCTCCATTTATCATAATGTTACTTATTGGTCCAGTTGTGAAGATTTTTGTTTTCTTTATGTTGAAGTGTAATCCATACTGAAGGCTGTGGTCTTTGATCTTCATCAGTAAGTGCTTCAAGTCCTCTTCACTTTCAGCAAGCAAGGTTGTGTCATCTGCATAACACAATCCTGATGCCCTGTTCTTCTTCATATAGTCCAGCTTCTCTGATTATTTGCTCAGCATACAGATTGAATAGGTATGGTGAATGGATACAACCCTGATACACACGTTTCCTGACTTTAAACCACGAAGCATCCCCTTGTTCTGTCCCAACAACAGCCTCTTGATCTATGCACAGGTTCCTCATGAGCACAATTAAGTGTTCTGGAATTCCCATTCTTCGCAACGTTATACATAATGTGTTATGATCCATATAGTTGAATGCCTTTGCATAGTCAATAAAAGCATCTTTCTGGTATTCCTTGCTTTCAGCCAGGATCCATCTGACATCAGCAATGATATCCCTGGTTCCACGTCTGCTTCTGAATCCAACCTGAATTTCTGGCAGTTCCCTGTCGATATTCTGTGGCAGCTGCTTTTGAATGATCTTCAGCAAAATTTTACTTGGCATGTGATAGTAATGACATTGTTCAATAATTTTTGCATTCAGTTGGATCACCTTTCTTGGAAATAGGCGTAAATATGATTCTCTTCCAGTTGGTTGGCCAGGCAGCTGTCTTCCAAATTTCTTGGCATAGACGAGTGAGTACTTCCAGTGCTGCATCTGTTTGTTGAAACATCTCAACTGATATTCCATCAAATCCTGAAGACTTGTTTTTCGTCAGTGTCTTCAGTGTAGCTTGGACTTCTTCCTTCAGTACTGTCAGTTTCTGATCATATGCTACCTCTTGAAATGGTTGAACATCGACCAATTCTTTTTGGTATAATGACTCTGTGTATTCTTTCCATCTTATTTGATGCTTCCTGAGTCATTTAATATTTTCCCCCATAGAATCCGTCACTACTGCAACTCAAGGCTTGAATTTTTTCTTCAGTTCTTTCAGCTTGAAAAATGCTGAGCGTGTTCTTCCCTTTCAGTTTTCTATCTCCAGTTCTCTGCACGTGTCATTACAATACTTTACTTTGTATTCTCGAGCCACCCTTTTAAATCTTCTGTTCAGCTCTTTTACTTCATCACTTCTTCCTTTAGCTACTTGACGTTCAAGAGCGTTCAGAGTCTCTTCTGACTTCCATTTTGGTCTTTTCTTTCTTTCCTGTCTTTTTAGTGACCTCTCACGTTCTTCGTGTATGATGTCCTTGATGTCATTCCACAACTCATCTGGTCTTCGGTCATTAGTGCTCAATGCATCAAATCTATTCTTGAGATGGTCTCTAAATTCAGGTGGAATATGCTCAAGGTTGTACTTTGGCTCTTGTGGACTTGTTCTAATTTTCTTCAGTTTCAACTTGAACTTGCATATGAGTAACTGATGGTCTGATCCGTAGTCAGCCCCAGGCCTTGTTCTGACTAATGATATTGAGCTTTTCCAGAGTCTTTTTCCACAGATGTAGTCAATTCCTGCGTATTCCATCTGGCGAGGTCCATGTGTATAGTCTCCATTTATGTTGTTGAAAAAAGGTACTTGCAATGAAGAAGTTGCTGGTCTTGCGAAAGTCAGTCATACAATCTCCGGCGTCGTTTCTATCACCAAGGCCATATTTTCCAAACTCTGGATCTTTCTTCTTTGTTTCCAACTTTCACATTCCAATCACCAGTAATTTTCAGTGCATCCTGATTGCATGTTTGATCAATTTCACACTGCAGAAGTTGGTAAAATCTTCAGTTTCTTCATCTTTGGCTTTAACGGTTGGTGCATAAATTTGAATAACAGTATTAACTGGTCTTCTTGTAGGCATTTGGATATTATTCTATTACTGACAGCGTTGTACTTCAGGAAAGATCTTGAAATGTCCTTTTTGACAATGAATGCAGTGCCATTCCTCTTCAAGCTGTCATTCCCAGCATAGTAGATCATATGATTGTCTGATTCAAAATGACCAATACCAGTACATTTCAGCTCACTAATGCCTAGGATATTGATCTTTATGTGTTCCATTTCATTTTTAAATGACTTCCAATTTTCCTAGGTTCATACTTCATACATTCCATGTTCTGATTATTAATGTATGTTTGCAGCTGTTTCTTCTCATTTTGAGTCATGCCACATCAGCAAATGAAGGTCCCAAAAGCTTGACTCCATCCATGTCATTAAGGTCGACTCTACTTTGAGGGGGCAGCTCTTCTCCAGTCATATTTTGACTGCCTTCTAACCCGAGAGGCTCATCTTCTAGCACTGTATCAGACAATGTTCTGCTACTATTCATAATGTTTTCACTGGCTAATTCTTTTCAGAAGTAGACTGCTGGCTCCTTCTCCCTAGTCTTAGTCTGGAGGCTCAGCTAAAATCTGTCTACCATAGGTAACCCTGCTGGTATCTGAATACCAGTGGCATAGATTCCAGCATCACAGCAACAAGCAAGCTCCCACAGTGTGACAAACTGACACACACGTGGGACAGACTTGTATACGTAATATGACAAAAACTCTCAAAACTCAACAATAAGGAAACAAATAACCAATAAAAATATGGGTAAAAGATATACTGATGACAAATAAGCAAATGAAAATATGATCACATTATTAATCACCAGGGAAATGTAAATTAAAATCACAATCAGATACTACTACATACATATTAACACACCTAAAAAAAAGTTTAAAAAAAGCCAACAACACCAAGTGCTGACAAGGGTCCAGAGTAACTGGAACTCTCATACATTGATGTCGGAAATACCAAATGGTACAAGCATTCTATAAAGTAGTTTGGCCGTTTCTTATAAAGTTAAACATATACTTCTATTTAACCCAGCTATTCCACATCGAGGTATTTACCCTCAAAAAATGATAATTTATGTTCACACAAAAACTTGTGTGTGAATGTTTATAGCACTGTCTTAGTTACCTAGTGCTGTTATAACAAAAATACCACAAGTGGGTGGTGCTAACAAAAAGAGATTTATTTGCTCACAGTTCAAGAGGATAGAAGTCTGAATTCAGGGTGCAGGCTCTAGGAGAAGGCTTTCTCCTTCTGTCGGCTCTAGAGGAAGGTCCTTGTCTCTTCTGAGCTTCTGATCCTGGGCATTATTCATGTGGCTTGGCATCTCTCTTCCCCTATCTCTGCTTCTCTTGCTTGCTTCTTTAATCTCTTTTATATCTCAAAAGAGATGGATTTAAGACACACCCTACACTAACTCTGTTGCATTAACATAGCAAAGACAATCCATTTCCAAATGGGATTATAACACAGGCAGAGAGTTTAGGATTTACAACACATATTTTAGGGGGACACAATTCAGTCTGTAAGATTCCACCCTTGGCTCCCCCAAATTCATGTCCTTGCCACATTCAAAACACATTCACCGCATTGCATCATCCCAAAAGTCTTGAATCAACTCCAAGTCCAAAATCTCACTTCTGAATCATCTAAATCAAATATGGGTGAGACATTAGGCATATTCCATCCTGGGGCAAAATTCCTCCTCATCTGTAAATCTAGAATACAAGTTATCTGCTTCTAAAATACAGTGGTGGAACAGGCACAAGGTAGACATTTTCATTATAAACGGGTGAAATTGGAGGGAAATAAGGACTAACAGGCACCAAGTAAGTCCAAAACCTGGCAGAACAATTTACATTAGCTCTCAAAGCTTGAAAATAATCCTTTGTTCCTTGGGACTATCTGTGCAATGGCCCCTACCATCTAAACTCTGGGTGTTGGCCACTCCCTCTGGATTCTGGTTGGAGGCCCCTCAGCCCTGGGCTTCAGCTGTGCTCTCCAGGCCCACTGGGATGGCAACTCTGCTCCCTCCGCTTTGGGCAGCCCCATTCTCCTAGTCCATCTGAGTGGCAACCACACCCCTTTGTCCCCAGCAGGCCCCATTCTTCTGTCCCTTAGGCATGGAAGCCCAGCCCCCTCAGCTTTGGGCAACAACCCCACTCCCATGGCACATCTGAATGGAAGCCCCACACTCTGGAACCAAATTGGCAAAGATCCGACTCTTTGAAACTTAGGATGCTGCGGCCCCATCCTTCGAGATCCAGGAGATCATGTCCCCACCCTTTGAAACTGAGAAATCTCTGCTTTCTGTACTCCTTCGACAGTTCTGCTGATCTCCAAGCTGCTCCCAGGATGGTCCTCTACTTTTCTTGGAGGACAACAGATGTAGCCCCTTTGGCCTGTTTCCTGCCTGTAGAATTCCAAGACGCAGACAGTTGTCTTTCCTTTCATTCTTTCTCTGTCCCCTTCAGTCTAAGCTAATGGGTTTTCTGCTGTGGTAGTTGGTTAGAGCCATCAGTCAGAGGCTTAATCTCTTTAACAAAAGATTGTGTATCCACGTCCTCAGTGAACATTTAGGACACATTTCTTTAGTTTGTACAACAGAATTTTCTAAATCTTTAAGTTTTGTTTTCATTCTGCACAGTTAATTTTCTCTTTCCTCTCATATTTTACTATAAGCAGCAAGAAGATATCACATGGTGCCTTTAAGATCTTGCTTAGAAATCTCATCAGCCAGGTAGTCAAGTTCATCACTTACAAGTTCTACCTTCCACCAAACATTTGGACATAATTCAGATAAGTTCTTTGCCACTGCATAAAAAGCATCACCATTCCTCCATTGTCCAATCACATGTTCATCATTCTCTTTTAAAGCGTCACCAGAAGCAAATTTAATGTCCACATTTCTAGCAACATTCTGTTGCTGGTGCCATGTGTATTCTCTAAGACAACAGAGACTTTGTTTACACGTCTCTTCACTTCCTTCTGAGCCCTCATCAAAATCATTTTGGTGTCCATAACTCTAACAACAGTCTTTCAAGGCAACCTAGGCTTTTACTATTAGGCATCTTAAAACTCTTTCAGCCTCTACCCACTAACCAATTGCAAAACTGCTTCCACATTTTAGATAACTGTTAGAGCAGCATCCCACTCTTCCAGTACTAAATTCTGCCTTAGTTATCTGGTACTACTATAACAGAAATACCACAAGTGGGTGGCTTTAACAAACAGAAGTTTATTTTCTCACAGTTCAGGAAACTAGAAGTCTGAATTCAGGGTGCCAGCTCTAGGAGAAGGCTTTCTGTCTCTGTTGGCTCTGAAGGAAGGTCCTTATCTCTTCTGAGCTTCTGCTGCTGGACAATCTTCATGTGGCTTGGCATCTTTCTTCCCCTATCTCTGCTTCTCTTGGGCTTATTTAATCTCTTCTATATCTCAAAAGAGATTGACTTAAGACACACCCTACACTAATCCTGTCACATTAACATAACAAAGACAACTCATTCCCAAATGGGATTATAACCACAAGCATAGAGGTTAGGATTTACAACATATATTTTTGGAGGACATAATTCAATCCATAACAAGTATCATTATTCATAATTGCCAAGAACTGTAAAGTACCCAAGTCTCCTTCGATGGATGAATGAATAAGAAAACTGTAGTATATCTATACAGTGGAATACAATTCAGCAATAAAAATGAATGAACTATTGATATATGCAACAATGTGGCTGAATCTCAAATGGATTATGATAACTAAAAGAATCCAGATTGAAAACATTGCATAATGTATGATTCCATTTTTATCAAATTCTGGAAAAGGCAAAGCAATAGGGACAGAAAGAAGATCCTTGCCAAGGATTAGAGGTGGAAGGAGAGTTTAAATACAAAGGGACATTATGATGAAAGATTTGGGGTGATGAAATCTATGTATTCTGATTGTATTGACTGTTACCTGACTATGCATTTCTCACAACTTATAGGGCTGCATATCAGAAAAGAAAAGAAATTTCATACCATGTAAATTTAAAAATAAAACAAAATTAAATTCAATAAAATCCAAATAGATTAGGACTAAGATATGGAATGTTTGTCTTTAACTAGTAAATAAGAGGGAGCAAACAATGATTATTGAGCAGGAGAATGACACAAATAATTTTATATTTCAAGAAAATTCCCATGACAGAATACAGGATAAATTAGATATTGGAGGAATAGAGAGAGGAAGGAGAAAGTTGGACTAAAGGAAAGAAAACCAGTGAGGAGATTACTGCAATAGTCTAGGCCTGATCTACTGTGATGATGTGAGAATGGAAATGGAATGACAAAGGATGAAAATATCAAGAGGACATGATTCTAGCAAAAAGAAAAAGCAAAGAATCCAAGGTCACTCACAGTAACTAAGCCAATAGTGATACCATTTGTAAAAATAGGGTAATCTGGAATAGTATAGTATTTGGTCAGACAGATACTGAGCTCTTATCTGAAAGAAAAGTCTAGATGGAAAACAAGATCTAGATAGTTCTAGATCTCTGAAGTGCAGAATGGGTTAGGGAATTGATTCATCAATCTAAAGATGATATTTGAAACTTTGGGGATGGATGAAACTCCAAATTAACAGAAAGGTGAGTAAAAGAATGGAAACAAAGAGAAAGGAAGGAAGGGGAAGGATAATGGCAGAATCTTAATTAACTTCTGCTATTAATGCATAAAGGAGTCCTGGTGGTGCAGTAGTTAAGTGCTCACTGCTAACCGAAAGGTTGGCAGTTTGAAACCACCAGCTGTAGAAGAAAGATGTGGCAGTCTGCTTCTGTAAAGATTACAGTCTTGGAAACCCTACAGGGCAGTTCTACCCTGTCCTACAGGGACACTATGAGTCAGAATTAACTTGGTGGCAATGGGTTTGGTTTGGCAACAGGTATAAATACGTATTCATTTCCTAATTTCGTAGAGGCAGTTATATTTATTTTTTCATCAACCTACAGAGGGTCTTCTCAACTCCTCATCCCCTGTCCATTGAAAGAAGATATCATTAATAACTTCCAAGATTAGGTACTTGGCATGTTATGAGGTTCATAACGAAGATGCTCTACTAGGAGCACATTCAGAAGTATTTAGTAAACGAAACTCTCCTCCTCTAGACAAGAGTCAGTGCCAAAATGAAATTACTTATTACCACCAAAAGTAACTCATATTTTTCTAGCACAAACTTAGTATAGCCTTTGCTCCATTTTTTTTTTCAGCTTCATACTTTTACAGCTATGACCCTTGCTGATGATATGGTATGAATATTAAATATCATCAGCAGCTGACCTTTATCATTTTCATATTTTAATTCCCCAGTATAGTTACACTGAGACGCCCCCCAAAAAACTAGCATGATTTAAATAAAGAGACATGACATGACCCTACTTTACCTATATTTGGACAAACTGTCTTCCAAGGTTACTTATGTCATTGTGTAAATCAAACTCCACTGCTTATAGGCTACAATATTTTTTTTTTTTTAAATCTCAAATAGAGTCAAAGGCTGTTGCTAAGTCAACAAAGGAAGAAACTACAGTATAAGTTGAACGTTTATGTAGTGGAGAACCTTTTGCATTATTAGGGTTGAAAAGTGTTTGCAAAGGATTATGAGAGGCAATTCTTGAGTGACTGAGCCTACTTTCAATTGCTCAGATTTTTGCACTTATTTTGCTTTTTTTAATTATTATTTTTTTCACTAGGTGGTGAGATGCTAAAAAAAAAAATCAATTCTGAGGCTTCTTCCTGTTGATGTTTTGAAGACAAAGGTGTAAAGTCTCACTTCACTGTCATTTTACAGCTTAACTAGAGACAAGTGAAAGATTAAAAACTACAAGATCAGAAGATGACGTTTTCAAAACTATTCTTGGCCAGATAAGCATTCTTTAAGAAAAAAAAATAATTCTCTAATTAGCAAGAAAATATTTTATCTAAAAATTAATTAAAACACTATATTACCCCAAATACAATACTTATCTTTATCGCTTTTGTTTAGGTTCTCACCATTCCTTACCTTGTTAGTTAAAACCAACTCTAGTTTATTATCCTCCTTCAAGCCTTGTTGAGCCTCCATACAGTCCTCTAAATGCCACTAAAGAGATCGTGCAAAAATAAAATCTGATGCCATTCTCTGACTTAACAAAAACTTTCAATTAATTTGAAAAAAATCAAAACCAAAATCCGTAGCCTGTCACACAAAGCAGTTCACAATCCAACTGCAGCATACCTCAGAAGCCCTGTATTTCCAGTGTCCACCTCCCCATTATCCTGACAAACTCACACCTTTCACTCTAACAAAGCTAAATTGCTTACCATTGACTGGAAAAGTCATACCTTTTCCAACGCTATGACTGTTACCAGGGCAAGGGCTAAAGTGAGAAGAGTGAGGCACTCACTTCAGGCACAAAGTTTAAAGGGGCACCAAAACTCAGTAATCAAGATATATATTTTAATGCAGTATTTTTAAAAATCAAAATCAATGTAAAAAATCCATGATGAATACAATAACAAAATTTTAAATAAAGACAGTATCAGTTATGCCTGCCTGAAATCCAACACAAACACACACACACACCTGCTTTACCATTTCTCTGCTTAGGAAAGTCTTATTATATTTAAAGATTAACTTAAATGTCACCTCACTGAGGGAACTCTCCTACCTTTTGGGAGAGGAGGGCACTTTCTCTGCCCTCTAACTCTAACACCACTTAACTCTTCTCTGATTACATTGTACTTATCTCTCTACATATAGCCTTCTCCACTGAACTATGAGAACTTTTAAACCATCTCTGCATCCCAGTAATTAATATATATTAGGAGCTCCACAAAGACCTGCTGTATGAGTAAAAAGATAGGTTAAGATAAGTAGAGAGGGAGATACAGGACTTCGAGTCAATAACAGGAATTCGAAATCCAGCTTCACAACTCATGTATTTATCAATTTTATGATGCTAGGTAAATCTCTGAACCTCAGTTTCCTTAACTTTGGACTAAGGATAACCTTACTTCCACAGGGTTTTTGTAAGCTAGACACTTAATAAATTTTTGGAAGAGAGGGCAAATAAAGAGAATAGAGATTTATTCATTCATTTGGAACAAAGAAGGTAGACAGATAGGGAGGGTAATGTGATTTATCCAACAAAAGGAACTGCACGTTTGAAAACAGAGAGAGAAAAAGCATCAAGTACACTGTTTGGGGAACTGCAAGTGGTTCAGCATGGCTTTATATAAACAGTGATGGAGTGGCAGAGGATGAGACAAGAAACAAAGCAGACAGAGCCCAGACCTTGTCTGATATCCATCTAAGGAGTCTAAACCCCTTCCAAAAATATATGGTGTAACTGAGTTAACCTTGAATTAGCAGGAATGAGTTTTCTGACAGAATTTTAAATGGGGTTCAAGAGCTACTTTTGAGTATATGGAGAAAAAGAAAAAATTAAGCGATTTTACTTTAAAGCTTATGAAATATTGTCTATGCGAAATGCACCACAGAACAGGATTTTAAAAGGAAGTTATAGTGGAGATGTAAGAAAAGAAAGCAATTCTTGAGATATTAAGGAAGTAGAATATATAAGATACAGCAACAGGCTGAAAGCAGCAAGGAGATTCTTGAAAGTGAGGTATTTAGGGTGGAAGTATAAGGCATGAGGAAATATAATGCATAAACAGAAAGACCAGCATTTAGAATTTTTCTAATGTAAAATGGGCACCAAAGCATCTGATATTAGTGCTAGTCTCTTTCCTCAAAACACCAGTTCTATAGTTTTGTCTAAACATTGCTTGGATCTCAGATGTTGTCTTCCTTGTCTTCCTGCACATCAACGATTAAGCAGGCAGGAAGAAAGGGAGGAAAAGAATGAAAGCCACTATAGTACACATTATGTGCTACTTTTAGCATGGGAAATAGTATCTCAGAGAAGACAAATAGCCCTGCTAAAATAATTATCCAAACAAAAAAGCAGACATATGAAAATATATAAAAAGAAATGGGATATCACGAATCCAGCAAGGCTTACATTTAGGAAGAAAATGCATTATTACCATTTGTCTCTCAATTCACATACTGACATTACAATAGGAAGGTTATCAGTCAAGGTTCTGGCAGGATGCAGGTGGCATAATCAGAAGTCACTTCTCACGATAATATACCAAGTTGTAAAAAGTATTAATGAAGGGACTAGCTACAAAGATATGAGGGGGTTAAGGGAAACCAGTAAATATTGATGATGCACCCAAGGACAAGCAACAGTGGGAAGCTATTGCCATCTCTAAGAGTAAAGGGGCAAGAGGGGGAGCAGTTGCAGAACTCAGGGGACATTTTAGCTACAGCTCTCGAAATGGGCTGTCTGACAGGAACTGTGACTTATAGGAATGCAGCCACTGCCTATCCTCAGGCCAGCAGGGCAGGAACTAAACTCTCTCTTCCCAGTCTCTAACCTCATGCTGGTGCATCCCATTTGCTCCATCCAAATGGATACAAAAAGGCAACAGAACTCAGTTGGTACTGTTCATGGAGGCCAGTCTGAGACAAAGAGCAGGGTGACAAAGAGTGGAGATTAATAGACAATGGCAAATGGAGAATATCCAGCCCCCTGATACCAGAAACTCTTTGTCATACTTCTCTACACACACATTCCACCACCGCTACCTCATCACCTCTACTCAGCATCAAACAGAATGCTTTGCACATAATTGGCCCTCAATAAATGCTTAATGAATAAAAAATAATGGTACAGATGTTTTCAGCAAGGATTAGAATAAGCAGGAAGAAAGAACCAAAAGACAAAAGAAAAGCAAATCATATCTAAGCTCAACCTCCTTGGGTCCTCTTTCCACTTTTATAAATCTTTAAGGAATCCTAGGAGAAGAGAAGGTACCAGACAGAAGTGAGAGAAGAGACATTTTTCACATTTTCAGATGGTGTTCTAAATCTACCCACTTCAAAATCATCTCCACATTTTATTTCATGCCAGCCCCCTTCTACCCTTGAAATACCCTCTCCATTCCTCTCCACCAGTCTTCACTCAGTATCCTCTGTATGCCAAGAAGTTTGTTTGTTTTTCCCTTATTTTGTTTCTTCTCTACATTAATGCACAATATCATTATGAACTTATTTACCTTTTTCTCTGTAAAGTACTTCTTGCTTTTTAGGTGTGTATACCCTGACATAGTACCCTGAAAGAGAAGAGGGAAGGGATCTAACATAAATTCAAAATATACTACACACCAACTGCTTTACATATGCCGTCTCTTTATTCTTCACAATTATCCAGCAATATAGACATTGTTAATCTCTGTTCATAGATGCAGAAAGTCAGAAAAGCTAATTTCCTCAAAACTACGTAGTGGGTGGAGATTCAAAACCAAGTTCCATATACCATATTCCTAGCCAAAAAATAAAAATAAAAAGTTCACATACTCCCACCCTTTCTCTATCTCTCACTTCCCATCATTCATCACTTGTGGTAGCTTTATTGCATTAATGACCCCAATTCTTCATAACCCCCTTCCTCCCCATCCATGTCCTTTGCCCTGTGACTTTGCAGTTCTTCCCATTGCAGAGGGGGAGTATAGTTCCCTGCCCCTTGACCTTGGACTTAGCCTTCGGCTTCACCAGTGGAGTATCAGCAGCACGGTATAACCAAAAGCTTGTAAAGTACTTGCCCAATAGAGCTTGCTCTCCGGCTCCTCTCTCATTGTCTTAAGAACATGCCCAACTTGGACCATGGGTCCAGGAGAAGAATGAGAGGTGCAGATACAAGGCACAGACACAAATCACCTCAGCCAAGCCCAGCCAAGATCAACTGACTTCCAGACACATGAGTGAACCCAGCAGAGTCACCCAGACAAGGCCAGCTAAGATCAGCCAACCTGCAGATCTGCATAATAAATGACTGCTGTTTTAAAAACAGCAACAATAAAAACTCTGATTTTAAATTCCTGCTGTTCTGCTATACCACATTACTCTTAGGCCTAACACTGACTTGCCCTATGATCCTGGAAATACTGATCTCTTTGAACCTCAATTCTCCATTGTAGGAGAAGAGACTTTTCCTACAATGGTCTCCAAAATCTCCATGTTTTAAAATTCTATGATTTTATTTTTACTGTATTTAGAGAGGATTCTATCATTCTGTTATCTGTTTTCTCTTCCTTATTCTCCCCAAAATGAAAATGCAATGGTGTATGACAGAACACCTTAAATTCTATTTGTTCATTAGTTCATTCATTCATTTAACAAATTTACTATATGTTGGCCATAAAGATGACTAAGACAAAGTTCTGTCATCAGAAACTTATAATTAAGTAAATAAAAGTTAACTGTTACAAATACTTGAATAAAATAAACACATCTCTCTTGGAAAATGTAAACTCATGAGATGTTATCCAAAGATTTTTCATAACAAATTTACTGTTTCTTTTACTCACGGGTAGAAATTTATGAAGTATTCCAGGTCTTTTTTTTTTTTTTTTTTGAGTAAATATCTTTTATAGTAAAGACGACTCTGTGGACAAATAGTCATCTTTTAATTGATTATCATTTTTCCTCCTTGAAAGAGCTTCCTACGCCAGCCTACCAGCCAAGAAGTCTGTTACATCTGCTCTTCACCTAGCTCTTTCTCTCCTCCTCAAGAGATACTCTATAGCCTTCTCCATGTTGTAGTGGATGCATGAGATACATGTAGTAGATATATGAGTCACAGGGACACATTTTATGATGAGCATGTCCTTGTACATACTTACCATGGCTAATCTCACTTGAGCCACAAGAAGACTCACTTAATAAAAAGGAACTACTTGTAAATACGAAAACCATGCTTGTCTTTAAGCAAGGCATTTTCTCTATAATTAGAGAAGTGCATCTGCTTCTGTGGGACTGTAGTTTCAGTGGTGCTTGAGCAATGATAAAAACAAGACTGTGGTTTTGTGATTGACATTTCACAAAGGAAGGGAATAAATGTCTATTTAATAAACTACTTTTGAAGAACAGAAATTTCATGTCACCTAAGAATGGTAATTCCAAACTCATAAAAAGTCAAAGCCATAAAATCACTAAAATTTTTTTTAAATTTTGTATTCATTGAACTTGTAATTCTAGAAATGTGGCATATGTGCTAAGAAAGTGAATTGCTAATATGAAGATAGGGATTTCTGGTTTTAGTTATAGGAATTTACTTAAATTCTAGCATTGGCAAGGCTTTTGTTTTGTAGAGCTTTAGCAAAGCAAATCCATCAGTTCTGTCTAATTTGTATATGCTAATTTCAAGTAAAGAATATACTGGAAAATGTTTTTCTCACAATCTCTTGAATCTTTAAATGACTACAGGAAAGCTGATTTTCACTTGCCATTTTCATAAATATTCCATCATTTCCAGATGGCTTCAATATTTGAGTCATTCAACACATCCTAACTTAAACTTACCATCTTTCCCCAAAACTTGCTTACCTCCTGCCTTGAACATTTCTGCTAATGGTACCACTATTCTTTCAATTGCCTACATTGTTGTTGTTATTGTTAGGTGCTGTCGAGTCAGTTCCAACTCATAGCCACCCGACGTACAACAGAATAAAACACTGCACAGTCCTGAGCCACCCTCACAATCATTGTTATGTTTGAGCCCACTGTTGCAGCCACTGTGTCAATCCATCTCATTAAGGGTCTTCCTCTTTTTTACTACTTTACCAAGCATGATGTCCTTCTCCAGGGATTGGTCCCTCCTGATAACACATCCCAAGTACTTGAGATGAAGTCTCGCCATCCTTACTTCTAATGAGCATTCTGGCTGTGCTTCTTCCAAGACAGATTTGTTTGTTCTTCTGGCAGTCCATGGTATATTCAATATTCTTTTGCCAGCATCACAACTCAAAGGCATCTATTCTTCTTAGGTCTTCCTTATACATTGTCCAGCTTTCACATGTATATGCGGCAATTGAAAACACCATGTCTTGGGTCAGGCACACCTTAGTCCTTAAAGTGATATCTTCGCTTTTTAACACTAAAGAGGTCTTTTGCAGCGTATTTGCCTAATGCAATGCATCCTTTGATTTCTTGACTGCTGCTTCCATGGGTGTTGACTGTGGATCCAAGTAAAATGAAATCCTTGACAACTTCAATCTTTTCTCCATTTATCATGATGTTGCTTATTGATCCAGCTGTGAGGATTTTTGTTTGCTTTATGTTGAGGTGCAATCCATACTGAAGGCTGTGGTCTTCAATTTTCATCAGTAAGTGCTCCAAGTCCTCTTCACTTTCAGCAGGCAAGGTTGTGTCATCTGCATAACACAGGTTGTTAATGAGTCTTCTTTCAATCCTGATGTCCCAATCTTCTTCATATTGTCCAGCTTCTCAGATTACTTGTTCAGCATACAGATAGTATAAGTATGGTGAAAGGATATAACACTGACGCACGCCTCTCTGACTTTAAACCACGCAGTATACCCTCGATCTGTTCGAACGACTGTTTCTTGGTCTAAGTACAGGTTCCCCACGAGTAAAATTAAGTGTTCTGGAATTCCCTTTCTTCACAATGTTATTCCTAATTTGTTAGGATCCACACAATCTAATGCCTTTGCATAGGCAATAAAACACAGGTGAACATCTTTCTGGTATTCTCTGCTTTTGGCCAAGATCCATCTGACATCAGCAATGATATCCCTTGTTCCACGTCCTCTTCTGAATCTGGCTTGAATTTCTGGCAGTTCCCTGTCAATGTACTGCTGCAACCACTTTTGAATGATCTTCAGCAAAATTTTACTTGTGTGTGATATTAATGATATTGTTCAATAACCTCCACATTCAGTTGGATCACCTTTCTTTAGAATGGGTACAAATATGGATCTCTTCCAATCACTTGGCCAGGTAGCTGTCTTCCAAATTTCTTGGCACAGACGAGTGAACAATTCTAGCACTGCATCTGTTTGTTGAAACATCTCAATTGGTATTCCATCAATTCCTGGAGCCTTGTTTTTAGCCAGTGCCTTCAGTGCAGCTTGGACTCCTTCCTTCAGTACCACTGGTTCTTGATTATATGCTACCTCCTGAAATGGCTGAACATCTATCAATTCTTTTCTTCCCCCAAAACTTGCTTGCCTCCTGCCTTGAACATTTCTGCTAATAGCACCACTATTCTTTCAATTGCCTAGATTAGAACAGATTTATTCCAGATATCCTTCTCCTTCCCCATTATGAAGTCCTATAGATTATCTTTTTTGTAGTTTCTTTGGTATGTCATCACCTCATTTCAATTTCACTGTCACCACTGTAGTTCAGACCCATATTAACTCTTATTAACTCTTCCCATCTAATTAAAGCAGCCCATTCAAAGGATACTCATCTCCAAAAGTTTTCCTCTTTAAGCCAGTTAATGTTCCTTTAACACAATGTTTTTATGTTACTCTCCTGCTCAAAGTCCTTTAAGGGTTCTTCATTTAGTAACAATAAAATAAATATTTGAAGATTCTTTATTATTTGTATCCTGCTTATTTTCCCTTCTTTATCTCCTCCTACTCCTACTTAGCATTTCATCATGCATCATATGCTTCCCTTTCTCCATACTCTTCTTCATATCTTTTTTTACTCAGAATGCTTTTACCTCCTATCTCTGCCACTCAATCAATTTTTCAAGGGCCATTTCCTAGGTAACTTTTTTTCTCTGAAATCTGATACAGTCACACAATCCCCTATCCCATTCCCTTGGGTTCAAATGAAATGCTAAAATTCAGAAACTTTTAGATTTTTCAAGACAATTTGCGCCTATTCCATGTATTATATAATATCCCCAGTGGGGTCTAGTCAGTCCCCAGAAATCAAATATATTATTTTTCCTGTATTAAAACTTATAAATAAAATCACACTAAGTGGGATAAATAAATACTATAAACAACTTCACATCAGTTCAGGTCAGAATTTGTAGGCAAATGAGTTTGCCAAAAACTTACAAATTAAAAACCCCAGTTTTTAAAATTTTATAAATATTGGAATTGTGGTTAAGGTAGTGTGAACCGATGGTACTTTTCTCATACTTAAAATGCTTACAGATTTACCAGTTGCTACTTGGTTTATATTTATTTATACATATCACGTAAGGAGAACTTACTGTTAGTCAAGTACTGTACTAAATATTTTATATATATGCATCAATAAGGGAACTACTGGGCAAACAGAAACCATTTCATAAATTTATAACCAATAAATTAATTCAGGAAATTGGTTATGCAAATGACCGAGAACCCAACAAGGAAGAGTGAGGAACATCAGATATCAGCAAGAGCAAGAAGCCACTACCACTTCTAGGATGAAGCGGCAAAAGCAGGAGGTGATGCTACAGGATCCCAGGGGCTAGGGACACCTGACGGAAGCTAGAAACAAGGTGTGTCTGTCCAGCAGGAGCTAGAACCCTGGAGCTGCTCCCTGAGAATATCCCTGAAGCAGGAAGGGAGGTAGAAATATGCCTTGGCTTCTCCCTTCTTTCCATCCCCTCAGTCTTCTACCATCTGGAAGTCTGATGACACCAGAACCTGGACAATGCAGCCTGGAGGGGTTGACCCCTCTGTGATACAAAGTGGAGCTGAGGAAGGACAAAGAATGGATCTGAACACAAACAATCCCAAAACCAGCCCAATGTATTATGTTCCCTAATTCTTACAACTCTGTAAAGAACGCACTATTATCTTTTACAAATGAAGAAACTGAAATGCAAAGGGGTCAAGAACTTGCCTAGCTAGTCAGCTATGGGGTCACAACACCACAACACAGTTCTATATGCAAAACCTACACTCCTAAACATCACAGTATCCTGGAACTTAGTAGATGCTTAAAATGTTTACTATTTCCTAGGTAGATTCTGGAGATACAAAGATGAACAAAAGACTGAAGTTAGAACACTATGCAACTCAACTAACATTACAGCAATAGAAAAAAATAACTGTTGACCTTTCATAATTTTGACAGCAGTTCTTATTAATAGAGCATTCAGAAACTCAGTGTTCATGCTATATTTAGACATAATGCTCAACTGTTTATTCCACATAAAGAAAATTGCCAGATAAGTAGCAGCAGCTGCCAAGAAGAATACTAATTTCTTGCTCAAAGGCCAAAAGTGATTTACATGTGTATATATAAGAAAAACTTTAATTAATTTACTGCCTATAAAATGCAAGTCTTTGAGACTCCCATTGAATTGTCCCTAGGAAGATCAAGCAAGCTCTCCTCTACTCCTTAAATTCTGACTTCCTCCTCTACAATAAAAATGGGGAAGAAAGAATGCCAATGAGGAAAAGAGCTGAGAGAAAGACAAGCAAACTCACTTGGGATAGATAATCTTTATAATTCAAAAGATAAAACAGAATGGAACCTTATTACTGCATGGCCCACCACTATGTTGAATTGTCTAGAATGTGCAGTTACAGCATGTGGTCCTTAAGTTAAAAGAAATTTAACTATGTTGAAAGCCTGTTACGGCATTGTTAATCTATCTGGTTCTTGTCATCCTAGTCCTAATAAGTTTTGTAAAAAGGCCTCTGATTCAACTATAAAAAATACCTGAGTGTGACTTTGTCTTTTCTCCCATCTTCTTCCCCACAGATTCTGGTCTTCCCCTGATGTTTAAGTGTCATAGAAAGGTAGAGCAGGTAGCAGAAATCCAGCTTCCCTCTATGAATTACTGTGATTTAAAGAGGAAAAACAATACTTTTTTTAATATTTAAAATTTCTATAGATAAAAAAATTGACAAAATTGTTGCATTTTTATAACTATCAACAAATACAGATTTTCACTAGATACTGCTTCACTTTAGGGAATATATCTATCATTAAACATTCAATCAAAATTCCTTCATAATTCTGATAATTTTGCAGGTTAACAGAAAAGTATGAAATAAATAATTTAAATCTGTGGACATAAACTTTCCACTCAAAGGCATTCTAGGAAATGGAGCAAGATGGTGAAGTGATTGGATGCTCCCATTTACTCACCCAAGCAACTAACCCACTGAGCAATGAATAAAAGCAAGCACAGACTGAGATCTCAGAACTCCAGACATGTGTTGGAGAGTCGTGGTGAGTCCAGAAGCAGAGAGAAGAGGAGTGGAGATGGCACAGAAGATGGGAGAACCTACTCACTAACACTGCAAGCACTCACTCATCGCAGCCAAACAGAGAACACAGAAAGAGAGCTAATCTGAGGAAGCTGTAGCCCAATTTTTTAAGGTGACACAGATTGGCCACAGGAATTCACAGGCCACTCAACTGGAAGGGGGTGAAGGGAGACCATGATGCTGTGAGAGAGTGCTGTTGAATCTTGCTGAGGCCTGAGATGGATGGGCAGTAGGACCAGGAGGAACTGCAAAGGCAGCAGGGTGAGAGGAATATTTTGAACAAACAGTGACATAGAAGGAAACAGCTAGCTCCCTGTCCACAGTGAGACATCGTAGAAGAGCCTGTGAAGGGGCACCCATGAGGGAAAGACATAGAGAGCTCCCCCACTTTGCCTCAAGAAAGTCAATCCCCACCACTTACATCAGAGTCTGTGGCCAGCTAAACACCCCCTTTCCACTCCTGCATACTGAATTTCAGAGATCAAGCATCCAGAACTGAATCAGCACTGAAAAAATCCAAGGATAAGAGTGCTTTCTAAGAGAAGATATTCAGCCCCTTGGGGCTCCCAGGACTGTCAGTCTTTGCAGAGGTGGGCTGCCACATCTTTCTCCCACAGAGTGGCTGGTAGGTACGGACTCCTGCCTTTCAGTTGGCAGACGGGAGCTTGGCAGCTGCACCACCAGCATGTCCAATCAGAAAATTTTCCCATGAAAACTAGAATACAAAATTTAAAGTAAAAAAAAGGTAACAAAATGGCTCAAGTTCAACAAAATATAATAAAACACACAAAATCACAAGAGAAGAAGGACCAGTCAAAAGCGAAACATGAAGTACAGGAAATTTCTGCTATGGAGGCCAGAATGCAAAGAATTGATAATTTTCAGATTATGGTGCTAAATATGTTTAAAGAAACAACAAAAAATATATATGTTTAAAGAAAACAAACTAACAGAAATCAGAACACAAATGACAGAATAAAATGAGAAATTCAACAAGCAAATTGAAAACATCAAAAAAACCTGAAGAGAACTGAACCGCAACCGAAGAATAAAGCACTGAATTAGAAAAAGCAAGAGAAACATTCAACAATAGAGTCAAACGGACAGAAGATAGAATAAATGAACTAGAAGACAAAATAACTGACCTTATCACGTCTCAAGAGAAACAAGAAAAAAACAAAGAAAAGCAAAAAAACTCCAAGAGGAAATATGAGATTCAATTAAGAAATCTAACATTTAGAATTACTGGAATCCTAGAGCATCATGACAACAATAAAGACATAGAAATAATTTTCCAAGTGACATTCTCAAACAGAAGCGCTGGAAATTTGCCACTACCAGACCAGCTTTGCAAGTATTAGTCAAGGAGTACTCCAAATGGAAAGGCAAGAGCATTAAGTACTCATATCTATATACAGGAAAAAATAGATAATTATACAAGAAAAATAAGAGATCTCTAAAAAATGTAACATGGAAAATCGTAAGGACCAAGTATATGATATTTTCAGGTAATAAATTCAATAATTAAATCCCACAAACAATACAACATCAAGCTTGTAAGAAATAAATACAAAATAAACTTATTGAATATAGGTTGCATATTGATGTTAATGAAGACAAACCACCAGAAATGGGGAAAGGAGGAGCATTTCAGAATAGATTTATTATGTTAAGGTTGTATGTTAACTGTACTTCATATGCTAAAAGTCACTGCAATTGTAAGTAGTGCAGTGTAACATATGTGGTAACCACTAAGAAATCACCAAGAAGAAACATTCAGAAGAAAAAAAGTAAGACAGCAAAAAGGCTCATCACAAGAAAGCAGCCAAATACAAACAAAAACAGAAAAATCAGAATAAAAAAACAAAGAAGATACAAAATATTCAAAAACACAAGTAGAAAATGAGTGAGGTAGACACTTCGTTTTCAGTAATAACATTAAATGTAAATGGTCTAAACACCCTATGCAAAAGGCAGAGAGTGGCAGAATGGATTTAAAAAAAAAAATGATCCTTTTGCTGTCTACAAGAAACACACCTTAGACATAAGGCCATAAACAAACAAAATAAAATGATGAAGAAAAATATTCCATGCAACCAGTAAACAAAAAAGAGCACGGGTAGCCATACTGATATCAGATAAAATAGACTTTAAATCAAAATCTATTACGAGAGATAAAGAAGAAAAATTATGTAATAATAAAAGGGTCACTCCTGCAAGAAGACATAATAATTATAAATATATATGCACCTAACAGAAATGTACCAAAACACAGGAAACAAATACTAACTAATACAAAAGGAGAACTAGACAACGCAACAAGAATAATAGGGGATTTCAACACACCACTTTCAATTATAGACAGAACATCTAAAAATAAGATCACTAAGGACATTGAAAACTTAAATAAAACCATAAGCCAACTGGACCAAACAGACATATATAGAACACTCCACCCAGCATCAGAACAATATACATTCTTCTCCAGCACACACGGATCATTTTCCAGAATAAACCATATGGTAGGACACAAAACAAGTCTCAATATATTTAAAAAGACTGAAATCATACAATTCATCCTCTCCCAACAGCAGATAAAAAAGTACATGGAAACTAAATAATACACTATGAAAAAACTATTGGGTCATGTTGTTGTCAGGTGTCATTGAGTCAGTTCCAACTCACACTGACCCTATGTGCAACACAGCGAAACACATCTGTCAGTTTGTCGAACTGTGGTGGTTTATGTGTTGCTGTGATGCTAGAAGCTATGCCACCGAAATTTCAATTACCAGCATAAATTATCATTTAACAACAGATTCCTATTTAGAATGATAGCCAATAAAATATACCTCTTAAATTACCTGAAGGAAGATACTGGACTGATTTCGACAAATAAATGGAAGAAAGTACTTCTTTGCCTGCTCTCTAACAGCACCACCTCAGGATAGACAGCCCTTTGTTGCAGGTTCAGTTGTGCTAGTAACCTGGAACATGTTTCTACATTTCTGTAAACAAGTATAGACTAATTTTCCTAAGTGGTGCTGTTTGTCAACTGTATTATGGGCCCTGGGTATTGGCCTTTGATTTCCTTAAAATAATGGTGTTCACTTATAATAGAGCAAAGTCCTGAATAGGCAGGCTGCTCAGTCTTGTAGAGGTTCTCAGCGTTGGTTGAGATTTCTGGAAATCTCGTAGAAACATAATTTAAAAGGGTCAAAAACATAAGCATCTCATAGTGTCTTACACCACGATGCTCAATGAACATTTGTAAATTAATTTTTTTTTTTAATGGAAGTAAAAACACATTGATCACAAGGGTTGAATTTTTGTAACAGAGGATTTGGGTTTGTTACCTGTCCTCAAACCCTAGGAATAATCCAGGTCATCTGCAACTATCATTACCGTAGACCTATGGACTATTTTACTATTGAGTTCCTTCAGAAATCTTGGATGAATGCCCTCCAGTTCCAGTTATATATCTGCATCTATTTTGTCATTAGGTTTAGAACTTACTGTGCCTTTGTCACTATTTGATCTAGTACCTCTGACCTTTCAGCTTCAAGCTGGAATTTGGGAGGGAAAATCTTCTTAGCATCTTCATTAGTGAAGAATGAAGAACAAAAGTGATTGGACCTCTGGTTCTTGTTCTCATTCCTAAAGGCCTTTTCAACTCATCATCAAACTGTGCTACTTTGGACTGCATTCCAACACAACTGAAAAGTAAGAAAATCTGTTTTCTATGTTCTTTACTACCATATTCCCAACCCCCAAGAGCCAATACTCTTTACCATCCCACTTTTCAGTGCTCCTCTCTGACAAGGATCCTAGGACGCTCAGGTAGCCCTGTTCCTTCCTGCTGTAGAGGATATCAGTCTAATTTCACAAATTCTCTTTAAGAGCACGATAACTAGACCAAGACTCTGCAGTGTCAGAAGACTCTGACATGAAATGTACTGTTCTTAGCTTGAATAAAAAGGAGGGAAATTAGAAACTTGGATTTAAGCTCCATATCTGTCACAACCTGAATCTTTGGGGTAAGTTATTTGACCTTAATTTCCTTGTCTGAAAAATAAGAATGGTAATAATAACTACCATACATGGTTGCAAAGAGAATTAAATATGATAATATCTGTGAAAAGTACCTGCAAAATGAACTTCAGAGTACTAATGACTGCTTAGATAATATTATTGGAATCTCTAAGAAATGGAAATCATGATGTTCTTTTGGCAATGGTAATTTTAAATTGTCTTGTAAGTGGAAGCTCCATTCTAGTTAACTATTCCTATTCCCCACCCCATCATTTCCTCCCTCTAAAGCATTTACAATCTGCAAGATGTCCACCTAGAGGAGATAGCAAATAGCTAAACGTACAATTCCATGCTCTGGAAAAGCAATGCTATTTCAAATATGATTAAAATAGCCCTATTTCCACAGATTTTTTTTTAATAGAATTCTGCTTTTAACGTCTCCAGATAAACTGATATTTTAGACTTTAGAGTAATTTCATGATGGTTTGTTTTGGCCTGCCCTCTCTCACCAGAATTTTGAAATAAAACATGTTGTGATTCCTATTATCTATGATTTTAGCCATGTAAAATTCCAGAATTGTATAATTGAACATTATTTTGTCCCTTATACCTTTAGTAATTTATTTAAAATAAGGTATAACTTTCAAGAACACCTTTTGTCATGGATTGAATTGTGTCCTCCAAAAATATCTGTCAACTTGGCTGGGTCATAATTCCCAGTACTGTATGATTGTGCACCACTTTGTAAATCTGATGTGATTTCCTTATGTGCTGTAAACTCTATTACTATGATGAGGTTATATATTATTCCTTATGTGTTATAAACTCTGTCACTATGATGAGGTTACTGATGAGGTTTAGATATTGTCTTAATCCAATCTCTTTTGAGATATAAAAGAGAGAAGTGAGCAGAGACACATGGGAACCTCACACCATCAAGAAAGCAGTGCTGGGAGCAGAGCACGTCCTTCGGACCTGAGGTTCCTGCACTGAGATTCTCCCAGACCAAGGGAAGACTGATGTATCACAAGGACCTTCCTCCAGAGCCGACAGAGAGAGAAAGCCTTCTCCTGGAGCTGACGCCCTGAATTCGGACTTGTAGCCTACTGGACTGTGAGAGAATAAACTTTTCTTTGTTGAAGCCATCCACTTGTGGTATTTCTGTTAGAGCAGCACTAGCTGACTAAGACACCTTTTTAAGCAAACAAATAAAAAACATCTACTTCTACTTGCTTTCTATGTCTTTCTCTTTCTAGACTTAGCTGGAGAACAGAGAATCCACACACTTCCTTAAATTATATAAAAGTGTTGTATATGCATGCCTCTTTATGGGAAAAGTGTCCTTACTCTTCAGTCATGATCCATCAATCAATCAAGGTGAATACTGACTGTTCTATATGGCCCCTAACTGAGAACCAATCACAATGAATGACCGTGAACTTCAGAGTTACTTCTGAGTTTTCTTTTGTCTACTACAAAGCTGTAGGTCTTCTTTTCTCCAGTAATTGTAGTATTTGTTTGCTGTCTTAGAAACAGCAAAAATCTAACATCGGCACATTTGCTCACTGCCCAGATGAAAGATAAATGCATGGTGGATGAGTCTTGAACATCACTCTTTGATCTCCAAGCTTGCTGGAGTGTCTCTCTAGAGTGTTCTTTGCAGGGCAATTTGGAAGTTTCTTTCGAACAGCTTCATTTTTTCATTTTTATTGGATAAGAAATTACATTCTGTTCAGCAAGGAACACATTATTCTGTCATAGCTGCATAGAAAGAGAAATATTTTCAAATGAATATCACATAGAGAAGAGATAAAATTCTTGAAAGATATTTGGCACAGTGAGATAAACAGAAAAAAAATTCTAGTCAGATTTATAGGGAACAATGACCTTTGGTCATGCAGCCCTCTATTTGAGAGAGAGAAAACTCCTTTCTATGGTTATTGACATTCATTTTTTATGCTTGCTTCAGACATTATTTAAGAGAGACACAAAATGTCAGAGCATTTTTGATGCTTCTAAATACACAAACGAAATATACACTTTTCTCTCTGGCCAAGTAAGTTACTCTCTAAGTGGAAATTAGCCCCTTATAAGGTCGCTATGAGTTGGAATCAAATCAATAGCATTAACTATTTTAGCATGACAGATTCTCTAGAGGTACAAATAGTACACCTGAGTAGCATACTATATAAACAGCTTACTCCTCTGATAAGATTAGAATCACTAGGCTGTAAATAAAATAGTAGCTGATGCTTAGCTTTTAGCCCATATATACTGCCTATGTTTCGCCTTCTTCATGACTTCAGGAGCAACTAATACACTCTGTCAAAAGTAATCAACCTGAGTTAAACCTCTTCTATTCCAAGAAATGCTAGGTGAACTTATTAACAGCAGCCTTTAGCGCAAGACTTTCTTCTGACTACTCAATAATGCAAGAATTTTATGTGAGGAACTATATACAACCTTACAGATCTCAAGGAAGGAGACAACAAACAATGAATAAGGACAAAATGAAGACTAAGAGAGAAAGAACATTTGTTAAATTAGTAAGAGAAAAGGGGTGTACCTACCAGCAGGGCTCTCCTTAAACACAGGCAAGTCAAGCACTGGCCTCTAGGCTATGATTTCGAGGGGTTCTAGAAAAGCTTCTCCCATTCATCCATACGCCCTAATCCCAATTCAAGTTTATAGTCCCATACTGGAAACTCAAGAGGCCAGCTGTAACTGGGAGTTCAGAATTTTTTGGATTTCAGAAAATTGTTGTTAGGTGCTGTCTAGCTGGTTCTAATTCATAGCGACCCCGTGTATAACAGAACGAAACACTGCCTGGTCCTGCACCATACTCCTGATCATTTTTATGCTTGAGCCTGTTGTTGCAGCCACTGTGTCAATCCATCTCGTTGAGGGTCTTCCTCTTTTTTGCTGACCCTCTACTTTATCAAGCATGATGTCCTTCTCCAGGGCCTGATCCCTCCTGATAACATGTTCAAAGTATGTAAGACGAAGTCTTGCCATCCTTGCTTCTAAGAATAATTCTGGCCATACTTCTTTCAAGACAGATTTATTCATTCTTTAGGCATTCCACGGTATATTCAATATTCTCTGCCAACACCATAATTCAAAGGCATCAATTCTTCTTCGGTCTTCTTATTCACTGTCCAGCTTTCCCATGCATATGAGGCAACTGAAAACACCATGGCTCGGGTCAGGCGCACCTTAGTTTTTAAAGTGACCTCTTGGCTTTTTAACACTAAAGAGGTGTTTTGCAGCAGATTTGCCCAGTACAATGCCTCATTTGATTTCCTGACTGCTGCTTCCGTGGGCATTGATTGTGGATCCAAGTAAAATGAAATCTTTGACAACTTCAATCTTTTCTCCATTTATCATGATGTTGTTTATCGGTCCAGTTGTGAAGATTTTTGTTTTCTTTATGTGGAGGTGTAATCAATACTGAAGGCTGTGCTTTGATCTTCATCAGTAAGTGTTTCAAGTCCTCTTCACTTTCAGCAAGCAAGCTGGGGTCATGTGCCTAACACAGGTGGTTAATGAGTCTTCCTCCACACCTGATGCCACGTTCTTCTTCATATAGTCCAGTTTCTTGGATTAGCTGCTCAGCATACAGATTGAATAAGCGTGTTGAAAGGATATGACCCTGACACACACCTTTCCTAACTTTAAACCACGCAATGGTACCCCTTGTTCTGTTCGAACAACTGCCTCTTGATCTATGTACAGGTTCTTCATGAGTGCAATTAAGTGTTCTGGAATCCCCATCAAGGCAGAATATGGCAAAAGCCATATAATAAATAGAAAGCCTCTAGTGGATCAGAGAAAGGAAAAGCATATGAGTTGGGGAGATCAAAGAATATCTAGGAAGGAAAGTGGCATTTGCCCCAGGCAAGATTTTAAAAAGATGGGAAGGCATCAGAGACAGAAAGTTATGGCATGGGGGTGGGAGCCACCAGTATGTTAGTCAGGGCTCTACTGCAGTGGACAGAATCCATTCTGGCTTCTTTAAACAGGAAATTGTTGAGTGCCGTCAAGTCAATTTTTGACTCCTAGTGACCCCATGTGACAGAGAAGAACTGCCCCATAGGGTTTCCTAGGCTATAATTTTTATGGGAACAGATAACCACGTCTTTCTTCTGCAGAGTCACTGGGTGGCTTTGAACCACTAACCTTTTGGTTAGCAGCCAAGCACTTAACCATTGCGCCACCAGGGTTCCTTTAAATAGGAAGAGATTGCTACAATTCCAAGGTATTAAAAGACTTACAAGGAGCCCTTGTGGTGCAGTCGTTAAGCGCTCAGCTGCTAACCCAAAGTTTGGCAGTTCGAACCCACCAGCCTCTCCGCGAGAGAAAGATGTGACAGTCTGCTTCTGTAAAGATTACAGCCTTGGTAAGCCTATGGGGCAGTTCTACTATGGTCCCATAGGGTTGCTATGAGTCAGAATCAACTCAGCGGTAATGGGGTTTTAAAGGTTTGCAGAATAATTAGGAAATCTAAATAAATAAACACTAAGCAGATAAACAAATACTAGGCAGAGTGTTCAGGAACAACGTCCAAGGTGCCACTGCAGAAATGGGCTTTCAAGACATCTGTTTCACCTGCCATGATGATGGATTTGCCACTTCAATTGCCAACCCCAGCATCATCTACCTCTGCGGCAATTGCACCAGCAAAACAGATACTTCTTGCTCTGACCCTTTTCACTGCGTAAATAAAAACCAAACACATTCCCATGAAGTGGACTCTGATTCACGGCAGCTCCATGTGTTACAGCGTGGGACTGCTCCATAGGGTTTTCTTGGCTGTAATCGTTATGGAAGTAGATCACAGGTCTTTCTTTCATGGTGCCACTGGGTGCAGTCGATGCATCAACCTTTAGGTTAATAGTAGAGCACAAACTGTGCCACAATCAGGTCCAAATTTATGTCTCACATGGGTGCTTCTGATTGGCCAAACCTAAATCACATCTGGCACCCTTGCTATGAGGAAGCCTGGGAGATGTGGTTTTTAGCTTTCCAGTCTCTAGGACTGGAAAGGAAGGACACGCTAAAATGAAGTTGGAGGAGATAATGAGTAAAATCATCTATAATCTGTCACATCGGACATGTTCAGAGATTTGTGATTAGGCCAGTAATCAACCACCTACCACCAATTAGTTTACTTATTCAGTCAAAAAATTTTAGTGTTAATGATGCATCAGTAATTAATATTAATTTTACACTTCTGTCTTCACTCTAACTTTTATTCTCAGAGAACACTTAGATTCACTTTTAATCTACAGTGTTATTGTACCTTGCCGTTTTTTAATCTAAAAAAAAAAAATGCAGCTTTTATATTTTCTTGACGTTGGTTTCTATTGCTTGAAAATGCTGACTTAGCTGTTGGCTTTCAAAGTTGGAATCATTTGTCTATTAAAGTAGATAATGCTCTTGTCTTGCATCTGGTAGCAAGTGCTCTCATAACAGGTCTTTGAAATACAGGAGATGAAAAAAATTTCTCACCATTCCCACGCTCCCCCATTCCTATTTATCTGGAGAACACATGTTCTCATCTTCATTTAATAATAATCATCATTCAATAACCAGAATAATGAAGAGGAGGAAAAAGATAAGAAAATGATAACACTGACACTTACGGAGTGTTTGTTATGTGCTAAACACTCAATTTGTTTCATTCAACTCTCCTAACAATTTTATTAGATAGGTTCTATTATTATCTATTATTTTACTAGTGAGGAAACTAAAATAAGAAAAAATAATAAAATACTCTAATCAGACAATTGGTAGTTTTAACCAAGTATTATATACTTCTAAGTCCTTCTAACATAAAGAAGGAAGCCCTTGCTCAATGACAAGATTCAGTAAGAATCTTCAATACCCTATAAGGAATTTATACATTTTGATTCAACACAAGCTATTCCACATCTGTATAACTGAGAGTGTGGATGTCTAAAAAAATATCTAACTTAACTTTACTCGCTCTGAGAAAGAAATTTTAACTTCAAATTTGTTTATAATTCATAATACTCATTTCCACTAACATGAGAGCATGTTGACCTCTTTTTCACTGGGCCTATGGTTTTAGCCTCTCAAAGGTTGGAAGACACCAAAATAATACTACTTCCCAAAGAACAGAAATTATAGTTCCACGTTTATCAACGTGAACCAGGTCTCATTCTAAACCCTGAATTTTAATGGAGGAATCTCTAATTTTCCAGGCAGCACTCCCTTAGGCCTGAATTCCAGTGATTACATGGCATTGGATTGTAACCTTAATAAACTTAGAAATATGGGATGAAAGTGACACACAGTCCTAGTTTGCTATTAATTTGTGAGGGGGCTTTAAATAAACCACTTAACTTCATCTTCATTTGTTTAATCATCTGTAAAATCATGATTAAAAATAAGTTTTCACTGTAGCACTGTTCACAATAGCCAAAAGGTGGAAAAAACCTAAATGCACATCAACAGATAAATGGATAAACAAAATGTGGTACATATATACAATGGAATACTACTTAGCCAGAAGGAGAAATAAAGTCTTGATACATGCTACAGTATGGATGGAGCTTGAAGACATAGTGCTGAGCAAAATAAGCCACTCACAAAGGGAAAATATTGTATGACTTCACTTATAAAAAAAGATAAGAAAAGGCAAACGTACAGAGACCAAAGTTTACTAGTGGTTACCTGTGGTGGGAACAAGGTGGACAAGAAAGGTTAATGGTGATGGAAAAATCACATTGATTAAGGGTACGGTTGCACAGACGATTATTGTAATTGTTGTCAATAAGTTGTACACCTGTAAAAAGTTGAATTTGCAAAAGTTGTATGATAGACATATTAACAACAATGACAAAGAAAAAAAAAAGAGAGAGACAGCAGCTGCTGAGGCTGCCTATTCACAACCAAACACCTTATGGGATTTGGTTCCTTAGTCTGGAGATTTAGGGTCATGGTTTCATGGAACATTCCAGTTAATTGGCCTAATAACGTGTTCAGTGCCTCTGTTCTACCTCTTGGTTCATTGCATAGTACCTGAGGTCTTAAAAGCTTGCAAGTGGCCATCCAAAGCACAATTGGTCTCTAGTCACCTAGAACAACAGAGGAAGAAGGAGAGTCAGGAACAGTAGGAGGATATGGAATGTGTGGCTAATTGACTCTGTGAACAACTGCCTCCTTTGCCATGAGACCAGAAGAACTGAATGGTGCCCGGCTACCATTACTTAAAATTTCAATCAAAGATTCCATAGAAGAATCCTGAACAAAAGGGGGAAAATGTAGAACAGAATTTCAAATTCTTATGGGCTACAGACTTTCTGGAGCCATGGAGAGGGAGTGAACCCCTGAAACTACCGTCCTGAGATAATCTTTAAAACTTAAACCAAAAATATCCCCTGAAGTCATCTTAAAACTGAACAATAGCTTAACTAGTAAAAAAGGGTTTGCCTTGGGCATTATGCTTTTTTAAGAACTATCTATATGGGATCAAGTTGACAACAGCAACTCAAAAATTAGAAACTTTAGGGGGCAATAAGTTTATGTTAATGATGGAAGAACAACTCAGAAAAGGAAGGTGAGAATGGTTGCACAACTCAAAGAATGTAATCAACGTCACTAAATTGTACATGTATAAACTGTTGAACTGGTGTATGCTTTTTCGTGTATATTCTCAATGACAACAAAATAAATAAAATTTAGAAAAAAATCAGAAATTCTCAGAATTCTGTCAAGATTACTTAAGAGTTTTGAAAGCATGTTAAGGTCGGAGCACTGAGTAGAATAAACTGTTAAAACATCTAAACTTGTGCTCTGATTTGTCCTAGGTCAAACATCTAATTTGGCAAGAGATTTTGGTCAATTCCATTTCTCAACAAGTTCATCAAAGTACTACTGTCTAAGCAGGTTAAAGTGATCTTTCTGAAACACCACAACAATATCTTTCATTATATAACCAAAATAAGTGTTCGCAACTGACTGTGTCAGAAGCATCTAGAACTAGATGTAATTGAATTTTCAGTAAAATATCAATTCAGTGACATGATTTTTTTGTTTGTTGCCCAGAAATTCCTTTAGAAAATGAAATTACAGTAACCACCGACATTTCATTACAAGTACCACACAGAGATTTTGGACAGCTACAATTAATAGAACAAAAATAGAAAGATTAAGTATTCCCTATTGATTATATTTTAAGTGGCCCTATTTTGTGGTCCTAAATGAATATAACCTTTTTGCATTAATAAAATCTCATTTCTGAAACTGATTAAAAATAAGCCCCCCCTTTTTTTTCCTATGAGTGGAAGCATTAACCTACCCAACAAATACTTATTTAATGCTAATCATTAAATAAGCAATATTATAGTTACTAGAAATACAATAGTAAACAAAACAGAACAAAATCCCTACATTAGTGGAGCTTACATTCTAGTGGATTAAAAGGTGATACAGAAAAATAATAAACAAAATACATAAATATAATACATAGTATATTAGATGCTGATAAAGGTTACAGAAAAACCAAGAGATATGGGCATTAGTATTGAGTCCACAGAAATAAAAAGGATTATAAAAGAACACTGTGAACAATTATATGCTAACAAATTAGATGACCTAGATAAAAATGGACAAATTCCTAGACACACACAAACTACCTAAATGGACTGAAGAAAAAATGGAAAATCTCAACACATCTATAACAAGTAAGAGATTGAATCAGAAATAAAAAATCTTCCAACAAAGAAAAGTCCAGGACCAGATGGTTTCACAATGAATTCTACCAAACATTTAAAGAAGAATTAATGCCAATCCTTCTAAAACTCTTCCAATAAATAGAAACTCTGCCAATAAATACAGCACTTCCTAACTTATTCTATAAGGCCATGATTACCCTGACACAAAGCGTAATTAGACAAGAAAAACAAATAAAAGGCATTCAAATTGGATACAAAAAAGAAAAACTATCTCTATTTGCACATGACATGATCCTATCTATAGAAAATCCCAAAGAAGCCACAAGAAACCTACTAGATCTAATAAATAAATTCAGGAAATGTGGAGGATACAAGATCAATACACAAAAATAAGCTGCATTTCTATACACAACCTCTGAACAGTCTGAAAAGGAAATAAGAAAGTAATTCCATTTCCAACAGCATCTAAGAGAATAAAATATCTAGGAATGAAGGTGTACACTGAGAACTGTAAAATACTGCTGAAAGAAATTAAAGAAGACCTAAATAAATGGAAAGATACTCCTTGTTCATACAGTGGAAGGCTTCATATTGTTAAAATGTCAATGCTACACAAAGAGATCTACAGATTCAATGTAATCCTTATCAAAATTCCAACCCCCTTTTGTGAAGAAATGGAAAGGTCGAGCCTCATATTCATATGGAATTGCAAGCCACCCCATATACTCAAAATAATTCTGAAAAAGAAGAATGCAGTAGGGAGACTCACACTTCCCAGTGTCAAAATGTACTATAAATCCACAGTAATCAAAACACTGTGGTACTGGTATAAGTAAGGATAGACACATAGACCAAGGGAATAGAACTGAGAATCTGGAAATAAACCCATACATCTATGGCCAATTGATTTTTCACAAGAGCACCAATCCCATTTAATGGGGAAAGAATAATCTCTTTAACAAATGGTACTGGTACATCTGGATCTCCACAGGTAAAAGAAAGAAGCTGGGTCCATACGTCAGATTATATCAAAAATTGACTCAAAATGGAACAATGACCTGAATATAAGAGCTAAAGCTGCAAGACTTTGTTTTTGACAACGGAGTCTTATATATGACACCAAAAGCATGAGCAACAAAAGAAAAAAATAGATAAATTGGATTTTATCAAAATGAAAAACCTGTGTGTGAAAGGCCTTTATCAAGAAAGTCAAGATCCCCTTGAGAACGGAAAAGACAAGCATGCCCTTTATCACCACTCCTATTTAACACTGTGCTGGAAGTTCTAGCTAGAGCAATAAGGCAAGAGAAAGAAATAAAGGGCATCCAAATTGGTAATGAAGAAGGGAAACTGTCCCTGTTTGTGGATGATATGATACTATACGTAGAAAACCTTAAAGACTCCATGAGAAATCTACTGGAACTAATAGAAAGATTCAGCTGAGTAGCAGGATAAAAGATAAACATACAAAAATCAGTTGGCTTCCTATACACCAATAAAGAGAACAATGAAGACGAAATCAGGAAAATAATACCATTTATACTAGCCCCTAAAAAAATAAAATGCTTAGGAATAAATCTAACCAGGGA